>NW_009954543.1:4839898-4891089 GCF_000747805.2 Chaetura pelagica
TATTAGATCTGTGCATTCCTGGAAGGGAAACGAACTTCTGATTTTCATCCTGTCACAGTGCACATCCCATGGAAAAACAAACAGATGTGTATACCTCCTTGCAGAAGGATTACCAGA
This sequence comes from Chaetura pelagica, assembly GCF_000747805.2. Taxonomy (NCBI): domain Eukaryota; kingdom Metazoa; phylum Chordata; class Aves; order Apodiformes; family Apodidae; genus Chaetura; species Chaetura pelagica. The sequence continues at coordinate 4,840,016 of NW_009954543.1, forward strand.
GTAGGGTTGATTGCAAAGAACTGAAATTCTTCCTTCAGACTGAGCAGCTTCATGTTTTCAAAGCACATCTTGTGGCTGCTTTTTGACTTTCAGTGTATTGATTCACTCCTTGTTTGGTTGGACTTTGTCTTTAAACTCACATTGCATTAGTGTTTGTTAATGTACATGTTGAAGGTGAATGATTATGTGATTGCATGATAACTGAATGAAGACTACTCATTAAAGACACAGAGAATGGAATAACTGGCAATGGTGTTGCAAGAGAGGGAGTAAAATAGACAAGTGTGTTTACAATTTGATTGGAAACTAAGTAATGCCACTGAAATTATTTAGGATCATTCATTAATTTTTTTTCCCTCTGGTTTCCACAAACTGCTAAAAATTTCCAAAACACTAAGAGTGTTTTAACTCTTGAGCACAATGTGAAGCACAGGAGACAAAACACTCTCTGTCTTTGCATGGTCACACCAGAAATTCCAGGTACCTCCACAATACCAGCCTTGATAACAACAAAAATAACATTAAAAAACACCAACCTGCAGCAGTTTTTGCTAAAAAATGTAAAAAGGTTTTCTTCTCTTACAGCAGCTTTGCTGATGTAATTGAATTTGTACTCAACATCTCAATGCAGAGTGTTACATACCTGCTTCGAGACTTGTACCAGAACTGGACCACTAATGCCTTCAGCGCACGTCAGCTTTACTGATGCCATGCCTGAACACATGGTACATCTAATTTATAAATGAGGAAGATCTTGTACAGGAACACACTGCTGGTACATAAGTGGATGCCATTATTTAATCAATACAAACATACATTAAACACTGCACACTTGGAAGAGAAAGGATTTAAAGGCAATGACAGAATCATTGCGCTCATTAAAAAAAATCAATAAACATTAACACAATTGCTCAGTGGATTAGAGAGCTTTGTCAGAAAGGCATGCTCTTGCTTCAAAGAAACCAATATAGCTCTAGTGAGGCAAAAGCATTAAATTGTACTGCTTTGTACAAAAAGCTATCGATATCTCATCGGTGCAGATAGTTGAAAGCAAAAATTAGTGCAATCCTAAAGAAAAAATGGGCAAAGAGCATCTCTGGCCTTCAAGGAGGCAGGAGATGCAGATGGCTCATAATCAGATTGCCCAAGCCATATATTTCTTCACAAAATCATCCCAACAATTCAGAGCAGGTTCGTCATTTTATCTGATCCTTTTAGAGTCAGAATAAGAAGGGTTTATTGGGTCAGTAACTGTTACTGGAGAATAAGTGCATATTTAATAGATAGCATCACCTTGAGTGATTGATCTCCTGCTGACACTGATGTTGGCGCACACAAACAAAAAATTCTGGCTGCGAATGGTTTAAATGCTGCAATTAGTCTGGTAACACAGCCTGTTCCAAATAGAGAAGATGAAGCGCTCTGAAGTAAACCCAGTGAGCCTCTAAAATGATTTATGCCTTGAGAAACACTATGCCCATGAGTCTGTCTAGATAAGGGCCCATGTAGGCTGCCTTCTGGGCAGCAACCCACATGAGAAAAAGGCCAGGGTAAGTTTTTTTTCTAGTTTCACAGTGACATCATAAAAAAAGTAGCTTCCAGGTAAGAATTTCAAGGTGTGTCCCAGTGACAAAACCATTTTACAAGGGGTTAAATGAGGATGTTAAATAGCTAACTGCTGAGACCCAGCTTTGTCCAGCCCTCGACCTTAACACAATTGCAGTGGGCGTTCATATTGAGTGTAGAAAGAAGGCTCTCCGCTCTTATCTGCCAGGGCTCCACCAGCATGCAAGCATCTCAGGGCTTAGTGCTAAAGCCACCACTGGCTGCTGACCTGCAGCTCCCAGGGCCCCCTGCTGAAGGAGAGCAGCAGCCTGTGTATGGCACACCGACCATCAGGGGTTGCTGCATGGTCCTGGAGTGCTCCACTTTGCCCGGAAAAGCAAGCAGAGGGTGTGGCACAGAGGAGCAAGGAACTTGTCCTCTGTGCTGAGAGTCAGCATTTTCCTTCCAAGAAGCACTGAAGAGGCAGAGACAGAAATTGGCGACAGATTGGCAGCTCATATTCTCCCCTGGTCCTTCCTCAGCCCCTCCAGCAGAGCAGAGAATTTGATGGAGTTTACCCCCAACATAGTGTCCCTTTTTGCCTCACATTGTAGCAGGAAGCCAGCAAGAGAACTGGGGAGGGAAGAAATGCCTACCAGCAGTGGCACTGTGACTCAGTATCAGCACACTAGTTATGAAATAAAGTACTTTAGGATGCAACTGGGGAGCACATATATGCACCAGCAAACCCAAACACAAATGAACCTCTCAGCAATGTTGTTTCTGAGCCTTGCAGTCACTAAGAGTCACAGATAAGCCAGTAAAAGTCATCACCTTCCTCCAAGACACAAGGACTTAGATATTAATGGGCCTATTGCTCTAAGAATCTCAAATGCTTAGGTCAGACTGACCTTGGCTGGACATGACAGCCTGTACCACAGGCTTTGTATGTTTCTGTCTTTCTGCAGATTTTGCAGGAAACATTCACACATGCATGAAATATTCTGAAGACTTTGACTGATGTAGTGTAGGAGGGTGATTTTTTTATTCTGCTGTATGGAAAAACACAATCATTAGTATCTGAGAATAATAAAATGTGTCTCTGAACAGCTCATTTGAGGATATTTTTCTCATATACTTTGGTAATTACAAAAAAAAGAGGGACTCCCTTCATGCTTAAAAATTTCTTAGAACCTTTTCAGTCTTCTTTATCACCACTTACCTCTACCATTATAGTACAGCAAATCTTGTTAAAAGCTGCTAAGAACTAACTTAAACTAAATACAGCCTAAACAGATTGTGGAAAAAACTCCAACAATCAGGAAAGATAACATACATGACTATAAAATAATTTAACTCCTTTAGAGAGGAATCTGGCTGGATCTGCTTTATGTGTACACTGCAAAGACGATATTAACTCTGGCAGTAGAAGCACATCAAACAAGAACCAGATACATCACAGAATTCTTTACTGTTCAGATTTTATATTAAATCTTGCAATGGGCTTTGTGTTATTGTTGTTGCAAAATCTCAATGAGTTTTCTGGTCCTTGTCTTCAAGATTTTGCACATGTGATAAACAGCAGGGCATATTCAGGGAGCATGCAAATACAACTAAGTTTTGCAATACTTTCAGATCCAGTCTTCAACTTCCAGCTTCGGATAACATATCTTTAATACATATTCATTATCACTATTAGATGCAGCATCTATTGATTCTTTGAAAAAGGTTAGAAATGAAAGAGACTTGCCATGCCAAACACAGAGACAAGGCTAAGATGACAGAAAATACTTCACAGTCAAATGCCTTTAAACAATTTGACAACATGGGGTGGTTTCCTCAGTTCCTTCAGGAAATTATTTCATTTCCCAGGGGAGCAAAGCAGAGGGAAAATTTCACCTGATACATTCTCCCCTGGTCCTTCCTCAGCCCCTCCAGCAGAGCAGAGAATTTGATGGAGTTTACCCCCAACATAGTGTCCCTTTTTGCCTCACATTGTAGCAGGAAGCCAGCAAGAGAACTGGGGAGGGAAGAAATGCCTACCAGCAGTGGCACTGTGACCCAGTATCAGCACACTAGTTATGAAATAAAGTACTTTAGGATGCAACTGGGGAGCACATATATGCACCAGCAAACCCAAACACAAATGAACCTCTCAGCAATGTTGTTTCTGAGCCTTGCAGTCACTAAGAGTCACAGATAAGCCAGTAAAAGTCATCACCTTCCTCCAAGACACAAGGACTTAGATATTAATGGGCCTATTGCTCTAAGAATCTCAAATGCTTAGGTCAGACTGACCTTGGCTGGACATGACAGCCTGTACCACAGGCTTTGTATGTTTCTGTCTTTCTGCAGATTTTGCAGGAAACATTCACACATGCATGAAATATTCTGAAGACTTTGACTGATGTAGTGTAGGAGGGTGATTTTTTTATTCTGCAATCAACAGATGCAAACACAATCATTAGTATCTGAGAATAATAAAATGTGTCTCTGAACAGCTCATTTGAGGATATTTTTCTCATATACTTTGGTAATTACAAAAAAAAGAGGGACTCCCTTCATGCTTAAAAATTTCTTAGAACCTTTTCAGTCTTCTTTATCACCACTTACCTCTACCATTATAGTACAGCAAATCTTGTTAAAAGCTGCTAAGAACTAACTTAAACTAAATACAGCCTAAACAGATTGTGGAAAAAACTCCAACAATCAGGAAAGATAACATACATGACTATAAAATAATTTAACTCCTTTAGAGAGGAATCTGGCTGGATCTGCTTTATGTGTACACTGCAAAGACGATATTAACTCTGGCAGTAGAAGCACATCAAACAAGAACCAGATACATCACAGAATTCTTTACTGTTCAGATTTTATATTAAATCTTGCAATGGGCTTTGTGTTATTGTTGTTGCAAAATCTCAATGAGTTTTCTGGTCCTTGTCTTCAAGATTTTGCACATGTGATAAACAGCAGGGCATATTCAGGGAGCATGCAAATACAACTAAGTTTTGCAATACTTTCAGATCCAGTCTTCAACTTCCAGCTTCGGATAACATATCTTTAATACATATTCATTATCACTATTAGATGCAGCATCTATTGATTCTTTGAAAAAGGTTAGAAATGAAAGAGACTTGCCATGCCAAACACAGAGACAAGGCTAAGATGACAGAAAATACTTCACAGTCAAATGCCTTTAAACAATTTGACAACATGGGGTGGTTTCCTCAGTTCCTTCAGGAAATTATTTCATTTCCCAGGGGAGCAAAGCAGAGGGAAAATTTCACCTGATACTTCATGTAGTTTTTCATTGTCCAAATTACTCTTTCACCTGCATGCAATTGCCAGTCCCTAGCCCCTTTTTCATGCCCATTAGGGCTACAGCAGAGAAAACTAGTAATATGACAGCCAAGCATGTTCTGCTTCTTCTGTTGCTAGTGCTTCAGCTGTGTAGCCTCTAGTGTGAACTTTACATGTACTCTCTCAGGGACCTGTAGTTGGTACAAGAAAATAAATGTTATTTCACATCAAAGCTACTGTACTTGTATTTTATATCTCTTGCATATACAGGCATATGTAGAGTCATAAACTCAATTAGACCAAAGAGGGCATATGTACATCCTTAGAGAGAGAAAGCTCAGTCCTGACAGTGTTATACATTTTGGCTACAACTGTGTATATGTTTATACAGGCATGTGCATGTGTGTTCTGTCATCATATGGCATCACTGCATTCAGGACAGCTGAAGCTATAAGCTTATCCTTTCTGCATATTTATGTGACAGAAATGTGGAAGCTCTCCTCTGCTTAAATAAAAGTTTCAAAATATTCTTATTTTCTCTCCCACCCAGATATAAATGTTTCTGCATTTCATGATCAAGACTTCAATATATACAATAGGATCATCTCTCCTTCTTTCTAGACTGGGATTTCTGAGCCTGCATTTGGAGCATGGTGTATGTACTTATTTCTTCTGTGTATGTGGCCAAAAAAGATCTTTCCAGAGTTTGTGTGCATTCCTCTCAGAATTCCTTTGCACCTGAGAACAGAAAGTCTTTGCAGTTTTCTAGGGCTTTTTTGTACCCCCTTTTCCAGATGTTGGTCCAAACCTGCTCTTTGTTTACACTCTGCACAGGAACAACAGGAAGGAGAAGAAGCTTCTGCTCTTGTGTATTTTTTTTGTATAATACTAACATTTGCCTTGAAAACATAAATGCACATGAAAACTTAAAAGGTACACAAGCCTACTTGTAAGAGGATAAATTTCAGATGAAATCACCTCACAAGCTAAGAGAAGTCTTGCCATTACTCTCCCTAGGACCACCTCTCCATCAGTTGTACCTGATGAAAAGTTCATATTGTCACAGACAGAGCTCAGTATGCCTTTTTTTTTTTTCTTCTTGGTTAACAAGAACACTACTACAATGGAACTAGGCCAAGTTCTCCGCAATAGAAGAACGAGGTCAGCTGTGCAGACTTCAGGGTACAGCTTTGAGTCCATAATGGTAAGAAATGTGGCTGAATGTTTTCTTGATCTCATTTTTTAAAATGTGTTTATTTGATTTAATTTTGCTAGCAAATTTATGCAAGTATGATTGATATGTAATAAACCCCACATTTTTTTAATTACCTTGCCATAAAACCTGAATAACTCCCACTACTTTGATCTCCAACACATTCTGGAGAATACTGCAGCAGGCATGCCTAAATCAGTTAAGCCATGCACAGAGCTGTTCCTGGAGGGAAGCTTTCCCACATCAGAAGATTGTGTAATAAAACTTAACACAGCTCATTAATTTTCTCTCTTAACCAATGCATCTGACAAGAAGTGACTTTGAAAACCTAAAGGAATGACACAACTCTTATGCTTTGCGTGAAACATCTGTTTCCAGCTCCTTTGCTATTAAATTGACATCTTTTTATTTGAAAAGTTCCTTTTATTTCCCAACTTCCTGCAATTGGTAATGTATATATCCCAAAGAGCTTAAATTCACAGCTTTTAAAACTTGATTAGCTAAATGCTGGGTTACTTCTGTCCCTGAGGAAAAAGGCCTCTCTTGCACAGACAGATTAAGTGGTACAACTATGCTTTATAATCAATTATTAAGAACTTGTTTATTCAAGCAATGTCAGACTTCATAAAGCATCAAAACAGACTTCATATCCCCATATAATGTAAACACCAGTGTGATTGCATATGAAAAATATTAGCATTCTTGGATCTGGAAAATCGATAGAACACAAGCACGTCGCGCTCGCTCTCTCGTCCATGAAGGCCACAGACAGTATCATGTTTCCAACTAGGAAAACCTACCAAGCTAGTCACAAAAGCACAAGTCTTGTGCAAGGAGTAAAGGTGATTTTCAGCAGAAGCAAACACCTTAATTACCATTATTTTTCCTTTAAACTCAAGTCATTTACCCCCGTATTCCTATCATATTGCTCCCTTCAATTTGCAGATCCTGGTATATTGAGGGAAGGACAAAAAAGCCCTGGCAAGCTCTTTCCTGACTATCTTGTGTTACATGCAGATAGCAAGAATGGCTAAATTCTGGAAGCTGATTCAATTCTACTCTAAAGAACAAGAAGAATGTATTTAATTGCATGTTGAGTTTGTATAGAAGTATTGTTTTGGTAAACCAGCTATACCTGACAAACTAACGCAATTTTAAAACCTTTGAATTTATTCATACATCTCTGCACCTTCAAAAAAATTTTAATCTTCAGTGTATCTTAGCATTAAGGGAAACATATCCAAGCACGGGAGCTAATCTCACAAGCAGAATCACAAAATTAATAAGGCCTCATTAAAAAAAATATATTTGTGTAATTTCCGTATCCACATAGTTAGCAAGGAGCATGGAGAACTTAAGAAAGTAAAGATTCTCAGTGAGTGTTTATTAACATAGCTTAGTAAAACAGGATGTTTCAATTTAGTTTGTTGAAAGTTGGTCAAATGTACTCTAATTTTTTTTTCTCATGAAGGAAGGCTTAGCAGCAGGAAACCAATAAAATAGGACTCCTGATCTTTAATTTTAGTCAATTTGGGAAAAACTACGTCAATTTTTCATATTATGGTGTCCTTTTAGTATCTTGATTGCTTTGAGAAGATGCATTTTTTTTTCTAAATAATCCAAGTATTATCAGGAAAGACCCAGTCCTGGAAGTCATTGAATCTTCAGACATTATTTTAAAGATTAATTGGGCAGCACCCTGAAATCACACCTGCCTCAGTGGATTTAAGTGTATAGAGACCTCACAGGAGCCTTTGCTAGATGGGAATCTAAAACTGAAGCAACTGGAGAACAACCTGATTATCAGAGTTTTTCCTCCTCTTCCTTTTTCCTAGGCTGTGTCATCAGCTTTGCATGCTGTACAAATCTAAGCACAAAGCTCAGCTGCTGCCTGTGAGTCTGAGGGCTGTTCACTCTCTAGGTCTGGTTTCTAGGAGAAGGACGGATGTGAAGTTTTGCTAGATGTATTCTGAACCCCATCAGTCACAAGTGTGGGCCATTTTCTTACACACACCATACAGATGAACTGTGCTCAAAGGAGTGGGTTAGCACATCTTCTAAACTACCTTTAACCTTTGGGATAAGTGGTGCACACTATCAAATAAAGCATGAAGTGTTGTACCACACTGGTACAGTTTTGTTTTAAAGTTCCAATTAAATAAAATGCTCAACAGAAAGACAAAAAGAAGGAGAGGAAAAATATGTCCCTTCTACCATTACCAAGCTATGCATTAAGTAGGAAAATAAGGCATGATGTGTCCAAGAAGAACACAGTTTGCATAATTTATAGGATCAAGGGAACTGAACAAACAAAGTGAGCCAGAGACTTTTTTTTACACGCATGGGGAGGAATGTGCTCCTTAACCAATGCAGTTTGTTTTGTCTTCTTGTTGGGGAGCAAAAAGGTGGCTGAAAGGTACATTATAATCTGAAACAACCCTAATATTTGCACTTTGGTACCAGCTTGACCCATCACTGGCACATTTAAAAGCATGGCTTTAGCAAATCTGCAGGAATGTACTTGCATCTGGCAGGGAGTGGACAATCTGCTCTCTCCCAGGCCCCTTTACAGTGGGTCTCTCACCAGAGCTCACAGTAACTTCATTTCCATTTATTCTCATATGACAGAGAGAGCCAACCTTGCTAATCCTACACGTTTCATACCAAAATGTCAACAAGGTGGGACTCACCAGAAGACCTGTTGAAGATGAGGGCTGGGCTGCCCTGCCAGTGAACCCCAGCGTGAACAGGTCCTATCAGCATTAGCAGCTGTAGCCACTTGCTCAGTTGCACAGAGGGGCTCCAGTTTGCCCAGAAGTGTCCATGCTAGCCAAACACATGACGGAGACCCACTTCAGGAGTCCCATCTTCACTGTTTAAACACTTCAAGTATGTTACAGATCAGCCATCCTTGCCCCACAAAATAAGTGATTAACATCACTGTATTATCAGTGCAGAAAGAAATAACTTACCCATGTTCACACAGCAAGAATATGGCCAAACTGGTAATAAGATCCAGATTTGCTGCCTCCCACTCTGCTGCACCACAGAAATGTGACATATTTCCACAAGCTGTGCCTTAGAAAACATGGGGAAAGAAAGGGAAAAGTCATAAAGGAAAAAAAATCACTGAGCCGTGTATGGCAATACAAATATCTCTGCTGAGGCAGTGGTTTAGTGTTTGCAAGTATTAAGGAAAATAAAGGAACTGTCCAAACTTTCCAGGAACAATTTCCCTTTAGGGGGTCTGAGGGATGAAGTTCATAAGGCAAAGAATGAAAGCTTTCATCTGGGTTATTTTTCCTACTGTATAAAAAAAAGAGGATAGAAATTGCAATTCACAGAACTAGTGGAGAGGAGAGGGAAGCACAGACAAGCAGAATCATGTTTAATAAAAAAGTTTATAGTCATTCCTAGCAGGATTCTATCCAGCTGGCACATCACGTTCCTATCACAAACTGCGCTCTGAATTACAGGGTGTGTTATTGCTCCAGCAATATCACCTGCAGACCTATTTAACCTCACTGTAGGGACAGCATTCTTTTCCTAGTACATTTGGGCTACCAAAAATCATCATGCCACGATTAAACGTAATTTCCCATATCCAACTACTGCCTGATACTCCATCTTAAACTGGGCCCAACCTGGTCATTCATAACAAAGGAAAGCAGAATTATCAAAGGAAATACTGGCTGACATCAGTGATGCTTAGGATAGTAAAGAAGAGACAAGAACACTGGTGAAACTGGCACTACAGAGAAAGCTAGCCTAAAAATTGTGCACCACTGTTTTTGGGCTTGGATGTTTTGCATTTATTTTTTTTTCATATTAATATATCAAAAGTAACTATCTGAGCTGGGTGAAAGCTTTGTGTAGATGGCTAAGGGAAAGAAAGTGCTGCCTTGGTCTCTTTCATACCTCATCTTCACATTTCTTTCACCACTAACCATTTTCTTTCTCTCCTATTTCATCATTTTTCTCCTCCACTAGAGCAGAAATTCAAAACATAAAATCCAGTGTTCCTTTTAGTGCTTTTTTAAACCCTTACGGTAGAAAACTTTCAGCATTATTCATAAAGCCTTACTTACTGAGCCTTTGGAATTCCTTTGTATCCAAGATATAAAAAACCAACATAGTCTAAGATTCTGACACAAAGAAACTATAGATGATAAAATGCATATTTTTAAATGACATGAAAAACCACATTACGATACAGAAGGAGTTCAATTGAAAGCTCAGGAATTATGATACAAGACAAGCGTATGCAAATTATGAGTCACTCTTCAATGGATGTCAGGAAACATAATTAGTTCCAGCACAAAGTTGTCCAACAGGTCTGAGCTTACTGGAGAAATAACTTTATTACAAGGCATCATGCATGACTTAGGCAAGTAACTGCATTTACAAATGAAGCGAGACCAGCTTTGAGATCCACACAAATGGAAAGGTTTGAAAAATTGCCAATAATATGTACAGACAATGCCAAGTTATTCTTGAATCTATATATCTGCCAAATCAGTTGCATATACTGCATGTCAGCCTGGTGATGCAGGAAGAGAGGCAGTAAAGCTGTGCCTAAGATGTGGCTGCCATTGGAATTTTGCAGCTGTGCTTGTGCTGTAATTGGAACCAGCACTGGCCCGAACCAGCTAGCCCTGGAAATGAAAAGGGGGATGATCTCTGAGGTCATCTATGCCATCCTCCTACAGTTCAGAGTTGTTTTCCTAAGAGGGTCTTTGAACTTTCTGGTGTGATGCAGTGCTTCCCACCATGTGCCCCTTTTGTGGGAGCAGAGGCACCTCTCTGTGGCCTGCACAAGGGCTTCCAACACCAGCTTTGAATGACACCATAGAGGTGCAAGGTCCCTTAGGCTCAGGGTCTGAGGATGCACAGCAGTGAAATATCAAATTCCATTTTATGATCAGGAGAAAAAACTGTGTTCTACTGTCATTAATTGCTTATTTCCTACATGTTTAAGCAAATGCAAAGTTAGCTTCCCTTGATATCATGGAACTGTTACAACTGTGAGTTCTTATCTAGGCTCACGTTACAAGTACCATATGACCAACAACTATTAATAAACATCTTAAGCTGCTCTAAACAAGCAGCTCTTGATTCTTTTATGGGACTAAATTATATAAATTAACAGAAAGATGCAAGAAGCAATACTCATTAAATGTTTTTAATGTGTTTGCTTTGCACTAAAGCACAACAGCTTGTAAAACTGTTTTTACAATTTCTGTGGTAACAGAAGCCAGGAAGCATTTTAGTGCAGTTAATTCTCCTAGATTGGTTAGAAAAGCACCGTCATTTGAACTTTTCCAGTGAGACTTTCTGTTAAGGAAAGTAGTAGTAGATCTATGCCCTTATTGAACATGAATGGAGTAAAGAAAAAGGATGTTCGACATTGGTGCATCTATTAATATATCCACAGACACCTAAATGTTGTTTTCCATCTGGTGTTTTCATTTGCAGCTATGAAAAGTGAACACACAAAAAATGCTACCATTCTGATTAGGTGTTTTTTTCACAGCCTTAAAATGCAGAAATATAGGGCTCTAGTAGGCAGCAAGGAGCTAAGCTAACTCTACATGCATTGGAGGTATCATTTCTTCTTGAAAGTGTTGTCACACTGCAGTTCATTTTCACACTGTCTCTGAAATACTTGGCAAATCACATAACAAACTCTGCACTTGTTTTCCCCATTTTATAAACTAGGAATAATATTTTCCGGCTTCAAATGTCACAAAATTATATTTTCAGGAAGAAATTCTATAATTTGTTTTAGCTTTCAAATCTCTAAAAACAAACTCTATAACTTATTAGAGGCATTTGTATAATTAAACCCTTCTGACAAGAAGTCTGTGCATTTGCTTACAAGCACAGAACATTCCCACCTGGATAACAGTTAAATTTGGCTTAGTTTAGATGGGGTATCTCTTTACAAAAAAATTGGAAAAAAAATCCCCAAACAATTCTTGAAGATTCACCATAGTAACAACAAATTAATAGAAGAGCCATTGTAAATTCGCTCTTCCTTTTCTGCTGGTGTTTACACCCATACTTCCAGCTGTAGGTATAGCTGAATGTGAAGGCCTAGGAAGGATAAAGATGGTTAGGACTTGAGGAAGTAATGAAGCCAGCAAAGGGAAAACAACCTGAAGAAGGAAGTAATCAGGACTGACAGCCACAGAGGACAAGTATTATAAAAGTTATCTTTAACTAGAACTGAAGTTCAGTGTCCTGAAATCTAACAAGATCAGATGACTTTGCTTCTACTGTCTTGTTCAACAATGTCACTAGACCTCTTTGCCATATACAGACCACTCATGAAGCAATATACTGTGCCCACAGAGACCTTCAGTTCAGGTTGGGTTAAAACCCCCGAGACATTCCACACCAGCTCCTGTTTCCTCAACCATGTAAAGCCCGTGGCTGAAAAGCTCCCTTACTCCAAGCAGACAAAAAATCTTTCTCCATGAAGAACAAATGTGAAGACTTTTCTACAGAATATCAATTTAATGAAGATGTATAATAGTAGGAACTACTGTGAATGCTAAAAAAAAACACAAAAAAACAAAAATAAAAAAAAAAAATATCTTTCAAACATTATCAGAGCTGACACCAACAGGCCAATGCCTTAGGTTTAGTAGGTTGTGACAGAGCTACTAGGATGATGGACATGTCTCTTGTGGGACATCTTATGCCATTTTTGGAAGCAGAAACCCTGGTCCATTTAGGAAGATGTTGAACATGCTCCTTCTTTCAACTGTATTTTGCCAAGCAGGGTCTGTTGTTCCTTGCACCCAAACATTACATGTTGGGACACAGGAATGTCCCATCCCACCCAAGAGCTTTCCATAGCTGTGTCCTGAGGTGTCCCCCATGCAGACCCCCATGTTCTCTCTCATTTTACTGTCACTAAGCAGTGACTTTTTGCTCATGGGTGAGTAAAAAGGGTTTCAGGGTTTACCCCCCTCTATCTGAGAGTTTGCTAGGAAGCATGAAATATTTCATACTCAGGATGATGTTAACAATTGCAGACATTTCTTTACTTCATCATTTTAACAGAAAACAGTGACAGCAGTAAATATGGTGTGACAGCTGTAATGATGAGAATTACCATCCTGAAAGAGACCTCTGTAAGGTTTACAAAGCTTGCAGTTTTTTAAAGGAAAATTATTTTATACTCTAGGGCATCTTAGGATCACAGAGTAAATTACGAGCACTAAAAGCGAATGAGACAAGGTTTGCTGCACCTCTGAGCTTGAGCTCTCTAGCCAACTTTCACTTAAAAGGTATGTTCAGAAACTAGGAACAGTTCAGAAAAAGGTTAGAGGAATGGTTCTGTGGCTGGAAAACCTTTCTTTTCCTGAATGACTATAGAGATTCAATCTTATCCAAGATAATTTGAATGCGCCACTTGTTCATAGTTTATATGCCCATCCACACCAAAAATATTTCCAGTCTTATAAATCATCAGGTCTCCTTTAAGCTTGTAGACAGGGATACAAAAAAGTTCAATGGCTAGAGCAGACAAAATCAGACTAAAAATAATGTGCCTTTTTACTAGGGATGTAAATTAACACCAACATAGTCTACTTGAGAACATAATATATTCCCTGTCACTTGAAGACTTAATAGCAAAACCAAATGTTTTTCTGAAAAAAAACTTTGATTGAATTCGGGTCTATAAGCCAGCAGAAATGGCTAAGAGGTCATAATTGGGATCTCTCCTCTCTTCAAATCCAGGAATCTAACCTAAGAGCTCCAGTCCTGTGAGACTGTTTCACACCTTAAGTAGTATTCATCTCTTCATGCAAGCATTGCCAAATTTAATCTGTCTGGATATAAAAGAAAACAAAGATGATGGATCTCTGCAAGCATCCAAGGACAACGGCACGTGTCTTGGCCTTATTCACCGTAGAATTATAACATAAATAAAGGCAACACAGTTCTGATCTATTAGTGACCAGAAGTTCACTGAGTGACATTCATTACTCGCAAAGGTCACACCTGGCATGAGGTTTCTACCAAAACTGCCTGCTGAGTGCAGAGGATCTGTGCAGGACACTTGAGAGCGTTGTGCAGCTCAGGGTGACTCAGGTTGCTGGGCTCAGATCACCCGTCTGGCATCAGCACCTACTCTCCTGGCCCAAGGAGACTTGTATCACAGAAGCCTAGCAGAGCTGCATTGATCACAGCTACTCACTGTGGTCTGTGGAGCAAAACTGGCTCAATTTGAAGTAGCTGCTCTAGGTAGGAGAAGCACTGAAGTCCAACACACTCAGCAGTGTTTTATCAGGGAGTCTCTCTCAAAAACACAATCATTGGTCCCTTAATACAGATCTGTACCTCAAGAAATACCTGTGGATCATGCCTACTGTGTACAGCTTATGTTAGTTTCAGTGTATTTTGAGATTTAAAAAGGAAGCACTGACTCTGAGTTGACTTTTGCAATAACATAATACAACATTCCACTACAACTTGCTACTTGCCAAAAATCAGTAGAAGAGTTCCTTGCTACACAAGATGAAAAAAAAATAAAATTCTAACTGCAAACTCCTGTCCTTGCAAGTCTGTCAGTGACTTCATATCTTGTCCAGTATCAGAGGGTTAAAATGTGGATGTGGGGGATCTTTTCTGTTACAACAATCTTTGCTTATCAACATTTTCTGCTTCTAGTTGTAGACCTATTAACACTAATCAGCAAAGGAAGGTAGGAACCCAGTGCAAGAGCCCAGTTCATAATCTAGTAAGAGCTGGGATTGCTCAGTTCCTCATTACATAATATCTGATCACCCATGAAGCACAGCATTCTAAAATCTGATTCTGCAAATGCCTGCTTAGTAAGAAATCCAAAAGCCAGGCTATCACTTCATGATATATGCTTTGCTCATTTCTTTTGACAGCTAGAGTTTACTTCTCATGCTTCATGCTTCCTAAGGAAATGCACATGGTGCGTTTTGTAAAATATAAATAACTATCTGAGAAGTCACTACTGCATTTTGCTTCAAGCCTTTAAGAAATTGAAAAGACAGGTGTATTTTGGGGCAAATACATGTTATCACACAAAATTCCACAATACCTCATGTGCAGGTATTTCATTTGATTTTGGTCCAAATAAAATTGATGAACACTCTACTCAAGATTTTGACTACTTGATGAATGATTGTTGCAGTGGATGACTTTACCCTAGAAAAGTGCACTTCTCTTTCTCTCTGGCTTAGCCAAATGAACTTCTTCTGGGCACTGTGTAGTGACATTTTAGAACTCATTATGACTTTTATAACTAGTCATTTTAACACTGGAATGACATTTAAATGCTCATCCACATATATTATGTATAAATACATAGTACATAACTTGCTTCAAAAACATTGCCATCTTAAAGATCATAGAATGTGATTAAAATTTCTCCCCTTTTGGCTCTTTTCCCACTGAAGCAAAAACATTATTAACTCATATGCATAGTTAAATCTTTGGAGATTTTTAGAAACATCCAAGACAGGTAGCATCCAGTTCTTACTGATTTTAGACCATGATCTGAATATATGAAAATATACTAAATATTTCTGCTGTAAAAACCTCTACAGTAATTAAAATAGAAAAGCTCTGAAACTGCACTGTTAAAGATTTAACTAGACAATAAATCTGAGGATGTGGGAGACTGTCTAAGGACTTTTATTGCTGTTTCTTGCTTTTAACTTAAAGATGATCACAAATACACATATTTCATTAAAATTTTGGTTAGATCTGAAACCAAAACAACACTGGAGTTCTTTATCTGTAGCTGACTGTTCATTCTTCTCAAAAACAAGCCTCTTCTTTATTGACATTTCATATTTTACAGGCAAATCCGAATGTTTTTTAAACTGTATTTACAACTTCCTAGGCATATTCACTGTCCTAATGGGAAAATAAACTCGGGATATTATACTGAGTCAGAGTCTGCTACTTGTTTAATACCTCATTTCAGGCTTTCCAAAACTAGATAGAAAAGTCACAAGAAAAATATAATTTTCATTAAACAAATTGCAAAATACTCATCCATGGGAACCCACTGGGGTACGTTTATAATCCAATAACTTAACCCTCCACATTACTAATATGTGTTTCTGGCTTTCTTACTTTTCTCAAAAGGAAAGTGCTCACTACGAATATATAGCTTTTAATTTGTGAAGGGTAAAAATTTAGTACTTAATAAGCATACTTACCAAAGACTTAAAAAAAATTAATAGAAACCAAATAAATCTTGGCTATTAAAAAAAATAAATATCTGACACACAGGTTGAGTTATACCAGCCAGCACAAGTACACAGTAAGATTCCAGATGTGCTATTTTCCTGTACACTGACAGCTATCAAACCCGCCCCTGCAATAAAAAAGTCCTGAAATGGGTTTTTAATCAGGTCTAGATTTCCATTAGCCCATGAGGACTGATGTCTGTGTGTTGTGGTTTTTATTCTTTACAGCACATGCCATTGCTCTTAATATGCAGGGAACACATACTAAGTCTAAACTTTTTTTCAGTAACCTCCTGAAATGGATCTTTTCATATCTAAATTGAAGCCAAATAAACCTTATTAACAGATGCATTTTTCTCAAAGTATTTGGAAGAGGGATTAAACTCAGGATTGTTCAATTAACATTTCCCAGGCACCACTTAAGACCAGCATGTTCAGTGGATGGACAATGTAAAAAAGGCTCTCAAGTATGAAAAAAAGTCAAGGGAATTCAAGTAACATGACAAGTTTCCATACAAATTAAAAAACCCAATCTTTCCCTTTGAAAAACATTCAGAGGCTGGCTTCACATTAATTCACATCTTCCTGGAAACTGTTAGATAGCTATCAATTTCTTCTTATATATTTATTGTAAACATTGGTACAAGACGTTCTGATTGTTTCCAGGAAAATCCTATTAGTTACAGTTGTATAGCATCAATTTCACATAAAATCATACAGCACAGCTACAGAGAAAAAGAAATCTGTAGGCATCTAGTGTAATGAAGAAACCACTGCGGTTTATATCCAGTGAAAGACCTTAGCAGAACAATTGGCACCAGTAAAAATACTGCAAATTAAAGATATTAGAAGAAGCTGTTTAGGAAAAAAATATTTAACCACAGTTAAAAAGTTAACAGAAAAAAAAAATACATTATTACTATTGTTTGTCTTCTAAAAGGATGTAATCAATCTCAACCACATAAATAAAATAGTCACACAGACTGATATTTAGACTCATAAAAAAGCTGATATATTCCTCTACTTTGGCTGGATGTCTAGAATTTGACATTTTAAACATTTGTAGTGCAAAGATCACTGGCAATTCCTGCCGAAATAATAGCCCCCTTATGAAAAAAAACCAATAATGTGAAGTTTATAAACCAGTCCACCTCTTCTTCTTTCTAAATGTAAACACCTAATCCTCCAAAAAGCAAAAAACAAAACATAAAAGAGAAGCTTACTCAATATTTCAATATCAATGCAATATATGAATCCATAGTCAAGTCAAAACTGCCCCCTGCAATTTCAATACAGGCTTTATTTTTTCATGTTCAGTAACTTTAAAGACCAGGGATTTTACTTTGTTACGTTAAATGAGTGTGGGGTTTTTGTGGTTTTTTTTTTGTCTTTATGGCTGATGCTGGACTGAAGTAACTCCACAGTTTCATCTCCTTTATCTCATCTATGTCAGTGCTTTGTTTTCACATCTAGCAGACTCACGTACTAAACCAAATTCAAAGTAAAAACAGGGAGTTTCTGATCCCGTTGATGCCATTAAGTTTTCCAAGCTTGCCTTTTTCCCTTCTGCCAAAGGACATGAAAATGCTGTGATACTGTGTGTGCTGCCCTACTTTGCCCATCATGTCACTTGTCCCCACAGCGGAAGAAAAGCTGCTGTGATTGGGTAAATTCAGAGTACCAGACTGGAAATGCTGACCATGAGCTGCTCATCCTCCTCCTTTGCACAGGCTGCATGCCTGGCACAGCCCTGTGCTATCAAATCTGTGCAGAATCCAGATTCTGCTGGCAGAATCAAACCAGGGAGATCCTCACTTTGTGGAACTTACCATTAAACTGCCACAAAGCAACAACAATTTACACCAGTTGAAAGTCCAGCCAAAGAGGACTTTCTTGCTCTTTCTTCTACACCCAGGCCCCCTCACAGGAGAAGTCCAAGTTCCATCAGCATCAGACTATGATTTTCATACATTGTCTGGACTCTTAGATTTACAAGTAACAAAAGACCCAAGAGCTCCAGCACCATTTTGTGGCCAGCACACCCACCCTGGGTGGAAGATGCCTTTGTCACCATTGATCAAGTGACCATAGGCCATCAGTGCCTGCCTGGTGTCAGTGCCCAGATAATCACTCACTTCATGCTGAGCAAGCAAAAGCACAAGACCAGCTAAGCTGGCCTTACCTTTGTATGCAGGAGAGTTTGCACCGTGGGTGTAATACCTGTAATGTCCCTGGGATGCTATGGGAAGCCCTCTTTAAGATCAGAGGAGGCAGGAGTCAGTCTCTCACCTGCCTCATGGCCCCATTTGCCACAATCAGGCCAAATTTCACATCAGAGTACACAGTGGCACCCATAACATGAGGTGGGATTCCTTCAAGTTTTCATCCACAGCCATGTTTCTCCTTTAGTTTTAGTCAGATCCACAACTGAATGTTTCTAATAGGTGATGGAATACCATAGAAATACTAATGATGACCACACTAATACCAAACGAGTTCATGATGATTTACGTTTATTAGAGAAAAGAATATCAAAAGGATTATTAATGGTACTACCACAAAGCTTTGGAAATAGTTGACAGCACAAGATCAGAAACTGGATTTCAAGTATGCAGAGCAGAATATGGGGTTTCACTTTTGGTAAATAGCAGACAGTACAAATACTAAATCAAATAGCCACTTCATTAATCTTTTTGTGGTTTATCTATTTATTTATTTATTTCCTAAATGTTAAGGTTCTTCTAATAAAAGTCATGCAAGCTAACTTTGAAATACTGGCCTTATAGTCAATGAGTTAACCTGTATGTAGTTCTTACTGAGACTGAGACAACTTCTATTCTTTTCCTTGCTTTGCTTGCAAAACTATACTCATTATTGTCTCACTTGATTCTGGAGTTTAAGTAAATCAGAAATAACAAAATAAAAGGAACTGAAGCTAGGCTAAAATTTATGGCATTATATGAAGGAACATTTTGCTTTAGACAATATTTTTTTTTAAACAAACAAATACACAGATAAATGTGAAAATATCAAACCATTGAAAGACAGGCAAGCTGAAGTTCTCCTGGCCATTTTGTATTGCTTGGTAAGTATATGTTCACAGTAAAGATGACTTGCAAGAAACCTGAACTGTACATGGCTATTCTGTAAGCCCAACACTCCATATTGCAATAAACAAAATAAATAAATAAATAACAAAGTTCCTCTCTCATGTCCACCAGAGGATGAGTGACAAGAACCTCATATAGGGGCACAAACTTTCTTGTGGAGCTGAACAACCTGCCTGTTCACAGCAGCCTCTGCCGGATTGCACATGGACCATGGCAGAAGCCTAAATCCTTTGCAGACCTACATTTTCAAGGTCCTCACCTGGTGAGAAGGCTGTGGTTTTAGGCTGTCACATCTGTAGTGGAAATGGAAGAGAGCTACCTCTTTAAGAGGGGTCACAGAAGCTGCACCTCTGGATGTTAGGGCTTCATTAGATATAGCCGTAGAGCCGTACAGATGTGACCCAGCACATAGACTCCCAGCCCTCCCATGGCCAGAGAGAGGAGGCTGGGGAGCCTTACATTCACATCTTTTACAGAAGAAAGCAATACAAGGGACATTGGTCCAAGGTTAACTGTACACTTAATGGACAAGCTGTCTGTGGAGTGAAAGAGAAGCATCTCCAGAAACAATGACCACCTCATCCCATCTGAATCACCACCCCAAGGATGTTCTCTCACTTTCTTCACTAGTAATGTTGGAAGGGGTGGCTGAGTATAGCTCTCAGTTAGGCATCACATAAAATAACTGTTGTCTGAAACACCTTAAAAGTCAAGAACTTAATGAAACAAACAGACTTGCTCCTGATAGCATAACGTGGCCACACCAACCTCATTCATCATTGAACTGAATGCTAACTGAGCAAATACAACAGACTGAATAGCCTATGCCACAGGCAAAAACAGGCACAGAGGCATCATTGAGATCAGTACCAGCCAGCAGTTTTTGAAAGATCAAGAGTCAAAAGAGATACACTAAACCTGAAGGGGGGGGGAAAAACAACCAACACCCAACGAAAAAAACACAGACAAACAAAAAAGCCAAAAAACCCAGACCTCTTATTTAGCTCCCAGGAGGCAGCTGCACTCACATTACCTTTAGGCTACCACCTCCTCAGGCATATCATGATAAAACTCTCTCTAGCTGCTTTACTTACCTTCAGCCAGCTGTCTTTTGGTCCATGAAGTAATGGAATGCTGAGGTCTGGACCCTTCACACTACAGAGTACTTCTCATCAGGTAAGATCAGCTCCTTTTCTTCCACACTTACATTTTGAATGTGAACAAACTAGTATGTTGTCAGGCAAAAAAAACAACCAACGAAACAAACAAAACAACACAACCTACACAAAAAATTCCCCTCAGCCCAAACAAATTACAAATTTTACAAATTTTACAAAAACTTCATGCATTTCCATACTGATATCCAGCAGTACAGACTGACACAATTCGCTTTTCTGTCAAAATAGGAGGACTATGAAGTTGCCAGAGAAGAACTGCTGCTGGGAAAGCATTTGTATTTGTAGCATAGAGCACCTGAAGTAAGTCAAGGAGTGCTCTCTCAGCCATCCATTGTGATGGATTTATCTTCCTGAAAATCTTCTCTACTACTGTGGTGTTGAATTTAATTTCTGACACTCACCTGATTATGCTTTGTTTGCAGTGAGTGCACTGTGCATGGGAAAGGAAGGGATGTGTGTGGGCACCTGCTTTTATGTTTTGCAGAGAGCTTTGAGATGGAGCTGATTGTGAAGGCACTGTACACATGGACACACTGTGGTTAAGTCAGGGCAAAAGGAAAACAGACTGCCTAGATCCTGAACTTCCAATTTAAACCACAAAGGTAGACAGCAAGCACTAATTCAAGAACAGGTGGCTTTTTGCTCATAATATTTTATGGCCTTCATTGCTTTACAGTGGAATAAGCTAACCCACAGCTCCCCTCTTGACCTACCCAACATCCTCAACTTTAGTGAAAAACAGGTGTTTGGCATCTTGGCTTTCCCTGAGAACTCACATAACCCAGGGACTCTTTAGGAGGCTGAAAAGCTCTTATTTTCACTGTTAAATGGAAAACAAATAATGAAGCATGTATAAACTAACATGTACACACTCAGCAACTAAAAATCTTACCCACAAAAATAATACTTGCATTTTAGATTCTGCACAGGTAAAAATGTGATAAAAGGATATCAGTTCAGAAACTCTGAAAAATCTCACGGAAACATCTTTAAGGTTGGAGAGCTGTGATAAACGTGGGGCTATAGGCAATCACATGCTCAGTACAAGTGCTGAATTTCCCCTTTCCTTGTACCTGGTCTGAGCTAAAATCTTAAATGCAAACTTGAAAACTGTGACATCAATTTGGGTAGAACTGTTGCATCTGGTAAGTCCTCACTTTTTGTTTCCCTCAGATATTGCCTTTTATTGATATTAGTGTTTATTCTCTCTCTTGTAGGACCTTTCTGAGTCTTCCTGCAAGACAAAGCCAAAAAATAAGAAAAAACCCACTTATAATGAAAGGATTACCACTAAAGCTAAAATGGCTAAGACAAAAAAAGGGAGGTGGAAGGGGAAACAGTAATTTGATATAAAATCCTAACAAGCAGGTCACATCACGGAACAAGAGTCATGTGGAATGACATTCTTAGTTGCCAGAGGTTCTCTTTTCATGCACAGTGAAAATGTGTGCAGAGAATACTCATTTTATATGATTGCCTGTTAAAACAATATGGAAAATCTTTTCTGGGGAGTATTTTTTAGTTGCTATCTTTAGAAAAGTCCATTGTTTGATATTTAAATAAATAAATAAATAAATAAATCCAAAGGTAGATTAACAGACTGCTAGGTAGAGAACTTGCGAAAACTAAATACTGTTCTCCAAGGCAATTTGGACACTTATGATTCATATGCCATATGGATAAAGTTATACCAAATCAAATTGGTACTTAATAGGAACTAAATAGAACCTATTCATCTGTAGTGCCTATGGCTTTACACATGATAAACATGGTTGCAGAAAAAGATGCCTACTATTGTATGAAACTGGTATTTTGTTTAAAGCATTTTATTGGACTTAATGCATTCAGTTTAAAAGCAACGTGTGACTTGGGAAAAGGGAAAAACATCTGCCTTCTTATGTTACATCAGTCCATGGGGGTCTGTAATTTACTTTTTTTTTCCCCCAACCTTAAACATTCAAGAATAATAGAAGGGCAAGCCAAGTAATATTAAAAAACCTCAAACAAAATAAAAGCTGAAAAATGTATATACATAAAACAGATCTGTGAAGCTGAAGTGAAATATTTCAGATTAACTGGCTAGTTGATTAATGAAGCCAGAAGGAAAAAGTCCAGATCAAGTTTAACATTATGCGCCTGTGCACACGCAAGCGTGTGTGTATATTTCGTGGAGTAAAAGTAACTGATATTTATACATTCTGATTTCTCTTACTCTCATCAGTAGCCTACATCTTGCTTTTAGAATTAGTTTATAATTGTAAGTAATACATAGTAAGGTTCAGGGTTTATGTTTCAGTATTTGACTGGTGGGGGGGCATAGTTCAAACTGTTTTGCCAAGGCGTTTAAGTGACAGATACATGTCATACAGGCAAATGCCTAAGGAAAATCCCACTGTATTAATTGAAATTCAGCCTGGAACATTGAAGATCATAAGAACGGTCCCACTAAAGATCAAATACAAGGAATAAGCATAAAGTTGTTTGTTTCAGAAGTTATAACAAGGCTATAACAAGGCTAGCGACCAAGAGAACCCACTTTGTAAAATCAAGATATATAGTAAGGGATGCTTCTCATGAGAAGTGTCATATAATCCCTGACACTTCCAGCACCATACCATAGATAAATACGTGCACATACATGTCTGCATTTAGACATTGGCATACACGTGACTGGAAGATGGGGGATAATGTGAAGGACGACACTATGGTGTTTGGGTTTGAAAGGCTATTTTTGGCAGTGTGCACGCATGTGTGGCAAGCTGGAAGTGAGTGGACCAATTTGTGAGACCCAGAGAAGGAAAACATGGGGAGAAATTGATGTCTTGGACTAAGATTCAGAAGAGCTGACGGAATGAGCTATGCTGATGTCTCAAAGCTCTGCACGCACACCACCAGGTTCTCCAGGGAACCAGCAAAGGTGAACAAAGATGAAAAATCTTTTAAAATTATTTTTTCATATTTTTGGTGTAGGCATGCCAAAAATACCTTTTGCTTCAGACAATGCACTAATGCTTGTGACAAGAGACAGGGAAGAGGAAAAAGGTCTGGAAGAAAGAAATGAGGGAGAACACAGGAAAACAGGGAATTCTAAAAATTTACTATTAAAAAGTAGATGCTAGAAAGTCTCATATTCTGCTTCCCATTACATATTCATTTTAGGGTCCCTGAAACAAAATATGATAGAGGGAAGGGACACACTTTCCCAATGAACTCCTGGAGAACCTTCTGAATATAAATCATAGGCCAGAATAGAAATGTCTGTGTGAGCCATCAGCAACTGTATAAACAAGGACTCATGGAAGCTGTGCTCAGCTCAGCAAGGTATATCTGACTTCTATGATACATAGTCCACACAAATGAGCTATGGAAATTCAGATAAAGAGTGACTGTTAAGAAGGGCTTGAAATGATCATGCCAAAATAGATGGAGAGGACAACAGAAATGTGAGGAAACCTGCAATTCCAAAAAGCAACCCTTATTCTGGAGCCCTATCTTGTCTTATCCAATGCAAACTTAAAGGCTTTCTAAATGTTTCTGCAACACAAAATAAACCAGCTCTTATACTTAGAAGAGCTTTATGAGGCAGAGGAGTAGAATGTTAACAGCTTCATTTTCTGGTACCAATCTAATAAAACTGCCTAGCTTTAAAATATGTTCATCTTAAAGTCACAAATCAAGCAGTATAGTGTATTTCCTACAAATATTTGTAATTATCATGAAGTAGTACAGGAGCCTTAAGAATGCAAAACAGAAAGAGCTCCTGAAGAAAAAAGCCTGTTGACATTGCCTCATACTTCACTGCTACATACACAGTGGTACAACATGAAGCATAACTTCTTGCATGTGTCTAAACTCGAAAGGCCTGATGCGCAAAAGAGAGTCAATAAGGCCAGAAAACTGAAGTCTGAGAAATCAAACTGCTAGGCTAAAAGGCTTTCACAGACCCTTCAAATCAATCTGGAGACATTTTTCTGTCGTTAAAGGTATATTAAAAGAAAAAAAAAAAAGCTTTTGTGGAGCTGCTGTAACTGAATCAAGCACAGCCTATGCACTATTCTTTTTTTTTAATGACCTCCTGATCGTTATACAATCTTGACTAATTTCTGCAATTAGAGAGGCTCATTTTCAGAGACTGAGATGCTAATGTTCTTGAATTAGTTTTTATGGTTCGGGGCTTTTAATTTGAGATTTAAAAACCATCATAGCTCACAAAACTAAATAAACTGCAGCTAATGAAATTCACAGAAGTGGAGTGCTCACAGAACATTTCTCACTAGCTTTCCTGGATGATTTATTGACAGCTGGTTGTAAAAACAATTTTATTAAAGGTCATAATGTTTGGTTAGAAAAAAAAAAAAAAGAAAGAAAAAGTTTAATTTATGGTGTAATTAGCCTTCCTGCAATAGGCATGATGCCAGACCCATCACTTACGAACTTTGGCTTTGAAATATGCACTTGGTGTTTTTAATTATATCTTTGAGAACGTGTTCAAAGGCAAGACCCCAGCGATGTGGTGTTACTTTCTCTCTATAGCCACTTTATGGCTGTTATAATGGCCACAATAATGATTGACTACTGATGTGTAGCAATTGTACAGCAGTACCTGAGGAGCATGGTCAGGATGAGTACACAGAGCAGGAGCGATGCACCCTGGAGGAAGCCATTTGGTATCTGCACTGGATCTGTGCCTTCTCCAAAGGGCCAGCATAGTTTGAGATGTGCAAGAATGGCCAATAGCTCTTCTATAGCTCCTAGGCAGTTATATATATTTTTGTAAATATCCTTGAAATCATTCCTCTGCCCTGCTCACTTGGTGGCAGGAAGCCAGATGGGAGCCTTGGGTCCCCTGTCTTTGTCGGGGGAGCACCATTGCTGCTCTGGAAAGCAAGACGTAGCATCAAGACATGATCCACACGCTTTCTTACGCTTCTCCATTTTATTCTTCAGTTCCTAGCTTTATTTTGCTGTTATTTCTTTCTGATTCACAAATTTAAACTTTTGACAAAAAAAAAATATTATATGGTATTAAGGACAGTAACTTGTTGTAGGCCTCTGGGAAACCTGCAGCCTTTCCCAGGTGGGATTAAACTGTCAGGCAGAAGCAGGGCCTGGGGTACTGACTGAGCACCCACACACAACGTGTCACACAGCAACTAGCAGCCTGGCCGTAAAGTTTTATTTCCACTCCTTTTCACCTTCTTTTACCCTTATTGTTACGAGGCTTCATTGTTGTGACAGACACCTGCAGAGCCAAATCTCTCTTAATTTAGGGACAGTTCCTGATTTGAACTTCAGACAGATTTAACACCTGTATGTAGAGTCAGGAGAGTCAGCTCTGGCTTTTCTTTCACCAAAATCTGGAAGAGGCACTAGAAATTTCCCTACCGAGAATACACATTTGGAGAAGGGTGCCTGTGAGGATAATTCCAGTGACAGATGTTTGGAGAGCATTACCTTGAAGCGCCAAGTTAATCTTTCCATTCTCCAAGTTGTTCCACACACAGCATACCCTTCACAGCATATGTTGTTGATAAATGTTTTAATGAAATGCAAGACATGAAAACCTGCCTAAAACTGTAGAAAAATCACAAATTTAACACCTAAAAATCTGAGAGCCATGTTTGCTTTTTACTAAGACGCACTGCACCAGGTATCACTGCCCATCTTTGTCACTCATAGCCCTTTTAAATATTGATCAATACATCCAGCCACAGCTCCATCAAACTTAAAAGGGAGCTTGAAAAGGAAACAGTTTTGCTGCAGAAACTCTCCGAGGAGGGACTTAGTTACCTCCCAGTGGAAATCTCAAACTGGACAAGAAAAAGCCATGTTAAACTAGAAAAACCAGAAATTTTAAGATAAACCCAACATTAATTCCACTGCTAGACTCAAACACTGTTGAAAAGAAAAAAAGGCTCACAGCTGTGGGGCACCTGAAATCTAACACAGAGCTGTCCAATCCAATTAACATTTTTCTCATTTGTGACTGCATTTGAGTTCTCTAAGCAAAACATCTCAGAAAGTTTTATCCATCAAATCAACATAAACACTTAAGTATTGCCTAAAATTAGTTAGCAGTGAATATACACCCACAGAGCTTCAAGGGAGACTTGCATTGTGTCTGAACATCCTGTCCCACAGCTAGAAGTTTTTGGCAGTATGAATCAGTAGCATTCAAGGTTTTGTTTTCAGGACACCATAATCAAGCTGCCGGGTCCTGCCAAACTCTGTAAGTTTTTGTGGCACTGCCTAGCACTTCCTTGGAGCAAATGCCTCAAGGATTCATTAATATTGGGCATTAATGAGAGAGCTCTCTCCAAAGTTCTACAGTTACCATTAAGCACATAAAGCTGCATCAAGACACAGCTGAAGCCAAAGCAAGAGGTAAATACATTCCTTTCTCTCTTTGAAAAAGGTTTCCTTGTGTTTTTCCCAACTCACTCAAGAACCATCATTCTCTTCCTGTTGCTCTGTTTTCTAAGACACGTCATCACTTACAAGACACGAGCAGGGCCAGGAAATGTGAAATTGTTCAAGAAAAGAAGTTTCTCCCAGCACCATAGAAAATGTGAGGCTCGGGTAGGGGAAAAGCAGTGAAACAGACAGTTGAGTAACTGCTCATTAAAATTCTACTCTGCCCTTTTTTAGAAAGTCTGTGATCACCAATTAATCCTTTTTACTTTGCTTTTACTAAAATAAAGTAATATAGGTTTACAGAATCTCATGAGAACATGAGACAGCTCTTGTAATTTAATCTGAGAAAGACACATACTTCATCAGAGCAGCAGTTGGTTTCAATGATCTACTAAGAGTCCCAAAGGGTCCTTTTTCTAATTTTTGAGTACAATTATTAAATATTATTTGGCAGTATTGTGCTTTTTCTGGCTCAGCTACTTCAAAACAAGTGCTTTAGAATTAATTTTGTTTCAGCCTAGTTGAATGATCTAGAGTTAATTCCAACATAATTAAATCCTTTCTTTTGGAATCCTTCTTGCCCCAGGTCTCCCCCTCTTCCCCACCACCAACCTCTACACACAGGTCGGGTGTAATTTTGTGAGGGCTCAGATTATTCTTCTCCTACTGATACAAAAAAGATTCTTCAACATCTTATGGGTTGAAGCCCATAGTGAGCTTAACTGTTTCTTCTATATTGCATCACTTTTAGTTTTTCGAGGCAAATAGGCATGTTATACATAGCCTGACAGACTTATTACAAAATTAAATAAAATTAAATATATACAGTATATGAAATCTAATTAGGAATCAGTAAATCAAGAAAATTGTATTAATTAAGATATTTCCTAAGGAGCCAAGGGATATCCAGGGTAATAATTTATATAGACTGCTCCCTAAATCAAATAACACCTCATGTCTGAGATTTCCAAATAAATAACCACCAGTTCTGGTAAATGCTACGAAAAGTGAATGCCTGTGTTACATGTCTAAGTGCCATTCATAGTACTGAAAGCAGCAATCTCAGCAATTTCATCACAAAGTTTGGTGCAAAGACATCTGCAAGACTGGTACCTCAGGGGCCCATGCTAGACCACAGCACCCAACGTGACAAAAGCCCTTCACTGCATGTTGTGTAATTACTGAGTGCTAGAGCTGCAGGCTGAGCACCAGTTGGCACTTGGTTTTGCATAGTG
Source organism: Chaetura pelagica (assembly GCF_000747805.2). Taxonomy (NCBI): domain Eukaryota; kingdom Metazoa; phylum Chordata; class Aves; order Apodiformes; family Apodidae; genus Chaetura; species Chaetura pelagica. The sequence continues at coordinate 4,868,261 of NW_009954543.1, forward strand.
TATCAACATTGCATATTTGTATAGTGTGCTAACATTAACACCACCAGACTGCACATTTCAGATAAGGCCTGTTGTAATTAGAGCAAATTGCGTCACTCGTTAAAGCCCAAAATACCAAACCGAAAGGGATTGCAGCGCAACCAAAACTTGCAGATTTTCCTTTATCAAAATATGTTGCAAATAAACTTCATTTCTACACAAAGAATACCATTTTGTATCACATATTCATGTTGATGCCCTCACCTTCCCTGAATCTAGAGAGCTGGAGAAACTAAGCCTCAAAGTGGACTCACTGTATGAAAACAGGATAGCTATTTTTAACTGCAAACTCTAACACACTAATAAATGTTATACTTGTTCCCAGCTTTAAAGAGTGACTTACAGTGACAAATTTATTGCTAATTGCACAAACAGTTTATTATGCAGGACCATAAGAAGTCTTGGGGTCTAAAAGATGTGTACTAAGAAATTATTTAATCTGGCAAACACTGATGAATCAAGCCCTTATTTATCCAGAATTTGTTTAACTCAGAGCCTTATGCCTTGCAGTAATTCTGTAGGTGATTGCAAAAACAAATGGGCTTTAGGGCAAAATGTTAAAATTTGGCGAGCTAAAATTAGGTAATTTAGCTTACATGCAGATTTCCAAGTAGGCTGACAAATTTTTAGATTCTGTGAGTGCTTCCGGTTCCCAGCACAGAAACCAACCACTTTGGACTTCAGTACCCAGCCCGTTCACCCTCTACTTTGACATGTTGCAGTATATTCTGACCTGTTTGTCCAACTTGGTCTTTCCAACACAGCCAGCCTTACCTCATTTGACATAGAGGAAACTCCCAGTTTATTCCTCCTCTCCTTCATTTTGAAGCTCGTTGATCAACCAGAGACACAGTTTTCTAGTTTGGCTGTTCCTAGCTACCTCTCTTATCCCGTTTGTGCAAATGCTTGAACTGCATCCAGGCTATTCCACGGATGTCCACTTCCTTATCTGCCTGCTTCCCCACTAATAGCTTCTAACTGCCCTTCTGCCAAAGACCATCTGCTCGCCAACCACCCTTTGCTTTCAACAGATGCTCTCCAGCACATCTGGAGGCTGCCCTAGCCCACACAAGGCTCAGAGCCTGCATGGGACAGATGAAGAGATGCCCCAAGTCTAACTGTAAAGAAGCTAAATACAACTTCAAAGTCATCCCCAATGCCCAAGGAACTGTGACAGCAGATGCTGAGCCCAATTTTGGATTTGACTTGGGTCAGTTAATTCCCACAGTAAAGTTTTATGATAAAGGTAAGTTTTATGATAAAGGACTGTCACTCAGGGCATAGACTTCATTCCACATCAACAGGCTAGAAGCTTTCAAAACCTGGGTATCTTCAGATCCAGACCCGGGGTCGATTTGCACGTGAGACCAAAGCACAATGTACCGTTTCCTTAGGGCCAAGCATGGAGCCACACCACTGCCATGGGCTAATACATCCCTCCTAGCTTGGCACGAGTGTTTAACACTCAACATTTCTAAGTTTAGTGTAATACCATTTCTTGCAGAACTTTGGCAGCTGAAAAGGGCTATTTGTTAGAATTCAGATCCCAATTTGTGACTGATTGACAAAATAGTTAGTAGGTGCCCCATCTCCAAGCTCTACTCTCTGCAAGTCTGTTTCTCTTATAAGAAATAAGTGTTTCTACCTAAAGTCTCATAATGGCAATATTCTACCACTGATTTAAGAGAAGGAAAGAAACAAATGTTAAAACAATATTTCAAACTATGAACTGCAGACAGGTCACTCCCACACTTGCCAGGTTGAGTTACAATATTGCTCCCCTTTGAAACAAGCCTTCATTTCAGTGAACCACAGTGAGTCAAATAGCATAAAAATCGGCTTTCTACAAAATGGAGAACAAATCTACAGTGGCCATTGAAAAGGCAATACTGAATGTAAATTAGAAAATATCCATAAGGCACACTCTTCTGCAGACACATTCATGTAACTCCTATTAGTGCTAAAGATTTTAAATGGTATTCTCTTAAATTATTTGATCTTAAGAGATCTCACAAGTAACCCGGAACATGTTTAATGAGCCCTGAGCCCTTGTACAGGTGGCCTTCAAAGACAGGGTCCATTGGTGCTTACAAATCAGTAGCCACATGTTTTCTTCTGACAAAGTGTGTACAAGCGTCAGTCAAATTATTCCTGAAACCATGAAACTGAAGTGTTATAAAAAATCATTGACATGAACAAACACTTTGAGGAAACCTTTCTTCATTTACAAGATGGGGATGAATAATGCCAACATATTTTACATTAACATCTTTATTTCATCACCATTTAAAATGGAACATTTCACTACAGTTGAACATATACAATTGTTGGCATTATTTTTTTCCTAACTAAAATTGAGACTGACACTTCATTTCACCTCAGAATTAAGTAAATGTTGAAACTTCAGCTACCATTCCAGTTTGAAATTATATCTTTCAACCAGCTCTATCCATTCCTTCTGTCGGATTTGATATTTACTTTGTTTACCAGTAGCAGTTACTCTTAGCTTCAATTCCACGAGCAAAGACAAATACTGATTTTAGTATGTTTACTAGAAGTACCATATGTTTTTGTCTCATTAATTTTTCTTCCCTTCCAAAATATGCCTTGCATCTGTTATAAATAATCTTTGAATACCTGAACTCAAATGGTACTACAGTAACAGAATATTATTATTCATGTTTATCAATGGTATGTACACTAGGGCAAAGTCAAACTCAATGTGTTTTACAGTGAACAGCTCTGTATTATTCCATTATCTCACCTTGTATAATAGTGGGTTAATATTGTGGTGAAGGACAGAAGGGAGCCTGAATCTCCTCTGCATCTTGTGACAGTCATCAGCCCTGATCTTGCACAGATCAGAGGGGATCTTCTCCAAAGACCACACTGAAGTCATCAGGGATACCATGTCTATAGGCTCAGGCTCTTTTCCTGCCATCTCATTTTTAAATTAGATTTTTTTTTTATTTCTCTTCCCTCACAGGGGTTAAATAACTGATGTTTGTTGAGCACATTGAAGATTCCAGTGAAGTGTTAATATTTACAGGGCATGTTTTCTTCTTGGTTTTTAGTTGTGATTTCTGGAATTCCTTTTGTTTTTCTGTTTTGTTGGTTGTTTTTTTTTTTTGTTCTCTGGAAAGACCATCTGACTACTTCAAAACTTCCAGTGGAACGAGGGAGGAAACTCCACTTTTTCTTTACTGGCAATTTCCTTAAGAAATATCTAGAGTATATTTACATTTCCCAACTCTGAGAAGCAGAAATGAAGCTTCAAGCCAGATTTTATCCCTTATGAACTTTGTCTGTGTGAAAGCCACATTAACAACAGTTGCTTCCTGAATGTCTGCTTGCCAGATGGAAATTTATCTTTAAAATCTGTACAGTAGTGTGATATCACTGACATGTTATTTCTGTGCAGTTTGTCTGTGCATTGGTGTTTTCTCAGAAAGGAATAATCAATCCATTTTAAACTCAAGTTATAATTGTCCATCAATATCCCCTGATACTGTAAGAACTTTTAATCATGCCTAAACATAAAATAACTCATATAGATGTTTGCTTTTTCTCAGTTAATAAAGCAAATAAAAACACAGCAAGCCATTAAGCTGATGCAGTTCACTTACAGAGACTACTGTATTTATACATTTGATTGAAGACACTATTTTAAATTATGCACTTAAATAAGTCAGCTATTGACTTTTGATTAAACCTTATTATAGTAAGACTTGCATAGACTACCTACCACAAAGATACTTTCAAATATGCAGTATTTCAAAATAAGGTAAAGTTTCAGAAAGAGCATATTTTATTTTCCATTTGCACCCAAAACAACTGGTATGAGCAATCACAGGTTCCTTCTCAAATTAATAACTTTCTGACTTACCTTTTCTGGTACCCAACACTTAATGAACTCATAGGAATGTCATCCTTTTGTGTATCAGTGCACTAGCATGAGAGCATCTGCCAGAGTTGTTTCTCCCCTGGAATACCAGCATCACAAAAAACAGCTCTGTCTCCTTATTCTGCTGACTGAGTCCAGTTGAGATCAAATATCCTTCTGCTCTGGCTTTACCACAAGAAAACTACCTGAGAAACCTGTCCCATCAAGTGGTGCACCAACAATAGAGCAAAAAAAATTAAAGGGTGACATTGATCTCACTGAATGAGCATTAGGCAGAACTACAAAATTTACTTCCTGACAAAAGGAGGAGAAAGGCACTCACCCTGGCATTAAGCACAGCCTGGAATTCTTCATTTGGCCAAGCTGGTTACCTAGTGCCCATGTGATATGTCACCTGGTACTAAAGGTGTGATTTCAAAGGAACGACCTCTTACTCATCAAAAGCAGTAGAGATTCAAATATCACCAGCCTTGCAGTTAAACTGTGGCAAAACCTGAAATACTTTTACTAATAAGATAATAAACAGTACAAGGTAGCAAAAGGGTTTTTCAGAGAGAAAATGTTGTGATTTCGTCTTAGGTGGTTCTCAATGATGACATAAATCTTCTCTGATGTGCAGCCTAGGTTCCTATATGCTCACACAGTACCAAAATTTCCCCCAGCCTAAAATCTTTCTAATAGTCTTCTGTGGTGGTCCAGATTTCTAGCCTAACTGACAAAGAGGGTTTTATTTCATAGCCTTGTCTCTGAACCTTGAAGTTTTTACATATATCTTCAGTTGGGGTGAGGAGGGGCAAAAAGAGCAGTATTAACAACTATAAATATTTCCCTGGGAAAGAAAGAAGGGAAAAACAGCATTTTATGGTAGCATTAGCATTTATTATGGTAGCTAAAAATGCTGTTTTCTGACTGTTTATTGTCCCAGATTTGTTGAGAGTAGTTTTTGCCATGTTCATGCACAGGAACCTGCCAAACTAAGAAGCAAATAAAAAAGCCTGTGCTGACTCTAAACCCCTTGTTTTTATACTTTAGAACAGAGTCTCTGGAATTCACCTACTACATGGAGGAGAAGAGGACAGGACCTCAGCACAGGAATTAAATAAAACAACAGAATTGAGAATATGCAAATGTTTCTAAAATCAAGCTGAGAGAATGACAAAATTGTGTATGAACCCTAGTGCCTTTGAGGAGTGATTTATGTCAGTGCCACGACTTCCAACATACAAACTATCTACACAGCTTAAGGGCTAACTATCTGTTCTTAGGTATCTCAGGAGATCTACTGTCTCTCTTCCCAGCGTAGCTGTTCCCTAATTTGGTAAAGCCATAATGTCTGGCTGCCCTCTATCAGGGTATGTTGCTGAATATTTTTCCATCGCTCCCCTCTTCTCTCCAAACGAGGCTGTTCCAGAAGGCGAAGGGTAGGACAGCACATGGGCTGAGCCACATCTGAGATGTGTCACTGCAGCAGCAGGAGACATAAAAGGGGAAATAATATTCTGCAAAGTTCAAGATTATTCCTAACCTTTCCCCAAACAATTTTCTTCTGGCATCATTCTGCTCTAGGAAAAATACCATAATCAGGCAGAAAGAAGGCTTTCTTGTGAAAGTTGAAAGGGAAAGACTTCAAATAGAAAACAGGTTAGAAATTGCACTACAGAATCATTATTGTACTTCCATAATGCACAAACCACAGCATTCAAGTTTTATGTAAACTATCAAAATCTGCATGAGTTTCTCATCATATCCATCAGCAGGCAAGCCTTATGAAAAATATTTTCCCATATACTTATCAACGCTGCTCTTCTTATTATGCCAATCACAGGCTCTTTGTTTAAAGGGCACAGTAGGCACCTTCACGAGTTTTTCTTTTTACTTTTCTAGTGCCCTCCAGATTAATGAGAACTGAGCCCCTGCTCGTCCTGCTGTCAGACCGCTCCTTCGTTTTTTTGCTAACAGCCAAACCTGCCCTTCCTCCTTTCTATTTGATGTAGAATTTATATCAGCCACATGGGAAAAGGAGGAGCAGCCTGAACCACTGGCTTTAATCTCCATGTGAAAGGCAAGGCAATGATGGGGCAGCAAGGAGCATTGAAGTCTTGGTGTAAATGTTGTTGCTCGTTACAAGCTCTGTCTCTAGGGATAAAAAAAAAAATCTTCAAAGGGGAATTGCACCAGTCTCACACACTCCAGTATTCCCTCTCACACACACACGCCTTTCACGTCTCATACATGTGGTCTCCACGCAGGAAACGATTACTGTAATTAATAGACCCAAATAACCCCACTGTTCATTTGAAAATGCACTTTAAATTAACAGAGGCATGAAAAAAATGGCTGGGTGCTTGGGTCTCATTACCCATGTGGACTAAAAACCTGGTTGTGTATATAGACTGTCAGCTCTGTATTTTTCCAGAACTATCACATCAAATTCACCTCCAGCACAAAATGAAATATGCTCAAGATCTGAATGTTCTCCAGGAGGCACTCAGGTGCCATTGTTACTTTCTGCAACACCTAGCAGCTGTTTTGTCTAGTCTGAAATAAATGTGACTGACACTGGTGAGAGGGATTGTTTGTGAATCAATTGGTAGTGGTTAAGGCTTCCTAAGGTCTGTAATGTATCTCAAGCAGAAGATGAAATAAGGGTTCTCATTTGCCCAGTTGGGAACATTTACATTTGCTTAAAATTATTGTAACTCAAAAAAAACACACCAGCATATGCTTGAATTTCTACTGTGTTTACATTCAGCAGTATCAGACATGAGAACATGATTTCCTCTTCATTACCATCAGTAAGAAACATATTATTATCGCCTCAGGGAACTGATAACTAATATTTCTGTTAGTTAGAATTGCTTTTTCCCTCCCACTGCTCACCTGCTCTCACACTTCCATGATTGATTGCAAACCCCAGCAGGTCCTTTTGCATGGGACCATGAGATCAGGAGTCTGTAAAGCAGTTGTCCACACATCTGAGAATTTCCTTAGGATGGCACAGTAGCCTTCCGCAGCTCACCACGGCCAGGAAAGAGGCATCAGGAGGGAACAGGTTTATAGAGAAATAGCATATGACCACAGAGCTGCAGCTGTGGAAGAAGTAGGGTGGCCACTGTGAGTAAAGGCTTGGCGGGGCCAAAAGTGCTGAGCAGCATCCTCTTGCTGCAGACCCTGCCCAACCCTCTCCTTTTCCATGCCCAGCAGAGACAAAGGAAGCACAGTTTGCCTCTGTAGCCATGAGGCTAAATGCCTTTACCCTTGCACAGAGAGCTCATCGTAGAGGGTCTGGTGTGTTGTGAGGCCAAGATACGGTGACGCTTGTGTGGATGGAATAAAACAGCAATCTACTTTTTTTCACCTCTTGTTTCTTTTCTTTAATAGTGCTGAGAAAATCCAGGCCATTTCAGCTGGTACAACAGCTTGATGTGTTGTTCAGTTCACATATCTCACATGAATCATCCATTTAATTTTGAACTCTTATTTTAGCTTTTCAAAATAAAGAGTTTGGGTTGGTTTTTTTTAAGGCCCCTGGGAAGAATATGTTAGATTTGACTTCTGGTATTTGTCTTTCATATGTTTCAGTGAAATTAGTTAGATCTGGAAAATGTTGCCCTTTACCTGGTAATTCAGGAAACCAAAGAAACTAATACATTTATCAAATGAACAGGAATGGCCCTCTGGATTTCAACAAAGTTTCCTTTTGTTGTATATACTAAATTCCAGTTAAATAATTTTCTACATATCATAATGTTTTAGAACAAAGGTTGAAATGACAATGAAACTTGATTATTATAGTTCTTTTCCTGCAGAAGAGAGAAAACAAAGTAACATTTTATAGTGTCAATGTACACAGAAATAAATCCAGGAGCTGTTTTTGACAAGAAAGGCCACAGGAGTTCAATTCAGACAGTTAAAGGCTTTTATATCATTCTAGGGGCCATGATTAAGAACACATTAAAAAATGTATAATGGGGGGGGGGAGAAAAAAGAAAAAAAAAAGAACATAGGAAGGTGAAAAATTAAGTTTTAATTTGCAATGAAGTGAAATGACCTTGTAATAGAGGTTGACAAAAGAATTAAAAATGTGCCTAATAATGCACATATGCTCCAGCAGGCATTCCTAAATCTGCCTGTCATTTATAAGTAGAGAAATTATTTTTCTCTCTCATTCTTGTTTGTAATTTGGACACGCATAATGATAACTGCTGGCAAAACAGCTCACGTGTATTTGTCAAAACAGCAGATGAGGAACTAAAAGCCCTGGTTATATTCACTCACTGGGGGATTCTTTCAATCTGTTTCTGCTGTAGTTACTGGGTGTGCTAAACACTGAAAGCTAAACACTGTTTCTTTCTGCAGGAGTGTGCATGATACATCCTGATATAAGAGAACAGCAGCAGCATTGCCAACTCAGTATTTTACTACAAGGCTTAAGTGTTTGATGTTTTTTTTTACATATTCAGCTTCTGAAAGGAAGAACAGGCTTTTGGTTTTGTCTTTATTGCTTTACAGGAATGTAGATTTTATCCCATGTGCTAATCAGTACAACTTTAATATATATCATCTAAATGTACCTGAAGGAGTCAGAAGCAAAACAAATAAAAGGAATTAATTATACTATATCAAGCTTCTCATGTAAACAGTGCTAAACGTGTACTCAAATAGTTTTACTGAATCCCTTCTTAATAGCTTTATAGCCCTCTGACCAATTCCTCCTATATCTGAAATAACAGAAGGTTCAACCACAGCTTCATGCATTTGTATCAGAGAGAGACATAGGGTTGTTAAGCCCAGTTGCTCAAGGAAGTACATATTTTCAAATCTCATAACTCTGTGCGTGTGAAATCTCACAATGGTTTTGACAATATCTCTGGCACATCAAGTATGCAAAGATTACAGAGCCACTGCCACAGAGGATGAGAAAGGTGGGTAAATGTACATACAGGGAGTGATGGCTCTGTACCTGGAGAAACCCTTGTGTGATGGATCCCACTGCACTGAACATGTAGGGGTGCTGGAAAAGGAGATTACCAGGTTCCTCCGGTTTTCCCTGTGTTCTCCTGGGGGACACAGAACTCTTCCCAACATCAGGTAACCCAGACAGGGTGAGATCCAAAAGTAAATTGTCTGCCACAATATGTTTGTCCAAAGGTCTGCAAGCACAGCCATGCTTCATGCTTGCTTAGCAGCAGTATAAAACACACATAAGATACATACCTGTACAAGCCCAGGCTTCCTGCAGCTCCATGATTTTAGCAGGGGAAACTCAGGAGCCGATACATACATATATGTATTGCCATAACTGCTGGAGGAACATGCAGGAATTAACTTCAGCCCATGAAATTTCCTCTCCTTTTACAGAATATTCCCACATGACAGTTGAAGTAACAGCTGTGAACAGTTTGCAGAATTCAAACTAGGGAAAACATATTTACTTTGTTTTTTTGTTTCTGAGCTGCTGGTATTTCAATAATAAAGCTGCCATACATAGATGTGTGTAGACATCAACAACCACAATGCCTCTGTAGACTCATCTATTGGAAAGGAACCGTATCATTTCACTCATACAAACTTGGATGCAAGTTTCATTCTATTACTAATTCCTGGCAAAGAGCAGTATCTTCTTATTTTAGTTTCACTGAATTTCCTATGTGATGCAGCACTACCCACACAACTCTGTTTTCCTGCTGAGGGGAAGTAGGTCTGCAGGAATGTGCCAAGCTCACAAGACAAATCCAGCAGATCTACAAACTGAAATCTTACATGTATTTTTACTTTAGGGTTCCCAACTTTTCAAGGGACGTTACTAAGCAAATTTGTAGGAATTCTCAGGAGATGACCTTCATATACCTCAAAATACTCATAAATACTTTTCAAAATGAACATTTTCTGTCTTGATGGGTGAAATATGCCTTCTTACCTCTCCTTTCACTTTGCACAAAACAGAGGAAGGGGGACACCCTAAACTCCCAAGTCAGAATACATATGTGAAACCTTTTGAACACTAAAGGCACTGGAAAAGCAACATGTGTGTCCTTTGGCCCTAACCTTGGGAGATTATTCACCTTAGCATCTGAAAGAAAAGGCTGCAGTTAGAAAATTCAGTATAAACCTATGTAAAGTTCATGCAGGAATAGATCAACTTTAGCTCATCTTCAGAGACTACTGTTACCATGCTACCAGCTCTCTTGTCTGGTCTGGAACCACAATTTAGCCAAAAAATAAAAATAAATTTATTTTTTTTAAATGAAAGAAAGAAAAAAAGAAGAACAAGAACTCAGAAAAATTCAGATTAAGAGAAAAATGGTTACAGTGGAAGGTCCCCTGCTATTAATTTAGTATCTGGATAAAAAGTCAGACTGTTGAGCAACAAGACTCAAGGAAATAAGTTCAGGAAAAGGAGACACAAAAGACTAAAGTCAGAAAGCTGAACAGCTAAGATAATGCTCACTTTACCAAGATAAACAGTTACAGTGTCTGTATAAAGCTGGCTTTTTCAAATGAGTGTCAGGTATGAAAGGAATCAGAAGGCAGAGAGAAAGGGCATTGGCTCCAAGCTCTAAGGAAATACACACAGAGAAGAAGAGAGTTGAATATGAGGGATGAATCTTCAACGACTCAGGCAACGCTATCATTAACACCCCAAACACATGCCTGAGAAGCAAACTTACGACCACTTGCATGTCCTCAAAAAAAAAGTGAACCACCTCAGCTTGGACAGTTCTTAATGTGCAATGGGTTGGTGATTTAAAAGAAGACAGACTTCAGGAGAAACAGCTGGTGCATGCAAGATGCTTGAAACCCCATAATAACACTTGCCTGTGTGGAGGACTGTATCAGGCAGTGGGATTTACTTCCCTGATACTCTCCCTACTTGCACCCTGCCCATCATGGCGTCCAGTCCATCCCTTCCCAAGTAAGCACTTCCCATAATATTTTTCACAGATCGATTAGGTCTGCAGGAATGTGCCAAGCTCACAAGACAAATCCAGCAGATCTACAAACTGAAATCTTACATGTATTTTTACTTTAGGGTTCCCAACTTTTCAAGGGACGTTACTAAGCAAATTTGTAGGAATTCTCAGGAGATGACCTTCATATACCTCAAAATACTCATAAATACTTTTCAAAATGAACATTTTCTGTCTTGATGGGTGAAATATGCCTTCTTACCTCTCCTTTCACTTTGCACAAAACAGAGGAAGGGGGACACCCTAAACTCCCAAGTCAGAATACATATGTGAAACCTTTTGAACACTAAAGGCACTGGAAAAGCAACATGTGTGTCCTTTGGCCCTAACCTTGGGAGATTATTCACCTTAGCATCTGAAAGAAAAGGCTGCAGTTAGAAAATTCAGTAAAAACCTATGTAAAGTTCATGCAGGAATAGATCAACTTTAGCTCATCTTCAGAGACTACTGTTACCATGCTACCAGCTCTCTTGTCTGGTCTGGAACCACAATTTAGCCAAAAAATAAAAATAAATTTATTTTTTTTAAATGAAAGAAAGAAAAAAAGAAGAACAAGAACTCAGAAAAATTCAGATTAAGAGAAAAATGGTTACAGTGGAAGGTCCCCTGCTATTAATTTAGTATCTGGATAAAAAGTCAGACTGTTGAGCAACAAGACTCAAGGAAATAAGTTCAGGAAAAGGAGACACAAAAGACTAAAGTCAGAAAGCTGAACAGCTAAGATAATGCTCACTTTACCAAGATAAACAGTTACAGTGTCTGTATAAAGCTGGCTTTTTCAAATGAGTGTCAGGTATGAAAGGAATCAGAAGGCAGAGAGAAAGGGCATTGGCTCCAAGCTCTAAGGAAATACACACAGAGAAGAGAGTTGAATATGAGGGATGAATCTTCAACGACTCAGGCAACGCTATCATTAACACCCCAAACACATGCCTGAGAAGCAAACTTACGACCACTTGCATGTCCTCAAAAAAAAAGTGAACCACCTCAGCTTGGACAGTTCTTAATGTGCAATGGGTTGGTGATTTAAAAGAAGACAGACTTCAGGAGAAACAGCTGGTGCATGCAAGATGCTTGAAACCCCATAATAACACTTGCCTGTGTGGAGGACTGTATCAGGCAGTGGGATTTACTTCCCTGATACTCTCCCTACTTGCACCCTGCCCATCATGGCGTCCAGTCCATCCCTTCCCAAGTAAGCACTTCCCATAATATTTTTCACAGATCGATTCCTAAAGAACTGGCACAAATTCATGCAGTAATAAATGAGCACTTCAGTAGCAGTTACATGTTTGTCAAGGTTTGACTCAGGATTGACAATTAAACCGGCGACAGGAATGCTCTCAATCCCCTCCCACCCAGGGAGGGAAAGGAGAGAGATAATAAAGGGAGAGAGACTTTCCAGACTGAAAACCAATCTAGACAGTATTTAATTTAATACTAAAGACAAAAGAAAATATGTACAAATACAAGTATATGGTGGAATGTGCAAAACCCTATTGCCTCCCCCCACTCCCAGCAACTCCCCTGGCATCTCCTGAGCTGTGAGCAGTTCCAAAAGGTCCTGGAGATGCTGGAGAGAGCAGCAGAGCAGACAGGAGCTGAGGGGAGAGTTGTGAGGGTCAGGAACGCACGGGCCTGGGGATCAATGGTGATGGACAGATGGAGTCCTCCCTGGATGGTGGCCATGGACTGAAGAGAAGGGAAGAAGAAAAAGGAAGGGAGGGGCTTGACTTCCATGATTCCTGAATTATATATGGCGTGGAACACTCTCTGGCCAACTTTGCTGTCTGCCTAGTCTGCTCCTCCCTACAGGAGAGTTGCAGATAAGACTTAAGATTTAAATAAAAAGAAATTTTAAAAATGGCTTCATCCTGGCTCAAACCAGGAGAACGTTCAATGTGCAATGAAACTAATGAACACAAGCCAATGACAAGACACCAGCCTCACCAGCCTTGCATCTCTGATGCAGGAGCAAAAAGCAGTTTCATCAGCAGATCAAATTCTGGACAATCAAGAGCTATGGAATAGTACTCCTTATTCACAACTATGAGCAATGTCTTTTCCCTGAAATATGGGACTAATAACAAGAGCTACAGCAGCCAAGAACAACAAATTCCTTAGAGGATGTATATATCATGCAGAGTCAAAGAGAGGAAAGAAGAGGTCACAGAACTCAAGTATATGTCAGATCTTCTGATCCACAAGTCAAAGCCTCTTCAGCAGTATGGCGGCACCAGAAGAAGAGCTGCTTTTAGGCGTTTCCCTCAAAAGGAAAGTGTGGAATAGTTCATGGAAACACAAGTAGAGTCATAGACCAGCCATGCAATTAGCCACTGTATGGAAAACAACTTAGCTGCATACCGGTAAATGTTATATTTCCAATTTAAATACAGCCATTTTCAATCTTATACCTGGTACTGCTACTAAGATGGGCTGTTTGCAGAGCTTCTATCATGGAAAACCTTGTCAGCATAAAGACAGACAAAAACTTTTTCCACTCCATTTCATGACATGTTGAAACAAAGCTGCAAATACTATCTGATTAAGCCTGTTAAAAATATGCAAGATCTACACAATGAAGTATTTGTGTATAAATTAATTAAAGGGAATGGGTGCTCTTTGGGACCTCTTAAACTTAATGTCTTTTGCATGAATACTGGCAAACGTGTTCTGATGGTCACCTGCTTTCTTCTCAGAATTAAGGATATTCAGTGCTCAACAAAAAAGAATTGCTGCCACAGTTTTTATTATTTTGGAACAGGTTATCAGCTCCTTTAGCATTCTCTAGTTCCACTAGACCAATTCCACTGCTCCAGTTCCACTAGATCAATTTTGTCTGCTCCTACACCTATAACGTTCCCTCAGAACCTCTTTGATGTAGTCCTGAAGGTCTGCTACTTTAATCTGTGGATACCCCTGGCACAATAATGTCACAGTCCATATTTCCCACACTCAAATGATATGAGCCCTGAGCTCTCCAGAGCAGGCTGAGATTTTATCTTGTAATTAATGTCCAACAGTCTTGTCAACAGAGGCATGATGTCAGAAAGGCTAGTGACCAACCTGGCCAGAAAGTCTGTAAATCTTTCCATGGCATTCCTATGAAACTTCCACCCTCACAAAACTGCAGAGGCAGAAAGAGTTTATAGGGTAACTGCAATAAAAATGAAATCATGCTCTTTCTTCCATCCAGCATTGCAGAGACATACCATGCTAATTCTTACACATCAGTGCTCAGTTATAATCATTTTGTTTGACTTGGCAAAATAGCTGGAAAAACAACAGAGAACTGGGGGAGAAGGGTGACTTAGATCATTTTCCCACGTCATTTTTTCATTATTTCCGTTAAAAGTATAATTCCTGCTAATAAATTGTTAAGAACCATAAAAACTACGCTAGGAAAAATCCACAAGACAGAGAAAGAGAACATAAATTCCTGTGAAACTTCCACCCTCACAAAACTGCAGAGGCAGAAAGAGTTTATAGGGTAACTGCAATAAAAATGAAATCATGCTCTTTCTTCCATCCAGCATTGCAGAGACATACCATGCTAATTCTTACACATCAGTGCTCAGTTATAATCATTTTGTTTGACTTGGCAAAATAGCTGGAAAAACAACAGAGAACTGGGGGAGAAGGGTGACTTAGATCATTTTCCCACGTCATTTTTTCATTATTTCCGTTAAAAGTATAATTCCTGCTAATAAATTGTTAAGAACCATAAAAACTACGCTAGGAAAAATCCACAAGACAGAGAAAGAGAACATAAAACCCTTCCAGCTAAGATGTAACTTAGATGTATAAAAAAGTTAATGTTGTCATTTCTTTGCACTTCTGACCTTTCACCACTGAAATAGTCCTACCTCCTTGTTCTGCAAGACATATAAACATAAACACATATATGTAAAAGTACAGATATAAAAAGATATATGTATACGTAAAGAATACTCTTAGATTGGATATTATGAAAAATTTCTTCGTTGAAAAGGTTGTCAAGCACTGGAACATGCTGTGCAGGGAACTGGTCCAGTCACCATCCCTGGAGTTATTTAAAAGACGTGCAGATGTCGAGCTTAGTGGTGGACTTGGCAGTGTTGTGTTAACAGTTGGACTTGATGAGCTTAAAGGTCTTTTCCAACCCAAACGATTCTATGATTCTAATGAAAGAGTACTTTGGTAAGGGATGCAAGAGGTCAGGGAAGCATATTACAGGTCTGAAACTGGGAAAATAGTAGCATGATAGCATATTCAAATGGTTCTTTTCTATAGGAGACGTCCAATGATTCATAATTCATACAGAATGCAAAGAAAGTGGAAGTTGTCTTTCAGCAAAAATCCCGGGCAGCACCTATTGCCTCCTGGGGGCTGTGAATCACAGGTGATGTGAAAGCCAATGTTACACAAGAGAACATTTTAGAACTATTTATTTATATCACAGTTATCTCTATTCAGATGTGTTATTCTTTGTACTTGGCACAGGAATGTGTGTGGAAGGGGACTGTCCAAGAAAAAATTTTTACATTTTCACTGAAAAGGCTCACAAGGAGTAAAGGGCCCCAGAAAGGCAGAGCAACTGCCTGGGTGTGCAGCAGAACTGCAGTCCACTGTTCTCTGCATTGAATCCTTCAGCTGTCTACAGAAGTCAGCCCCTCTGTGGGTAAAATGTTAGTATTTCCATCCATCACAACAGAGTTCATCGATCAAGATAATAATAAAAGTCTTGGGGGACAGGAGAAAATGTTAGATGTTTTGCAACAATACTACTAGCCCTATCTCATCTGTCCTAGCACGAATAAGGTCTGTATGCTTTGGTCTAAAGCTCTCTTAATTCATACATACTCCTGTTTCAGGTCCCCTAAGCTCTTGTATAAAATGTAATCCATACCACCAACCTGACTGTTTTACAAACACTATTTGCAGGATGAAATAGTTAAAAATCACTGAAAATTAGCATAGCATTAAGAGCCAAGTTGTTTAGAGAATCAACTACATTCACATTCTGCTTAGAGTAAACATTAATTAACAGTATCTGCAAGCACTTACATAAATCAAAACTGTCCCTTTTCCTCTCCTGGGCACTGCACTGGAAAATAACAGAACAGCAAAAATACTTGGAATGTTTCTTACTTTTTAAAAAATATTTTATTAATGATAAAATATTGGATGTCAACGTGCAATGCTTTGTGCATTGCATCAGACAGCTTGAACAGTAATTGTGATGAATGGGAGTGGAAGGGCCAAGGTTACAGGCATTTAAGAAGGCTCTGTGGATTGAAAATATTAGGACTGATTAAAGGTCAAATACTTTATGGATTTATCAGTGTTGTATACATTTTCTCATGACACAGAATCACTTACACTACCTACAAAATGAAATAGAAGAGCTGCAAATCAGATAATTTTTAAGTCTTTAACCCACATACAGGCTTAGCCATTGAGCATAATTAATGGCACTGAAATGTTTTAATAAACCAGCCAATCCTCCCCCCCCCAAAAAAAAAAAAACACAACAAAGTCTCCAATAATTCCTCTAGCTTCATGCAGATTCATAGGTAACAATCTTTCTCAATTAATGTTTAGCATTTACAAACATGCTATCTGGCATACTTTTTATAATGTTGTTAAAAATCAGTATTTATGTAAACCAACCAACTTTAGTTTGGAGTGGCTCTTTAATTTGATACCTCACCCATGCTCTATCTTCCTCATCTTCTAGGAAAGCAGAGTTTGAGAAGGATATCTATGTGTTGTCTTCAATGCAAAGATTTTTCTAGGATTCAGACAAGCAAATGGCTGTTTCCATTTGTTTCTGTAAGTTGATTAGGACAGGGGAGAAGAAGCTCAAAGTGCAGGAATCTGGGAAAGGGACTTGAATTTGGAGCTTTTCTTTAAGAAGCTGTGTGAGAAAACACTGCTGGTCTTACTAACATCAGATCTGAACCTTTACCTCAAACTCTGCATCACACCTAAGTTTGGTACTTACTTTAAGTAAGTGAAATCAGGTTGACTTTAGTGGCCCCATTCTTCTGCTACAGAGCCTGATCAAGTTGCCCTGCAAAGTCTTTTTCATTGCCTTTGGAGAGCTGTGTGCAATGCAGGTCTAACTCTGCAGCATGACATGGGGCTCTTCTGTGTCCTCCCAGCACAGCACTGTGGTGTTGTCTCCATGTTCAAGTCCTGGCCTGGGATTTGCAATATACTGTTTTTTTAACATTACTGAAAAACATTTAAGTTGAAACTTGATAGGATTCTAATCATAGTCTTGCACCTGTTTTTTAGGATAGTCTGTGGTATTTGCACAGTTGATAAACACCTGGGGAGAGGAGAGGGTTTTCTAAACCAAAGCTTTTCTTCATGTAAGTTATGATTTCCTTCTGTTCTGTCAGGTTCTCATACAGCACGTCTTCCCACACTACCTACAGTCACATTCACCAAAGAAACTCTGCCCATGTATCTGAGTTTCCCAAATGTTTATATAAATTGCTATGTAAAATATCACCTAAAACTCAGAACTGAGAAATAGTTGTCAGCTTAATTGAGGGATCCCTGAAGAAAGGCTCCCGTGGGACAGGTTACTGTTATCTACATGGTGTTGTTCACTAACAGAGCAAATCTTGTTTCTCAGCTATCCTGATGGCTGTAAAATCCAACCCCAAATGTTTTGCACACAGCAGCATTCAAAGGGTTGTTTGCAGGTGATGCCTCTCCTCTATATCAATAGCAGTGAAGAAGAGGCAGAGTGTGTTGGGGGCATCCAAAGACACCTTTGTAAGGGAAGAAGGTGTCTGCATTTGAACAAGTTCAGCATTTGCCCATTCTATCTCCAGCAAAGAAGTAGCTGGTTTTACTGGTTTCCTGACAGTGTGCACATGCATATTGAAGTCCACAGCTTTTGGAAGCTTGCATGAGAAACAAGGGTTAAGGCAACAGAACAACGGCAACTAACTTTAAAATTTAGTCTCTAGTATGTTCCAATTTGTCAGTAATCATAATTCTATTAAATTTGATAGCAGCCTCTAGTGGGTGGACATACGAAAATTCAGACCTGTTTCCTCAGCCAGGAAGCTTTAAAGAGTAACACCCATTTAGTAGTATAACATTTGATTAAAGCAGGCTCAAATACCCGAGCTGTAAAGGTTAGGCACAGACATGTGTGTCACACATGATGCAGTGAGTAAATGATGTAATGTTGATAGACCCGTAACAACGGAAAACATTCCAACACTGCGTTTTGGCAGAGTTTGATACCATATAAAATACAATTAAATGGCTATCACTTGCATGGCGTGAGAATCAGTGTCCTGTAAAAATAATACAATATTTAGTAGAAACTTTCCAAAATATTTCGCTGCGTTTCAAAACAGCTGCTCTGCTTTTCATAGTGCAATTCCTTACGCAGGTTTGTACTGTGTAAGTAACCTTTCATCATTTTATTTTGGCAGGGTAATGTTATAAGCTGCAGGCTGTTTTAAGTGCAATCATTTATCATATCCCTGGCACAAAAAAACAACTCTGCTTTTGCAGCAGAGGAGGTCTAGCATGACTTTGCTTTTCTCTAAATACGAAATTTAGCTTATGTTGCAAGATCCCTACACTGCTGAGAGACACACAGTGGTCCAGACATTTGCTGGTTCATGGGTACCAAGAAAGCTGCAAAGTTTTATGAAAAAGATTATGATGTGGACATATCTAGAAAATGTGCTGATGGGCAACATGGTTTTACCAAAGACAGATCAACCAGACAAACTTTGTACATTTGTTTAGAAAGTAAACTAGTCTCCCGAACAAAGGAAGATCTCATCTGTCTATTATTAATTCAATACAAGGTCAGAGAATAAATTATTAGGAAATCTGAGGGGGTGGGCAGAACAGGATTAACAGGGAACTGGCTAAGAGGACTTAGTAACTAAGAACTATGATCAGTTCCATGGGAGGCTGCTCATGGACTTGTTCACAGTTTGGACAGAGCACATTTGATGTTTTCAGTAGAGCTCTTAGTATAAAAATGTGAAACTGTGCTGACAAAATTTACTGATGACCATGCTGGTGGCAGTACAGAAGTCTCAGAATGACATGTCACAAGGCCTTGAGGTCACCCGATTAACAGAAAGGATGGTAAATTGCATTGTATGAGATGTAAGATAATGCACAGAAGAAGAAATAATGACAACCTCAGGTGTAAGTGGTGCATTCAGCTGCCAGAAACAGTTGTTTCTATGGACCCATGTCTTCAAACTGATCACATAATACTATTGAGCTGTCACTGTGATGCAATAATTTAAAAAGCTAAGCGGGGTGGGCCCAAGGCTTATCCACAAAGTATTTTCTACAGTGAAATGGAAATGCATGGGCATTGCACAAGCCATTGCTGTCATCTCTTATTTCAAAACATATTGTTCTTGTCAACAGTGCATAAAGAGCTTGCCAAAGGAGCAATGGAGAAATATTTGGTGGGCACAGCCTGAGAGGAAAAGTGTCTGGCATCCTATGAAATTGCCTCTCAGAATGTGACTATCAAATATCTCAACTTCAGGGAGAGATCAGGACAAATCTGTCCACTCGGTACAGTGCAGGACAGAAATGAAACTCCTTGCACTGAATGAGGTGACTTAATCACTAAGCACAACCTGTTTATGGAAACAACAAAATCCTCAGCTGAAAAACAAAATCTGCCTGAGTCCTTCTCAGTTGAAAAGTTGTTTCTATTACAAAGCCAAGCTAATTTAAAAATTAGCTGAGGTAAAAAGTTTTGTAGTAATTACCTATAATTAATATCTTCTTAGGCTTCAGTAACCCAAAAAGGTGGATTTTGAGTATCAGTATTCTAGAGAGCCAGCTACCAAATTTGAACCAAAGTTAACCCAAAGTGCATGGGGGACAGCCCCATAGTAGATATATCCTGTCATTCCATGCCTGGAAATTACCATGTTCTTTCTAGTGTTCTTTCTCTAACCAAGTAGGTCCAAGCAGTTTGGTTTTGTATGATGCCAAGTTTGAAAAATTGCTCCTAATTGCTTTATGTGCATCCTACTTCATATTTCTCGTGCCAGATTTACTTGTGCTCATAGACATACTAGATACGTATTTAAAGCTCTTTGATAGTGTGAGAAAGGAAAACTGAGAAAGCCATCTGTGAAAGGAAAGGTTTTGGGGTTGGTTGGCTCCTTGCTTTCAAATGAAACCTGCAAAACATTCTCACCCCCCAGCGTCTATGAACAGTGATACAAAAATTCATCAAACTGGCATAGTGAGGAATCCACAGCATATGTCCAACAGCAGAAAGGAGCTATTAGCTAGCACAGAAAAACAAGGAGTTTGATTGTCCTGCTCATATCATATGGAGCATGCTTAATTCATTTATTTATTTTTTTCTAATAGTCTTATCCTTCTATGTTATTACAGTGCTTCAAAAAAATCTCAGGGTCTAGAGGGAAGTTTAATGTTTGCTGTTCTGGGATCATTTGAAGCCATGCATTCAAAGAGGACAAAATCACTTTTAAGTCTGCCTGTAGGAAATCTATCTTGGCAACCAGACAACCAGAATTAGTTATTAAAGGCATGTCAAATGAATAAAGACACCTCTGTAAGGAAAACCGCAAAAGCATTTACTTTTTCTAATATGAATAGTGGGCTAATACCAAATCAGCTTTCATTTTCCACTCTCCCTTCACCTCCTAGACCAGAGGTCACATCCAATAAAGCCTAACGCAACTGAAAATCATTTCAGTTTTTTGCATCTATTACGTAGCAGATGTATATTAAATAGCACTGTCTGGAAATGAAGCAAACTCACATAATCTGATGTGGCAATCTCCTTGTGGAATTGGTTCACTGCAAGGCAAAGAAGTCTGTCGTATTATTAAAAGTCAGGAAGCACAGAAAAAAAATGGGAGGTTTTCCCTTTCCAGACAAAAATAGGCTGAGCTTTTTAGTTTTGTAATGAAAATTAAGATACTGAGAGTACTACCTTCAGGTTCAGAATCTACACTTCTTCCTTATTGTGCTCAAACCCCCTGGAATCACTTAGTCAACCAGTAAAGACAAAACAGGCATTTTCATAATTGACAGAGTCTGAAGGAGTGGGAACAATTCCTGGTTTTACCAAAGATTTCCTATGTGATACCTTTTAAATTCCTTAGAAGAAAAGAACAGACTTCAGGATTTTCATCTTTTCCTTGCTTACATCAGAAAGCAGGACCTTTGTGCTATTTGACTGTTACATCTGTCCCCACGACTTTACTTGAAAATGTGCAATTTATATACATAACTGCTGCTTTAAATCTTCCTTATCAGAATATGGTCAGATTTGACCAAGGTCCAAAAGCAAGCATAAGCTTCTCCTAGACTTTTTTGCTAACTGCTGGATAACATCTATTAAGAAAAGAGCCAGAAAATCCATGAGTGAGCAAATGACTGTCCCAATCTGGTAACTGTTGAAAGAAGCAACTACAGATTGTGGTTTTATCTTGATCCACTTAGTCAGGAATATTTATTTGGACTAAAGTAGCCATAAAAACCGGCTTTAGCTGTAGCTATAAAAAAGTAGGTAAATTGTTTTGACATCAGGTAGCATATACAGTTACTGAATTTGTTGGAACTGAGCACTGTCTAAGGCCTTCTTTTTAAGAAAAATATACTACTTATACACAAAGTAATTCACCTGCTTAATCAGACACAGAGAAAACTAAACAGTAACACAGGAAAAAGGAAATCTTGTGGATGGAAAGATATTGTATTGCTTATAGGAGTTGCAGATTAGCTATCAAATACTTGCTTAGAAATCTTTGGAAGAGGAAAATTTCCAAATCTTATAAAAAAATAAGCATATTTGAGTTCATGTAACTCAGTTGAACAGCTCAAAGGAGATTCTAGCCTATGGTTCACCAATCAGATAGAAGTTCTCCATATTTGCTAGGTATCGGCCTCTTCTTCATCACTTCCTAGCGGATAATTTCTCAACCTATTTCACTTAGTCCTTGCTGAGTCCTAAAGCCTGCTGTCATATATATTACCATGCCACTTGCACTGTTTCAGGAAGAAAACCATTCATACAACATACCAAGTTAAACACTGGAAAAAGACATCCTTGATTTCTCATAGCATGTGTTGACTTCTCTTCACATTACACTCACAGCTTAGCTCCAAGGAATTTCTGTATCACTCAGTCTAGATACAGCTAACAGAGTGAATCCAGCTGAAAAACCTATCGAAATTAACTCTTTGGAGCCAGACACAACCATCAGGAGGGCATTTTCTTAGGCCTTTCTCAGACCTACCCAAAAAGAATACGACAACATTATAAAATCATGCACTTTGACTTCCATGCTCTCTTACACAGACATACCATAGGGCATAGAATTAACCCAGTTGCTCTGATGTTGAAACCATCACAATCTGATTTACCAAGAGGTATTCCATATGTCTCCAGTGCCAACTTGAGAAGGTAAAAAAATGGAGAAGGCATCACTTATTTAATACTTTGTTAACTCTGATGAACAGTTTTGCAGTAAAGCATTTCTTTCATCTTCTTCATCCGTCCTGAAGGGGAAGGTCGATAACTACCCAGCAGGTACCTCTGTATTTCCTGGTCATTGATTACATAACCTTGCTGCAATACCTGAGCTCTAGAGGCTTAACTTCACTTATTTTCCACATCTTTGGAAGGGCACAAAGCCCCATTTCTGAATCTTAGTGCTTTGATAATATGGTATTCACTGTAAAAATGATTCGGTACTTACTGCAGCTCCCAAGTTGTCAGCAAGGGCAGAATATATTTATGTCTTCTTGGAATTATATGGAGATATAATTCTGTGATAATTGCAACAGCATATCAAAAGAGAAGCCCATTGCTCTTACACAGTCCATCCTTGACCTGGATCTGGGAGAAAAGAGTTTAGCAATATTTCAGCAGG
>NW_009954543.1:4891117-4931540 GCF_000747805.2 Chaetura pelagica
CAGCAGGAAATGGTATATTTATGCTCATGAATAGTGCCTTCCCAAACTTCCATAGTTTTGTGTCCTGAACTGTGAAGGTTTAAACCTTCCCTATCACAAATTTAAATATGCTTTTGTACTTATGATTCTTCAACATTTTAAAATCTTGCTAATAAAGCTTTTTACCAGTTTTGAAACCTTTGTAGCACACTAATTTCAGATGAACCATAACTATGTAAGTAACTATTGTGTCCTTGGTGACTTTTTTCATGGACATCATTGTGTATTTACTTGCAAAATATAGAGCTGGCCCTGGATATTTCTGAAACACCTTGCTATAACAACAAAGGTCTTTTTTCACTTTAAAAGTACACACAAACAAAGTCTGCTCCATGCTAGCAGCCCACATTGCTATTTTTACTTCAAAAGAGTCACCTTTCAAAAGATCAGTTAGTCGTGCTCACGGTGTGGAAACTACTTATATTAAGGAAAGAGATATCCCATTTCAGGAAGTCTGAAGGAAGTATATTTACTGAGGAGGAAAAAGAAGTAACTTATCTTATGAAAATTAGTGAAAGCAGTGCTCTGCATCCTAACGCTGCTGTTTATACAGTGACCTCTTCATGAAATGGCCATAATATAAGGCTTCAAAGGAGCAGTTGCAAAACTGTAGTGATGGTAACATGCTGCTTGTCACACAATTATTTCTTCTGTCAAACTTGGTTCACAGCCAATCTGACCTATCACATGAAATCAGGCAAGGGAAGAAGGCTCCTATCATTCCTCTCTTTTCCTTTCCGTAAGGCACAGCAAAAGGAATGGCACTCTTTCATTTCAACAGACTACACCAAACTTGCATGTTATTTCAACTCCACCACTGAGCATATGCTTAATTTCCTGTGCATCAGCAAGGTACTAGGGTCTAACCAGGCTGAGCAATACAGCCTGTAGTATTTTCTCACATACCAAGACAATAAGGAACCATGTAAGTTGTCCAACAGATGTCTGCTGTTAAGACATGTTTTTCATCATAGAAGGACAAGTCTCATAAATGGAGAATTTTTATTATGCGTTTCAAGTTGTTGTCTCTGGTTCCTACAATGGCATTGCATACCTGCTGGGTTTTTACCTCACAGCAGTAAACTAGAAGAGAGACAACAGGAGTAGATCCAGAAGTCACTGGTATTCCCTTCATTAGTATTTAGTGGGTTTAGAAACACATTAACTAAAATTTATGTGAAAGAGCATATATATACCATATTAGATTAATAAAGATAATTTCCTAGACTTTTGCACCTCCGATGCTTTCATTGATATGTCTCTATCTAACAAGTTTAAACATTTTTTTTAATTACAAGCTGACCTGCTGAAAAGGAATTCTAGACTACTCTGGTTATAGTTTGCTTGTCAAAATAAAAGTAAATAATACTGAAGGAGGAATACGTGCATTATTGATTGAACATGACACCTCAGAGAAGGCAGTACATGAAGAACTAAAACTTGGCTTTTAGTCATAAGTATAAAGCTGTATTCTACATCATAATCTGCCAGACATCAGTAGATAAGTGCAAAAGTGTATCACTACAGAAAGAAATTGTCACATTATTCATCAGAAGAGCAATGAAAGAAAAGGTGTACTCAGTCTTTACAAGTAAAAGGGAGGGTTTTTTCACCTAGATTTAATAAAGTGGGTTTTGTACTTTTAGAACCAAAGAATTATTTATATTATTCTTATCTCAGCTTCCTGTGCATTTTCAAAAATGCAAAAATACCTGAGTTTTTCTATTCATATTTCGTAACCACAACCTCTTGGCAGTGGTGCTGGAAAAGACATCTCTGCTAATCTGTAAAATGGAAAAGAAGCTGGTAATGGTAACATGGAGCCAGCACTGACACCAATGTGATACCAAGGGATTTTATATGCAGAGTGTTTTTCATTTTTTTTTAACTGCAATTATAACTACAAGAGACTGTGTCTGTTATCAAATATATTATTTCTGTTAAACTTTATTTTTTAATGTTTGAGGCTCTGCACAGTCCCTAAGCAAAAGACCAGAAGTAAACATTAGAGATAAGTGTCACTGACCACGGAAGTCCCACAGAAGCAAAATATCCACAGATATGAAAAGCCAGTGATAAACAGCCTTGCCTTTGGGTCACACATATTGTATTTCAGGAACTGTAATTCCAATACAGTTTAGCACACATTTAACCAAACTTGGGTCATGCAAACAGTGTATATAGAAAGAAATCATTGTACTTTCATCATTTGTATTTTAGTATGGTAACCAGAACAACGGATTTCTGTACCAAATGCCTTCTTATGGCTGAAAGTAAATATACCCTACAGCTGCGTCATTTCCAGAGTGGTAATTCATTACTGAAATATAAAAGAGCCCATTAGTAGAGCATCAGAAGAATTAAATTTCCCAATGTGTGCATATTCCTAGTCAGGTGAATGTTTTCAAAGGCTCCACAAAGTGACGGGAATTCCATCAAACAGATTCCATGATGCTACTGGGACTTCTGCAAATCTCAAACTTTACACAGACTACCACAATATTGTGGAATCCCAACAACAGACTATGATTTCCAGTACCTGCTGTAGTCTTTATATTTTTATATTTGTGAGGCTTATTCCTAACTAAACATTTTACTTCAGCCCTGGACTGATTGAACAGTTCTACATTTTCATTTAAAAAACCCTATAAAGTACGGTTACTTTGCCTTTCAGTTCAGTACTTCCCTGGAAGTGCACCAGCACTGGCACTCCTTGATGTTGCAGGGAGAGTGGAGGAAAAGCCAATCGCTTCAATTCAAACCATGTGAATGAAAGTCTCTAGCTGCACTGGTGCCTTCTGTTCTGTTAGGCAGCCTGATTTCAGAAGACTGTTTGAAGAGGTAATACAATCCATTTGCTCCCTTCCAAAATAATGAGAATTGACAGCCCTGTGTTGCAATTGCTGCACGTAATGCTGGTGCTGAAGCTTTACTCACAGCAACGTATCACAGAGAAGTTGGCAGTGAACCTTGTTTTTAAGTATCTTGGTGCTCTTGAATTCATTGTTTTGCTTCCCTTGTATGTGTTCCATCCTCAGGAAAATGTTAGTAGCCTCCAAATCAACAGCAGAACATAAACATTATGAGGGCAAACCAACACTGCTGGCAAAGCCACAACAGTCATGAGTGGTATCTGAGAACCACCAGAGTTGTTTTAGCAAGTGAAATGGAGGGATGAGAGCCACACCCCAGCACCTAGACTGCAATGCACTACCTATTTCCATGCTGATTTATTTCTTTCCCATGTTCGGCTTCTTGCACAGTAAAACCAAAGGAGCAGATTTAAATTTGAGCAGGAATATTAAAGGAATATTAAGGACCGGTGCCTTAAGATTAATGCAGGCACACTGCCCATCTATTGGGCCAAACCTGAGTATTTTGCAAGAACAGCCAGGCACAAAGCTAGGACTTAGCATGAGTGTACAGGCCACCAGCTAAGAGCACTCCCAGTGCTGGTGCACAATGGTGTAGGAGCAGATCAAAGAAACCCAGAGGAAGCTTTTGTGTTCAGCTCCTCTTGCTAGCCAGGAAAAACTACAAAGGAAAAAGATTTGTCCCCAGAATTTGGTGAATGTCTCTGCTGCTCCTTTGTACGCTGTATTTATTTTCTCTTTTTATAGGACTTTATTTTCAAAAGAAATAGTTCCTAACTTGGCAATGTGTGACTTTACAGCCCACTGTCATCCAAAGGAGCTTTTTTTAAAGCAATATTATTATATGAGAAATCACAAATGTTGCTATGAAACAATAGTCTGGGAAATAATAGTGAATTAATTCTAATGAGAAACTAAAAACGCTTCAGAGAATTTGTAGCAGCTATTCCACCTTTGACATTTGCCATCTCTAATAGATTGTACTGCACCTGTCATTTCATTAGACATTGCAAAATACAGAACTGGAGCTGTCCTGTCATTTACAATGTACTTCTCCTGTTCTACTGAACAGCAATATTTCTACCAGTTCTATATATTGCTTTAAGATTGAGCAAAGTCATATTTATTTGGAAATACTTTTTGTCATCCAAAACTGCAACGCTGGCAACCTCTAGAAGCTCCTGGAAAACAGTGTTAGATATTGAATAGTTCTCAATAGTCAAGAAATTATGCCATTTGTCTGGTTCAATGAGATATTCTTTATCATCCTACAGTCCAGGCTTATGGGTTGCCATCTGTCCAGCACAGTAGTTCATTTGCCACATCACCCTTTAGTAGTCACACAAACTAATGAGTGCTTGGTAGCCACTCTCTGTTACCATCTTTCCCCTCACCATGTGACAACACACCTCAGATTTCCTATGCACAGTCAGGTCTGTTGCCCATGCAGGGAAGCATCCCTTTGTGATCAAAGGGCAGGTCTGCAAATGACTGCAGATTGCAGAGTGGAGGGTTAGGCACCAGCAGCACATCCTACAGATACAGGTACTCCACTTCAGAATACATGCAAAAGCTGCCTTGTTCAAACCTCCCAGCAAACTGATTTTCCCTTGCTAATCCTGTTCCCTTTGAAAGTATTGTTTTAATAGGATGAAAGATCTCATCCATGTGTATACACAGCTGAAGGGAGGATGCAAAGAAGATGAACCCAGGCTCTTTTCAGTGGTGCTCAGTGACAGGACCAGAGGCCATGGGCACAAACTTAAACACAGAAGGGTATCTCTGAACATCAGGAGTCACTTTTTTTCTGTGAGCGTGATTGAGCACTGACACAGATTGCCCAGAGAGGTTGTGGAGTCTCCCTCTTCGGAGATTATTCAAAAGCCATCTGGACATGGTCCTGAGCAACTGGCTCTTAGGTGACCCTGCTTGGGCAGAGTTAGACTAGACGACCTCCACAGGTCCTTTCCAACATCAAGCATGCTGTGAATCTGTGACCAGAATTTGAAGGATACTTCCCTCAAACTACTGTATAAAGTCCATTCTTAAATCCACCTGAAACACACATAAAATCTGCAAAGAATATGTGCACAGTCTGTAAAGAAGACAGTTCACAGTTTTATGCCCATCTGCCCAGTGATTACCTAGCTAAACCAAGAGTGAGACAAGCTGACTTAACACATCCCAAAATAAGTTCTGCTTTTACAAAAGCACCTAAGGAAGGGTAAACACTATTCCCTGTTCAAGTCCCTGAAGCTTAGTTCAAGTGCTCAAATCCCTAATGCTATTGCAGACAGACATGAATTATCTCTCTCAGCTCCCAACTGAATGGAGAGACAGAGAGGTTATTCACACTGAGGTTTTGCCTTCATCATGGAGCAAAGGCTTTTGTTTTACTGTAATGTGTACACATCAGCTCAGTGAGATTTTGCTGCTAGAAAAATCAGGAGGAGGCACCATATCAGGCTTACCTAGCTAACAGTAAAAGTTACAATTATATTGTCTCTGTTGGGATTCAATGCAGATAACAAAGACTCAGTTGCTAATAGTTATTTGTGGGACATGCATTTCACATGGGAAGGGACACATTTATATCCTGATGTAGGATGGCTAGAAAACAAGACTGCAGAGGCTATTGCAAAGAGAAGCTGAGAATGAAACTTTTGCCAAGACCTGCCATGGTGTCTTTAGTAACATCACCTTTGAGACTGTTTGTCTTCTACAACTTTCTGAGCAGGAGAGAACATATAGCAGCTACTTCTCCTGTGCCACGCACTGTATGTGAAACAAGTCTGGAATTACTTACATTCACTGGCTCCCCATCAGTCATTCTGATGTTGGCAGATTCAGGTATGGTCTGGTTGCTTGCACTTTCTGCAAGAATTCTTACCTTAGCTAGTTACACTAATAAAGCTATTGGTTTCAAAACCACTATTTTGAGCAACTTAGAGCCAGAATACGGAAAACAGATTACATACTATGAATCTCAATCCTACTGCAACTCTGAGGAGAGAAACCTCATTACCTCCACAGTTCCCACTAAATGACACTAGTGCAAGAGGAGAGACCACTTTGTATCTATAATTTGAAAATATCTCTCTCATTGGGAAACATCATAAAGCTGATTTGAATGAGAATTTTTTTTTTTAATCCAGACTAGTCTGTTGAAAAGATTTGCACACATTTGTCACACTACCACTTCGATGGAGCAATTCAGACATTGCAACAGTAATGTTTTTTGACCTTTTAATCAATTCCATTTTGCAAGTACTCCATCTGAGAACCACAAAGGGTATTTACAGGACCCGTTCTCTGGAGTCAATGGAAACTTTCTGTCAAATAACCATCTGCAGAGACAGATAAAACACATAATGACAGGATACATTTGTGGAGAATCTGAATGCATTGAAAAAAAATACATTTGGACCTGAAAGCAGAGGAGTTAGAACAAAGGGATCCAAGAAAGATGTAAGGCAGCAATTAGGACTAGAAAATTAAAAATACCAAAGAATTTAATCAGACAGGACAGTCTAATCAATGAAAAGCACGCCACATGCTCTCTGGGTAATTGCAACCCTCCCTCTATTTTTGCGGTGGTAGTAACAGCCAATATTTAAGACAATAGCATTTCTATAAAATTCAGGAGTCTAGGGCTACCTTAATTTCCATATTTTGTTAAATAAGACTTCATGCTCATTCCCCTGAAGTCAAAGCAGCTGTTAGTGATTTCAGCCAAAACAGGAATGGCAGTGATGATGGACAAGTAAGTGACAAGTGGACTTCCAGTGAAAACAGCTCCATGATCTTTTTTTTTATTGCCTTTCCCTAGAAGAAAGAATTGGCCCATCTGCTGACAGATAACCTGAGTACTTTCCTTGTTCTAACATGTACTCAGACAATATGCAAGTAGGTCTCCTGTGCACCACTCTCCCTCTCAATCTAGTGTAACTATGTCACTTACTCCAATGCATTGAGTAGACAGGAATTAAGTGTAAATCTTAAAGCCAAGTTGGACAGAAACATGCAAACAAATCCACTCATTAAACAACCTCATCAATGATTATTTACCAGTTCTGTATCTCTAGTGCTTTTAGCCAGAGAGATAGGTAAAATCCTTTAGAGATGCTTCTGTTCCGACATCTGAACCAGTATTTAGAGGTGTGAATTTTAAATCAAGTTATTTAGCACACTCTAACCAAAACTTTAATGAAAAATAATTTTTTTTGCATGTACACACCTACAGTTCCTAGCATTGCAACCTTTAGGGTGACACCTATGTTTGATAAATGCCTCTCACACATTTTTCTCTCATGTGCCAATAAATTCTGCTAGTTCAAGCACTTCTACAGTGACACAACCACACCGCCCAAGGAGGTGCATGCAAGTGCAGTACAAGAGCAGTATTTTGTGCAAACTTTAGGACTTTAGGTCCACCATTTAGAAAGAGTTGTAATTGTTATGCACCCAGCCACACATACACTCCTGAGCACGTTGGGGAAGCCTTACTATAAAACCACATAAAAATCTCCATGCCTTTGATCAAGGACTCCAACAAACAATCAAGTGCTAATTAGAGGGACACTGTTTGGACTTCCTTTATTTTCCTGGGTAGCTGGCTAGTGTCATTTTCCTGATGGGAGATTACAGATATTTAATTAAAGTGACCATATTTTAATAATGGATTCATTTAATAGAAAAAGCTGCTTTGGAAAAGGACAGTC
Organism: Chaetura pelagica; assembly: GCF_000747805.2. Taxonomy (NCBI): domain Eukaryota; kingdom Metazoa; phylum Chordata; class Aves; order Apodiformes; family Apodidae; genus Chaetura; species Chaetura pelagica. The sequence goes on from NW_009954543.1 coordinate 4,898,751, forward strand.
AGTCTAAATGCAAGTCCGTGACCGGGTGCTTCATAAAGTTCTTTTGTACTTAATACTTGTAGCCAAAACAACAATCAAGCCTTTGTTAATAATGTCCTTGCAACTGAAGAGTGGCAGTGAAACTGTAGAAGTTAACTCTTTCATTCTTTATATTATTGATTCCCAATGCAATGCTTCTCTTTTCAGCTATAATAAAATAACCTTCAGTGGACTCTATACCTGCCTCCAAGAAAGCAGTCTGCACCTGACTATTGCTTTGCCAAGATTTGAGTAATCAGTTCCAGATTGTTTGCAAGACTAATCAAAACATACTAGAGAGAGAGAATCACTATGGGATATCTTAATTCTAAGAAATACCTCTCTTAAAAACAGTATTTCCTATAATCATTCTGGTAGGTTAACAGAAATTAGTTTGTATAAGAGAGTCTTCTTCTTGAATAATTGAAGACAATATAATTGGGATACACATATGTTAGGATCCACAAAGTTAGGATGCTTCAATAATTGACATCTAGAAATACCTGGAGACTGACATCTATGCAAAAATCACCTATGTCAAGAACAGGCCAGTCTCTGTTCAGTGGTGCCTGTGATAGGACAAGGGGAAACAGCACCAAGTGACAACACAGGAAGTTCCACTTCAAAATGAGGAGAAACTTCTTTCCTGTGAGAGTGATGAAGCTTTGGGACAGGCTGCCCAGGGAGGTTGTGGAGTCTCCTTTTCTGGAGACCTCCAAGACCCATCTGGACATGTTCTTGTGTGATCTTCTTTAGGTGTTCCTGCTGCAGCAGGGGGTTGGACTTGATCTTCAGAGGTCCTTTCCAAACCCTATGATTCTATGACTATGACTCTGCAGCTGATTCTGTTCCATTGTGCAGTTCACATCCTGATAGTCTGACAATATACTTATTCCCGTACACTTCCCTCATCTGGGATTGTGTTTCCAATAAGCCTCCCAAAAGCACTGTAATATTTACTAGCATACGTTTTGGCACACGTGAAATGTGTGATTGTATTTACATTCATGCCTATTGCATATATATATCTATGCAGACCTTGAAAACATTTCAAGTGTTTTTCCTAAGCTTTTTAACAACTTCACCCTATTGGTGTTGCCTGCTTTAAATCCCAGTATGACCCTTTTTTCATCTGTATCATTATAAAAAAAAACAAACAAAACAACACAGAAACTTTAAAACAACCAGATGCAAAACCCCATCAGCTGAAAAAGAAACTATCCTCTACATAGTTAGAAGAAAAGGCTTGAAATATTTTTTTAATTTTTTTTTTTAATTACATCTCAACTAACAGCAGTAAGATAATTTGCTTTGAAAAGAAGCACAGTGATTTAGCCTCTGTGGTATTTATAGATATTAACACTATTAACATTTTTTTTAGATAGTCTTAACAAAAAAAGTTATCTCAAGAACATTCACATTATATGTAGGATTTATGTCAAGAATGCACTGAGACAAAAATGTTACATTAAAATAATGTGAATTGTTTTTTTTAAAAAATAAATAATTAAAATAATTTTTTTAAAATGTCAAAGTTGAAGTTCCATTCTGATGACTGCCATTCTTCTCTGGATTTCAGAATCATTGCTCTCACATATAAGCAGTAGACAGGGTTTAACACCCAGAAACACACTGAAGAACTGTATGTAAAATAAATAGAAGCCAATATGAGTGGATGTCATAAAGTAAATTTTAAAAAGCACGTACTTCATTTCAGCCTTTAAAGCTTCCCCAATCCAAAGAGAATTTAGAGAATTTATTCCAAGACACAATAGAAAACTGACTGCCTTAATGGATAAGCCTAGTCAGGCCATTTACTCACCTCACAGGTTACTGAAGCCTTCTCAGAATTCTGGAGGAGCAGCAACCCTTCTTGATGGAATAGCAAACACCTGGAGTGGGTCATTTGGTTAGGTAACTTCTAAAAACATGCTCAGATCATAAAATAAAAATGCTGATACATCTTTTTTTTTTTTTTTTTAAAGTGCTGCCTGTATCTAACCAGTGCTGCCAAATGGTAAAATAGATATACACAGAATAGCAGAATAAACCCATGTAGAAAACACAGCGAAATGGTATTAAATTGTGCAAAGCAATTAGAACTGAACCTTTGCATTCTTTTCAGATTACTGAACCATGTATGGCTATTGCATTTTTTTCAATTACAACATTGTGCTGAGCTATATATTTCAAAGTGCTTCTTTAGGAACTAATATATAGTCCAACCAGGGTGGTATCCACTGTGTCACCAGCAAGGGCAAATGGATAAGGTTACCAGAGGGAATTACTCTTTTGTGGCAGGTTGATTTAATCTTTTAAAATGACAGCAGCTGAACAATCAACTCTTATTTGTTTCTGTTACTAATAGGGAGGTGTTTGGCAGGTCTGCCTTGTAATAAAGTTTTCTGTGAGAAGAAACTGCCAGCATCGATAACAAAATTACAGCATTGATAATAGTAAAGAGAAAGACTGAGCAGCCCCTGGAGGTGTTTGAATCCATCAATGAAAATTATCTCTTCTGTTTGGGAACATTGCTTTAGTCAGCAAAACCATATTTTTTTTACAGTTCATCAACTCTAATATTACTTTAAATAAAGACCAAAGTTTGAGAACCGTAATAGGGGTTTTGAAAACCAAGGGTTGTGTAGCAAATGTATGTAGCAGTAAAAATGAGTCCTAATAGCTAGAGATTTGAGAAAAATAACATCTCTATTTAAATATTTGTGAGTAACAATAATGTTTTCTACAGAGCATGCAATGTAATGCCCTGCTGCTGGGACAGCAAATATTAACAGGCAAAAATAAAACAAAATCAAACTCTCAGTGCGACAATCACAAACAGATCATCAAGATAGCAGTTGCCAGTTCATCTGCAGCTTGGAGTGAAACAGTCACCTTAACTCTAGTTGAACTTACTGTAACCTGAAAAACAACAGCTTCAAAGGCTGAGGTTGCTGCGCGAGGCACCCGAGCGCAGCATGTGCTGCCGTCTCTGTGCTGCGGGAGGGAGACGAGGTGCCCAGCTCGGGCTTGGCATGCTGGATCACTTCCCACATGGACTGGGCTGTGACTCCCACCAAACACACCCCGGAGGGGGTTTCGGGTGAGGTTCCTGTGCGGGAGCACTGCCATGTTGGTAGAAGTTCATCAGGGGAAGCCAAGTGCATGGGAAGGCCTAAAAGACCCAGCTCAGCTCTCAGGAGCAGTCCTCTGAGCAAGGCTGGATCTCTGAAACTCTCATCCCATGCTAATGAGTTAAGCCAAATTACTCCATTTCTGTAGCGAGTGGAGCCCAAATTTGTCAGCGTGACAACACAGTTTGGCTACTTGGCCTACAAGCTCTGTGCAATGCATCTAACCAGGCTTTTTATGAACCTCACCTCCATAGCAAAGGAAGTCTTCTAGAGACAAACCCGTTCCTCAGACCACTTCATATCCTGATGAGAGCATCCCTGTTGCCTGAAAGATGAGTTCAAAGGCTTCAGCAAGGTAAGTCCCCTGTATGTCCAGTGAACATACCTTCTTTATGGGGTTGATATGGCTTTGGTCTAGTAAAAGACACTTTTTCCCAAAATACAAATTTTATCCTTAGCAAAATTTTTACCCATATATGCTAGGAAATCCTTGGTTGTAAAGACTGTTTCCATTTCTCCTATTGTTGCCTACAGCCTTTCCTGAAGCCCCAGTATGTTGATCCCACCACCACAGTGCCTACCCCTAAACTAAAACTCCTTCAAGTCCTCTAAAACTACCATGCAAATAAATGTAATCCAGTTAAACACAGAGTAGTATTTCTCAATCAGTATTCTGCTTTGTATAGAAGTTTTGCTTCTAGTTCAGACTCTGAGGAGGCTCCTACACAATATGTTTTATGGAGCTACATAGTTTGGCTGAATACAGAGCTCAAGCCTCTGTATTCAGGCCTCGCCTCAGTTACACCCTCCAGCCAAGAGCTAGCAAATTGTTTCCAGATTAATTTACCTGCTGTGCTGGTGTTCAGTGCTCCCCAAGGAATTCTGCTGTTTTGCTGGCACTTTTATCACCCCCCTTGTGCACACTGTGCACTCTCCATGAACGCTTCCAAACTCTCTCCAGGTGATGGCAGCTCCTCCAGTTCCTAAATGCTAGGCATTCTGGGGACTCGAGGTTGCCACAAAACAAATTACAGGCTTTGAGCTTCCCCTGCCTTGTGATTTGCTGCCTTATCTTGGTAAAACTTAAATTCACCAGAATATCTACACAAACTTTTTATTATTTTTCTCCAGAAATTTCATTCTGAAGCCTGCCCAGCAAATTCTGAATGTCTCCCTAGGATTGCTTTCAGACTTCTGTTTCCCTCTTAGCTGTACCAATGTAGTTGTCACCTGCAATTGTTCAGGACAAAAAAGATTTTGTTAGAAATCTGCTTCACTCCAGAGAGGAATTTCTAACTGATGAGGAACTAAGTTTACCCATTCCACAATAAGCTTGTGGCAAAGGATATCATTCCCGTAACTAGTCCAATGGCTAACAAGTTCAAAGGGAGAAGGCTCTGTGTCTCAGTCCTTTCTTGCCTTCTGAGTGAGGATAAAAGTGCCCTGATCTCACAAGACTAAAGCCTACAAGATACAGTCCAGGATTATTTAGAACCTGGAGAGAGGGAATAATGAAGACTTGTAGTTAAGGAGTAGTGCCTTCCATACATGTGCTTTTGCACTGTGTACACAGAATCTATTCAGTTCTAGCCTTTTTTATTATTTCAATTTTTTTTTAAACAAAATCTCAGTTTGGGGCTTGAAAATACACTGACATTTCAGTGAATCATTCGGGACCCTTAGGCCCTGCCCAGTACTTGCAAGGTCTACATCAGGCTGGAGAGTGCAGCACTATACTGGGTTAAAGAAGGATATTGTGCTGAAAACAGTTGTGCTGAAATTGCTGAAAACAGAGAGCTATAGGAAACCTGCAGCACTCACACTGATTTTAAGAGCTTAGCCTTACTAAACAGACTTTGCTCAGAGAGGGATTAGCGGCGTGATGGAGAAAACTAGGCTGAGATATAAAAAAATGCATCAGTGGCTGCACAGGCAGGGCCCAGCTCGGCGATTCACCCCGGCCTGTCTGCTGAGCTGGGAAGCAGGAGTGGCAGCGTTTCTGCTTAGCAGCTGTAAACAAACTGACCAGAGAGAAAGAAAATCAAAACCAAGGGTGAAGAGGTGGGTTAAAAATAAGGCATAAATGGTGAGAGAGATTGAATACCAGAGGTTTTATTGCTTGCTAATGGATTTAACAAACCCAAATGTGTGACAGACTAGAGCATCCCTGTTGCTTGATTGCAAAACCATGTACTTTCCAAAAGTAGGGAAACCCACTGTAGATATATAGCAGTGTATATTTTTTTCCTTGTAAAGCAATTAAACTGCACCATGAAGAAATGTTAACCCTGGAAAATTAAATTTATGCTGAGAGCTGGGTGTCAGTCTGGGGGTTCAATTTACTGCAGTGTCCTAAAGGGAAGATCTTTGAAACCAAACCCAAACTTTATTTAAGCATTTCTGTCTTGTTAAAGTATTTTACAAGGTGTTACCACATCCAACTGAAGTTCACACACAAATGATGTCATTTGCAGCAACACTTCAAGAAAAAAACAATAAATTGTTTAAGAGGCTTTTTATTGTAAGCTACGCCTCAGAAATGCAGATGATAATGATACACTGTAATTACTGCCTGCTTTTCTGAAACCCTGATGTGTCAGTAAAACAGTGTGGCAGCCCAGAGAAGACACCACGAGGCAAGCTCAGGCGTAACTTCTCAGGGCACTGACTGCTCTCATAGTAAGTGCCTCTGTACTCAGCACTGCACATAGCCAGGACTGATTTGCCCTTGGGCAGAGATGTGGGGTGGGATCTTGTGATGGGGCAGTCAGAGGAAAAAGAGCCACCCTGTGACACATTGTGACCACAGCTACCTTCTGCCACTGATCTGGAGCCTCTGGCCTGAGTCACAGGGCAGATCCCTCCTGGGAAACACCCACGAGCTTCTTCTGGCCACCACATACGGTGGCAACCTGGGAAACTAACTCAGAGCATCCCAGCCAGTTATCTTGCTCCTGTAGTTTTGCTGCATGACTGAATTGTTTGGAGGTTTCTGCTTTCAGACTCCGGCATTGGGGGAGCTCAACTGCTGGAGTCTGATGAAGTGTTTGGGTTATAGGTGATACTAAACAAGTGGCTGCTTTACTGGCTGAAAATACCACAGAAATGAGAAATGAAATTGCAGATGAGTTCTAAATAGAAAAATCAAGGTATAAATATTCTCCCGCTAGTCTGGGTGCCAGCAGTCCTGTTTCTCTTTTGATCTGAAGCAGATCCTGGGAACAAACCTGTGTCACTGTTATCTCAGACCCCAGTATTGTTTTTCCATTCTGCTCAACCTGATCACATCCCCACAGACAATGTCCATCCTTCAAATTAGGACACACTTGGCTGCTTGCTTTAATAGGCTTCTACTTTTTCATAATTTATTTGCTCTCGGTCAAGTTCCCACCACTATAACCACTAAATACTTTCATACTCTGTTGTCCCTCTGACTTCTTCATCTTAAAATAATTTTTCTTCACACCCAATGCTTCTGGAAGAAATAATAGCATATATTTCACTTAAGGCTGTATTTTCTGGTCCATGGAGCAATGCTGCTTGTTCACCATTTTTATAAATTTCTTTTTGATGCCAGCACAATGCTTTTCACAGTCAGGAGTGTTGATTTCTTTGTAACACTCTACATATTGCATGTCTCCTTTTATCTAATAAATGTCTACCCTCTCAACAGAAGCTCCAGCAAAATCACCTTTCTACTTACCGTTTTTTTCCTACAATTGCTTGTTGCTTCATTTCAGCAGTTTGCCCACTGCTTTTCTCCCAGGATGAAGCCACACTGTGGCACCTAACACTTAGTCCAAAGTCTAGACCAATGACACCAAGTCTCTAATGCCTCTGAAGGGTGTCATAGTAACTTCAACATCCATTGTGTAATGCCAACCACACAACCAAGAAACTCAGTCCTTTAGCAGATAAATGCCATGCCTTCCAATACATCACCATGAGCACATGGCAATGTTTGAATACATATGGTAGGCTAAAATCAAACTCTAAATGATAGAGAATGCTTCTGTCTCTAATAAGAAACTTGTTTTTTCAACAAGTCACTCACTGTCCCTACAGTGCTTTTTTCCTTTGGAAGAAAGTAAAAGTTACAATGAGAAGAGGAGCTGAGATGCATGAAAATTCAACCAGAGATTCTGACATGGTCAATAATCAATAAAAACAAAATATAAAAAATGAGGAAAAAACCCTATGATCTTATTTTGATGTTTCATTCTTTCACCCTGCCATCATCTTCTATGGTGTTTGTAAATGTGACATTTTGGAGCAGCTTTGGGTAGGAGAGGTTAATGTGCAGACACCTTAATGCTGTTCCTTGATTCTTTTTTTTCTTTTTTTCTTTTTTTTTTTTTTTCAAATTATCCTAGTCCATAATTTTCCCAAAAAGGATAGGAAACACAACAATTATCTGATGTAGTGTGGTCTTTTTAAGGTCTGCAATTATGAACATTGATCTCAGCAAGATCTATTGCTGCAGGGTGTCCTTCAGCATAACTCAAATAAAGGACTGGTCAAATATTACCTGGAGAAGAGTGCAGCAGGGCAGGCCAAGCCAAGCCTTCAAAGCATGGGGGAACATAGCTGTCCATCTTCCAAGAAATTCCCTGTCTGCAAAGGAAAAGGATCACTGATGCTTCCCAAGAGGGACACCTCCTCCTGCTACAGTTCCAAGAACGTGTGAGGGAAGGAATGAGAAGTGGGACAGGAAAAGAATACAGGATCTGTGTGCTTCAGGCTCCAAATAGCCATAATCTGCCCCTTGATTCCAGTCGCTCAATTCATATCTGTAACTTCCATCAGCAAAAATCTTGAAATATTTGCAGTGAACTCTTTTGCACGTTTAGCTATTAAAATCCGTGACAAAAAACATCCAAATTGCACCAGATGCTTCCTCAATATGCAGTGGGTGTTTTTGAAAGGGAGCATCAACTTGCTTGTCGTGGATGAGAAGGGATGGCAGACGAGACATATATGCACAGATCAAGATTTATTGCATATTGCATTGGGGTCTTATCTCCTTAAAGCAGAAGGCACAAGTAAAATCAAATTGTGTGGAAACTGGGAGATCAGAACAGAAATTGAAGTTTGAATGCAAAGGGCATCTTAACAATGAAATTTTCTACTCTTAGATCAGGCAATAAAGGTTAACCATTTAAATGCTAGCAACTTACTTATTACCAAGTTTTATACTAAGCCTAGAACATTATTTATCAATATTAAAGTATTCTATAATCTTTAAACTACTGATGAAAATTACTTAACATTAAGTATACTAATAAAGACAATGAAAGAGTTAATACCTCTCACCCTTGCCTGGCTGCAGCTGGGTGGTGTCCCTGGGTGGGTCTCAGTTCTCAAGAATTAGTCTCTCTGGCAGGTGGCCCCACTGGAGAGGAGAAGGTCCAGCAACCTCCTGGGAAAGTGTACGGGAAGTGTCCAGATCAGAGACCAGGCCAGGCTTTTATAGTATAGAGTGGATTGACTGCTGTCATTGAACTACTTAGCTGTCCCTCCAAAATCTCTCTTTGGAGAATAACAGGAAAACAGTAGAAAGAATCGTGAAGGCCCTGTTCCCACCAAGCAAACTCTGTTGTTTATCTGTTCATTCTTACTTCATCTCCATTTTGGGCCTAGCTGTGGCTGGGCTGGTCTCCATGTTCTTCAACACCGAGTTATGAACATCAATTTGCCCTCTCTTTGTACGTTTCAAGGTTGTTACCAGCTTGGAGTTTGCTAGGCCTTTCCCTTTCTCATGGGAATCTTTCCACTCCAGGCCTGGGCCTGCAAAACTGAGAGACAAAAAGCAGTTGAATCATACATAGAGTAAAACTGAGGCAGGCATACTGAGAAATGGAGCGTCCTGCTATATTGCTTTACATAGAGTTATGGATTTTTTTTTCATTAATGTTGTGGTTTGGGCCTAACATGACCGCAAAGGAACAGTCACATGGCCACTCACTCATCTGTTTCACACACACACATGCACACTCTGGGATGAGGAGGAAAAAGCTCCTGGGTCAAGACAAAGGACAAGGAGGGTTCTTTGCTGATTAAGGTCCCGGGCAAAACAGACTCAACTTGGGGAAAAAATAATAATTTAATTTCACACTAATCAAACACACACAGGACACAGACATACACAGAGCAGGGCTTGCAGATGTTGCCCCCACTCTTCCCTTATTCCCAGGCCCAAATTACTTTGTTTTCCATTTTTATCCCTTCTTCCCGCCAGCAGCACAGGGGGACAGAAGATGGGGTTTAGAGTCAGTTAAGAGGCTGGTGGTTCCTGCCACTCCTTCATCCTGAAGACGGATTCCTTACAGTCCTTCCCTGCTGTCCCCATGGGACAGAGTCCTCCACAAACCTCTCCTTCCTGAATCCTTCCCACGAGGTCCGGAGCTGCTCCAGCCTGGGCTTCCCACAGTCAGGGGCTGCTTTGGGAACAAACTCCCCTGGCACCGGGGTCTTCCAAAGCTGCATAATCAGAGTCCACTGGCAGCAAATCCTCTGGCCACAACATCCAAGTCCACTGGCCAAGTTCACCCCTCCTGGCACCTTCAGGGAATGTCCCACCACGTTCCTCCACGAGTGCAGGGGCACAGCTGCCATCTCGCCATGGGCTGCAGGGAAACTTCTGCTTGGGCACCTTCTGCGCCTTCTTCCTCACCAACCACCAGCACAGCTCTCCTTCCCAGCACAGCTCTTCTCCCTTCAGTGCTTCTCTGCTCAGCTCGTACCTCAGTTCTTTCGCATGTTAATCACTGAGGTGTATCTATTGTCCCTCTAATGGCTTCTTGGCTGGATTTGGAGCAGGGGAAGCTTCTCAGCCTCTCACTTGAGCCACTCCTGGGGCCCTTCCCTTCCTACCAAAAAAACCCACCAAACCAAACTAGAACAATTAACACTATGTCTCTCCAATGCTGAATACATTTTCTGGCTAGTTCAAATCAGACTTCAAAAATTACATTGTTACATGCAGTGTGCAGAAGAAAATAGAGATTTCTGTCTTTTCTCTTTCACTGTAGCATAACCAAAAACTTTAATAAATGCAACAAGGCAATTGATTCTAATTAAAAATTTCTACAGCAAAGGGCCTTGCAAATCATCATGTAAGATACTTCAGACAGACATTTACTCAATTGTTTTTCATCTTGTTTATGGCAAAGGATTATTTGTATATGCATGATACAACTAGCTCACAACCAAACGTCAACTGAAGGGATTATCTTGACTTGACTGGCAGGGTTGGGTTTTCCTCTTGGAATGGTGGCTTTCTTTTTATTAATAAAACAGAATTTTCCTGGCAATTCATAGCCCTGTAATTTATAAAGCCTGTAGCTGGTAATCTTAAATGGCTATCAAGGAGTTGAAATAAAAGGAAAATTATCTCTGTGCCACAGAAAAAAAACATGAATTTGCATTCTTTGTTAGAGATTTATTGGTTGGAACCACTCACAAAGCTAGAACATGAATTAAATTAACTGCAGTTAATAGCCAAGATGTGCTCAAAATAATTAGCTAGATTTAAAGTCATTTATGAAAACAAAGTCCAAGTTGCTTGATCCTAGGTTAAATATTAGTCTGTGATGTCATACAAGTCAAACAAACCACAGTTGTAAAATATTTCACTGTTCTGATTTTTTTTTTTTTCCCTTACCACTAGGCATCAGCTTCTTTGGACACTGCAGCACCTAGCGTGATGTTATGTTCCTCAGACTGAGGAAGAATTCTGATGGGCTGATGATCATTTTAATGTGGGGCTTTAATCTAGTAAAACCTCAGGGCTCAGCCAGAGCAGATGTTCACTGTGTTTCTGAACTAACAGCCCTATCTCCTTTCAAGCAAAAAAAAAATATAAGCTTTTATTCTATTCCCAGAATCTCCAAATATAGTATTTTAGGACACATCAACCCAGGTTGCAGCTAGGACATGGCTGCACTCCTAGCAGCAATTAGATACAGTTTTCCTCATCTGGGCTTTCAAAAATCCCAACACAGGCATTTTCTTATAAACAAACATCTGGTCATGTCTCAGTAACAAAGGAAGATAAAGTGTTTTTGACAGAACTTTGCCCTCTGGTCAAACTTTGCTTTTCACTTGTGTCTTTCATTTATTCCTTTTTGAAGACTATTTGCACAGGCCTCTAACAGGATGTCAACAATCAGATTCACTGATATGGAGAAAAGTGATCCAATACTATGAGTATCGTTTGTAGAGCAAAGAAGGAAAATTGGGAGCCTGTAACAAACAAAAAATAATAATAAAAAAATAAAATCATGATCAAGTACAACAGATGAAAGCTGATAAAATTTAGCAACAAGAGTTTTCTGGCTGCTTTCACTGAGATTTAATTGTGATTATTTTATCTCATGCAGGACAAAGGAAAGCTACAAGCATTAGTACAGTGCAGCTAAACTGTCACCCCTCCACACTCTCAGCCATAGTCTCTTACAAGAGCATTGGAGGTTTCTTTCCTTGCTACTCTCAGCAAAACAAGCTAGTGCTTTGAAGTTCAGAAATCCCAGCTTTTTACGTTAAACTTTACATGCACTTTTTTTTGTCAGCTGACCTGCTATCTCAAGTCTCCAGCGAGGCTGGGAAGGGAACCACAGGAGAGCCACAACCAGGAGTGCTGCCCTACCCATAGAAGTGTTCTTCCACATCTCAGTCCTCACCTCCATTGACTGAACAAAGGAATGTGAGGTAACCATAAGCTTCTGCTTTGCTAAAGAGTACTCACCAATACAACACATTAAGTGCTGAGTTTTTACTGATATTCCTTTAATTTATGGGCTAGACAGAAACAACATAAGTAGGGTACCCTTGAAAAGACAGGTGACATCAAGCATATACCAGTTTCTCCAACAGTGTGAAATAGCAGATGTCAATAGGTGATTCCAGTTGGATATTAGCTAAGGATGCTATCCTTAAATAGCTCCTGTAAAGCACCATACTATCCCACTTCTTTCAAATATTAGGAGGAACTGAGGGCATTCATCAGTTTGCATCTTTCAGAACACACCACCAGTAATTTCACAAGAAAAAAAAAGAAAAAAAGGGGAAAAAAGGAAAAAAAATAAAAAGAGAGAGAACGAGAGAAGGTGTTAGAGGCTGCAAAGGTCTAGGAGGGGTTCTTGGGATGCAGAGTGTGCTGGGAGGCAGTACTGATGCTGTACTACAGCCTCCTTAAGACATTCTGCATGCAGAGTGGAAGGAGGAGAAGCCCGTTAATTTATTCTTTTCCTTTCAGAGTCTTCTTCCCATACCAGCAACAATCCGCTTGGCTCTTGGAAATGTTTGGAGGAAAAAAAAAAAAAGGGGGGGGGGAAAAAATAAAAAATGCAAGAGATGAGGCTGAAGGCACAGAAATTCTGGAGCAATCTATAGACAGAGCACAGCTGGAGAAAGTGGGGATTGTGTTTTATTCCATCTATAGACTTTAAACCCCAAACTTTAAGCATACACAAATTTCGCTGCTGAAACTGCCTCACTGGCTGCTTTCTTAATATCTATCTATAGATGCAGCCAGAAAAAGCAGTCTTCTTAGTGCAAATCCATACTATTCATATCCCTTGTGTTTGAGCTCCACCAACATGTTTTGTTTTTTCTTTAAGAAACAAAGCAAACACTGCAGCAGCAGATAGGCTAATGGTAGTAATCAAACCAATCTGTGATACGTAATTCTTGGAAGGTAAATATATTTCTCTTAAAACAACAAATGAATTATTTTCCTTGCATACCTTTCTCCCAAGAGAAGGGATAACAAAATTCTTGCATTGGCATTATGCTGAGATTTCTCTCCTGGGCTCTGTAAACAATACATTATAAGAGGTTATCTACATGTACTGCAAACATAACCTGGTTTTATGACTAAGCTACTACCAGAAAATGAATGATAAGCCAGTTTCTTCCATGTATTCCTGACATTTATCTTTAGAAAAATAAAATCTCACTAACAATGAAAACTGATGTTCTAACCAGAGGTGATTTAGCCTTTGGGGCTCAGTGAATAACATCCAGCTATCTGTGATATTACACTGCTCTGCAGGTTGACAGCTCATATTTGAGTTCCAAGTGACTGAAAATAAAACAGCCTCCAAAAGCTCCCCTGCCATAAACAGGAAGAAAGAAAAACCCCATCTATCTACAAAGACTGAGGTCCAGCATTCCCAATGGAGGAATGTTCAGTCAGGATTTGGAGGTTTAGCTAGTCCTGCACAGATGTCCACTCACATAGCTAATTAGCATTCAAGCTCATACAGTAGTAAAGCAATTTAATTCCATGTTTTGAAGTTATTATTCTCATTGAGCTAGACCCAGAGACCATGGATGTTAACTCCACCACAGGGATGCTTCTTTCTTGCCCAGTTGTGACATTTGTCTTTTGTATATTGTACAGCACAGTGCACAGCATATAGACAGCTGACCAGGCTCCAAACAAGCTAACACATGGAGAAGAAAAGCAGCCTGGCTATGGAACCATGGAGCTCTCACAGTTTATATATACCCTCATGCTCTGCCAAAGACCTAACTGAGCAGTATAGTATAGGAGATCTAGCTGTGGTACATCAGGTAGTGTATTTAAAGCCAGTTCTGGTATATTCAGATTACTGCAGTGTGCAACATCCTGTATCACCTTACAGCCCTCTGACATTACACTGATGGGCACCAGCTGAGAGCCTCAGGTCTTTTTTCCAAAGAAGGTAAAAGGAATGCTGCATCTGACTTCTTCAGCTCATATTTTTTGTATTTTTCAAGCCATAACAAGAGGTAGATGTGCTGCCTGAGAGATGAGAAGCTTTACTCTGTAACCCTTTTTATAACTTTAGGTATCAAGTTAGGAACACACTTTCCATCACCATGTACAGTCCAGCTGAGAGTGAGTGTTGTTTCCTGTCTGGAAACACAGAGGCTATCACATTAGTTAGCTAAAGTTGTAAAGCTCAGAAATTGCAGCCAGACATCATATGGCATATAGGCATATGCCCTACAGAGGGTCTCAGGTGTGCAGTAACCCACTATCACCATTCCTGATGCACATAAATGCATTAATCCATGGAGCCGATCCAAGTATCAGCACTGCAATACAACTACTCCCATAAGCTGTTGCAAACTGATTTAAAACGTGGCTTTTTCCGGATGCTGTCCCAGTGAGAGGAATATATTTTTGAAAGGAAAATGTGCTGTATCCAAAAGTCTTTTACCCACACAAACAGATTGGTAGCCTTGAAATTCTCCCTTTAGTTTCCTTGTTCTACTTAGCTTTTCAGCATCTGATCCTAAAGCTAGTATTGATACACTTCAGAGCATCCCTGGAATTCTTTTCCCAGTATTTCCTTATTTTATGATCACCTTTCCCAAGAGGCACCAGAAATTAAACTGTCTTTCTATTAAATAGGTCATCAAAGTGCAGTATGCCCAGCAGGGGCTTCCAGACCTACAGCTACTTCAGCTGTTGATGTTCATCACTGGTGTCTTGGCCAGGCAGGTTCCTTTTGCCCTAAACAAAAAGTCCAGTTTAAAGCAGGACAAAATTTCTTTGTACTTTATAGCTTCATTGCAGTGCCACTGTGGATGTAAATGCTACCAGGTGAATAGTCATTATATCTTGTTCTTCCAAGGCCCTCTTTTCCTGCCAGGGAAGGCCTCTTAAAACATTCTAGTCTTATCAGACTTGCCATCTGCTTGAATAAACTAGCCTTTAAAATAATTTGTCAATCCATCTACATCAGCAACATGTATTTCATTAATTGGAAGAATTAGCTCTTTGTAGCAAGTTAAAGACTATGGAGCCAAAATATACTGTACTTTCTCCCAAGTGACCCAGAGACCCTTGGACGAACTCTTGGGGTGCCATTAAAATGAATAGTTATATAGAAAAAAATAGCATTTTAATGTTTATTTAACATAGCTACCTTTCCAAAAAAAGGAACTTTCAACATTTTTAAACATCTGGTTGCCTTATTTTTCAGTTTGTTTCTTCAATGGTATGAGCAGAACGTCTTCAATTTAGAATAGACAAGTCTGTATTCTTAGCCACATGGATGCTCTCAGGTTACAAGCAGTGTGGAGGAGGAGGAGAAATAGAAATACCTTTTTAAATTGTTTTAGAATCAACATATTAAATTTTCGAGGGCCAAGTCCTACTGTCTGTTATGCCACTGAGATCAATGAAGCCAGGTCTAGAGCTATAGTTGTAAATACAGCACCAGTCACACCAGACACTGCTGCATTTTAGGCACAAAAATAATGTTTGAGGTAAAACAAGATGAGTTACAGAAGCTTAATAAAATGATTAATTAAAAAGGACTAAGATTTTTCTGTGGACAGTATTGTAAACAAAAAGAAGCTATGTTACCACCAGCCTCCCAAACACACATGTACATGTATATACATACTTCTACATACAAATATTTATATATTAGTAGATAAAGTTATAGCACCAGAAATACTGGTATATATTATGTGTTATACATATAAGTTATACACTGTGTACTTGAGGGTCTTAAAGATCTATAGCATCCATAGACCTTCAGAGCACCCCTGGAAAGGTTTTTTGTCATATTTTCTTGATTTAGGATCTCCTTTCCTGATAGGAACCAGAAGCTAACCTGCTTTTGTAATAAACAGCTTATCAGTCCTATCTATAAGAATAATCACCTTTCCAATTCTACATAATATTCTCCCACCTAGTCATACAATAATACAGCCATGACCCTAAAAGCAGCCTTAAAGCTCATGTTAACTTAGGTGACTACCATGAATTCCAAAACTTTTAGGATCACTGATTTCTATCATGCAGAAATCATACATGCAAGGCCTTCTTCCTCTTAAATACAGACCTTTGTGCTCATGTTTGTCTATGATTAAATGCCTGTTCTTCCAAACATACTCTATCAAACAACCCCCCTTGTTAGCATAAAGGTCCTACCAGAACAAAGCATGATTACATCAGGATATATTTCTAGCAATCATACTTATTTCCAAATAACTAGAAGAAAAGAGTCAATTGAATAGCACTAGGCTAGAAATTAGCCTGGCTGATTTCCTGTATAAAAAATAACCTTTTAACAGATACTTTTTACAAAATATTTTTAATCCTTGCAATATAGAATGAGTGGTTTTATCTCCTACTAATTATCTTAATCTAATCTATTACATGAGCAGCTTCTCATCTTATTTAATGTTACCAATGATATTTTAATCTAGTTATTTGGCAAGATCAGATTTAAATAAAACTGCCTTCATTGACAACAATTACTCTAGGAAATTGTATGTCCTAACAAGATTTTAATTATTTTGTTTAGAAGCCATGTCATATTAGCCTGGCTACAGTTACACAGATTCTTCTGTTTATTCTTCTTAAACATAGCTTCCCATTGGTTTTATTTTTTATTCCTTGAAATTTCTTTGATGTTTCAGAACTAACATTTACACTGAATTCCAGTACAATAATTAAAATTAAATAGTAGCTCCATCTCACTTGGAATCCCAAGACCTAGATGTGTTCTTATTTGTAATTTTATGGCTATTTGCTGTAAATTTGCACAAAATCTCTCCAGAAGTCTATTCTTGTCAGGTAGTATGATATTTCATAGTCATTAATACAAGAATTGTAGATCTACCTGCTTTCTTGTTAATTTCTAATATCTCAGCTATCATTTTTAGAAAATAATTAAAGCTTGCACATTAAATTATCTTCAAGGCCTTAAACATCTTGCATTACTATTAAGACTTAAAATCAGGTAAAAAATCTTTCTTATCTGTTGTGAAAATCAATAGTCTTTTTGTTGTAATTACTTCTAATGCCACAATAAGTGATGGCCTTCATGGCAACTCTGCATACAATGCAATGGATTGTTAAATTGTAAGGCCATGCTGGGCTCTTTGTTAACCACAAAAAGCTGTGTATTGCACATATGGTACATTGCCACTGACACTATATTTCATATGAGAAAGCATTGAATACTATTTATTTTTTTCACACACAAAAAATAAATATTAAAAATCAATACAATTCATATTTGAAAGTGGTTTGGCCCATCTTTCCTAGCTCTCCTACATTCAGGTTTTCAAAATGCAGCATCTCCTTCCAAAATCGTAATATGCACACACAAAAAACTCAATCTGCTCCCCTATTGCATGGAAGAATTTGGGGGGCACCTGGAAATTCATGCAGGGAGTCAGCGTGAGCCTATGCCACACTGTCTGTGTTCATGCATTAAGTAGCATTTTCAAAATGTATGCTCTTTCTAGTAAGGTGAGAAGTGTTGTCAAGGAAAAAGACTCACTAAGCCACCACCAGCTGTTGTCAGAAGGGAGACTCTTCACGTCTCTGGATTGAGCAGGTTGGGACAGAGACCATTTGCTGTTTCAAAGGGTTTTGGCATCTGAAGCAACCATCTGCAGGCTGGCACAGCAGAAGTAGGAGCAGGATGATGACTTCATCTGTGCAAAGAAAAGTGGCATTTTACTGTTAATTGGACTGTAGAGCGATACAGCCTTCAGATCTCCTAACTACCTTAAGGATAAAAATTTTGTGATGATGTTTAGGAGTTTTTGCTGTTCTGATACCACTGCCTATGGTATCATACCCTAGCTGTGTCGTTAAGCAGGAAGAGTAAAGCAAACTCCTGTTTTACTAGCAGAACAAGACAACCCAAAAGTATTGTGGGATATATATAACCATACATAACTTTTATATATTAAGTGGGTAAAGTAAGCTATAAAAGGACATGTTTAAAAAATTATTCTTTGAAATTTTTTCTCAATGTGACTAACATCTGTTGGTCATTTTGTCTGCCAGCCCAAGGAGGTTCACAATATGAAAGAGGTAATGAACTGTGAGCAAAGCTTTGCTTTTCAAGAGCTTTTCTTTGATTTTTTTTGCCATAATTGTAGTGGCCTCTGACCAGTCACATCATAGTAATCATTAATTGGGCCTTTTTTGTTTTCAGCCTAATCTTGCAACCGTCCAAACTATGTCCTCCAGCCCATCTTCATCCACAAGCAGTAAAGTAAACATTGTTGAGAGGAAAACCTGCTTAAAGCAGATATCTATTTAAGGCCTGTTATAATCTCTCATCTGGAGTAACAAATCCCAGGTGCTCCACATAGCAGCTGCTTGTCACCCTTCTGGGTATCTTGGCAGGTCTGAAAGTGAAGAGAGATCTGAAACCTTGTGCAGACATAATACATTTCATTCCCAAGAAAATGAAACCAGGCTTGGAGTTTCCCTAAGTGATGGCTGTAACAGGAGACACGGCACTGTCAGCACCCATGTGCGAGCACCACTTGCTGGAAACTGGGAACCTTTGTATAGTGCAGAGTCAATCCCCAAGGGAAAAATGTGATCGGCCACCTAAGAATAAAAAAATTTATTTCTTAAATCACTGCTTTTTATGGGTGCTCTATCACTCCTAGACTTTAATAAAAGACTGAAAGAATAGAGCTCAGCTGTGTCAACTAATCTTACCCCTCACACAGATGATGTGGTAGAGTGGATGAACAATCTGAGGAAAAACTGGTCTTTCATAGGAATACTTTTCATTAAAGACACAAGATGCTCCCAGTTTTCTTCCATCTTTTTAACCTACCACAGGGTAAGTGCTACTCATTTATGTACACAAGGAAGCTTCATGTACTAGAATTCCAAAGCAAGTTATCAAGGTCCTCCCTACCCCTCCTACCTTTGCCTTCACCACACATTTCAGAGCTGTCGACACAGCTCCTTGTGTGGTCTTGAAACTGATGCTGTTCAACAGCAGCCAAAAGAGAGGGGGAAATCTGCTTTTTTATTTATATAAATCTGGCTAAGAGTTTTTATTTATTTAGAATGGAGTTTAAACTGTGCTTAACTCTAAATAAATAAAACACCGTTATTTTCCCTCCCTACTGGTTGCCACCAAGCCGTGTGAATTTCAAAGACCACACAGACAGCAGTGGCTGTGTGGTACGATGGGGATCGATGCAAAGGGGGGCAGGACACCAAAGGCTGGGGTTTGCAAGGCTTGCAGGTGAAGGAAAGATTATGAAAGGCAAGCTTTAAAAATATGAGTAAGCATAACTCTGGAAAAGACATCAGTTCCTGGATTCTGTGCTGATGCTGAGCCTTCTCCTTCCCTGTCTAGCAGTGCATTGCTGCTCCACAAGACTGAGCCTTACTCACCTCACTCCTACCCACCACTGTGTCAATCCTTTGTGAGTAACAGCAGCCCCGTAAGAGAGCAATGGTGGGGGAACAGGCAGGAAGAAGGGCAGGAGAGCACATTTCAGGCTGGAGTGGAGAGGAAAGGAAGAGAACATATTTAGGGTTTATTCCAGGCTGGCTGTTACTAAGGACAAATCAGTTGAGTCAGATCCTTGAAAAAATAAATTAGAAAGGAAAAACCCCACAGAGGTGAACATGCTGGGACAAAGGACTGGACTCTTTCATCTCCAGTCAGTCACAGGCGACATTTCTTAACATGTATGACTTCTTTTTTGCCTTTAACAAAATATGAGTCGTCTTTGGAGTATCCCCTGGCATGAACTTACATCTAGCTTTAATGCAAGTAATATCAGATGAAAAGCAAGTTAAAATTGTGCAAAAAAATTCTTCATATCTTGCTTCACAGATGAGTCTCATCTCAAACAGTGATCAGCAAAGGCACTGGCTCCTAGTGTCCCACACATGAACATCCCTTATTTCTTCATACAGTCAGTAAACTATAACTTCAGACAAGTTGACAAGATTAGAAAAGTTCAGTTTAGATCTTTTGGAAACATCAAGTTCCTGAGGTACCTGTCTATCAAAGGGGGCACCTGCTAAAGCTCCCAGTGTTTGAAGGAAGTGAGAAAAGCAAAAGGGGAAAGCAGTAACTCCTCCTTTTCACATCCAGCTAAAAACAAATCTACTTGCTGCTCCCACACTACCTGTTTACAATGAATGCCATGCAAATGTGTTTATGAAAATCTCCCATTTTAGACTGTCAGACAAACAAAGAATAGATCCATTTGACACTCTGCTTGTCCCTGAACTGCTGCACCACTGATTTGCATTCTTATTTCTCTTCTCCTTCCAACATTTCTCCTTTCAAAAGTCAATACAGAGGAAATCACAAAATCTGTCTTCCTGGCAGACATCTTATTGTTGTTGACCAAAGCCTCCACCATGCCAGGTTTTGCTCCTCACTTTGTTTTTGTGGTTTACCAGTTGTTAACTGGAGGAACAGCTGACAAAGTAGTTTTTCTGGTGTACTGTGAGCTGTGTTTGATCTAAAAGGCTTAACCTTGATCTCTTTGATCAAACTGAGAGACTGGCATTTTCTTAAAAAATTTTATATATATATATATATAAAATATATATATAATGTATATATATTTATATATATATAATGTATATATATATATAATGTATATATATTTTAATATATATATATAATGTATATATAGAGAAAGAAACCCTACTTGCAAAGGGCTGAATTTGCCAGTCTATGCTAAAAAGCAGTAGACAACAGTTCTACAAGGCAGACCTTGCCATACTCATGGTTAAAGTAGGCTATTTTACTAGTTTTGATACTATTTTCAGCAGCAGTATCTGCTGACCTGGTGCGAATGTGAACTTTCAAATGTCTTATTCCTGGGGTGAACATCAAATGCCAGCAGAAGGACTGGGGAACAACTAGCAGCAACTACTAAAATTTTCTCTTCTTTTTACTGGGGAAGAGATATCAATGAACTCTTCAATGTGAAAGAGAGAAAAAAACTTAATAGAAAGACTGGCAAGGCAGAAACAAGGTCAAAAGAGAGCAGGAAACTTAGTGGGAGGTCAAACCAACTGAAAAGCCTAAGTTTTCTCCAAATAAGGCAGACGTTCAGAGTCCATAGCTTGTGAGGCACTTGGCCAAAGGCAAAGTGAGACATACAAAACCCTACCACAAGACACATAGACAGACAGACAGAAAGAAAAACATCCATTTGAGCAGCACAGTTGGCTCAGAATTTACTGTTGAAGGAAAGGTCAGCAGGCAGCCCTTATTCAGTGATGACTGCTGAATATGAAGAGACATAAGCAAAAGGCAGCTAAAGAAGCAGAGATTATTAGAGCAGCAGAAAACCCTCCCTATCTGGGAAGGTTGCTGGACACAGCACGTATCTCCCTGTGCTCCCAAAATTCAGAAGCAATTCTGAGAGGGAAAAAGACCAGTAACCTTATCTGGATTCACAGCTTCTTTCCAAATTCAGCTGGCTCAGATTAATGATGCAGCACAAACAGATTTTTGCAAAGAGCCAGTTGGTGCTTCAGGACTGTCTTCTACTGACAGACATGGAGAATGCTGTGTGCAGGCGGCAGGAGAAACTGTCATAATCCCTGTCCCTCAGTTAACACACCTGGCATATTTCCACCAAATCCATTCAACATGAAAACTTTCCATCCTTTTATCCCTTTATTTTCCTCCTTCTCCCCTCTAATATTCTATGTGTAACACTTGCTGTGAGGCTACCCCTGCCCCGCAATACTCCCTTGACCCTAATTCTCACATTTTGCGCCTCAGATGAAATAACTAGCATAAACAGTCAAATGTGAGGACAAAAAACAAGAGCTCAGAACACCTGCAGAGCACAACAACCTGGAATTCCCTGTTAACCGTAGTCTACAAGACCTTTGCCTGCCAAAGAACTAGTCTTTGCAGCGTAAAAACTATGCATTTCTACTGCCATGGACAAGGATGCAGGATACCACCAAACTCGAAATATGAGTCAGGAATTCCCCGTCTCCTCTCCTCTGTGTCTCCTTATTTACTTATTTCCTTATGACTGGATATTACAGTAATACCTTTCCAAACTACTCAGACATGTTTCCAAATAAATGTTTGATATACAATAGTCTAATAGACACAGTCGAGGGTGTGTGTTTTCACTTTCCTCTTTAATTTTTTTTTTTTTTTTTTTATTTTTTTTTTTTTTTTTTTAATCTTCATTCTGATTTCTGGGTGTCAAAAGAGAGAAGACTTAAACTTTAAATGCTTTAGAGATCCTATGAGAAACTTTTTATATTTGTGTGTGGTCCCACAGTTTTGTCAGTTGTCTGACATTTTAATATCCTGTTCCCCTCTTATGGTAAAATTCTGATTTCCTCTCACTCTTTCTCCTTTCTCCATTACAAAAACCTGACAGGCATCTCAATTTCTACCATCTGTTTTCTATTCACTTTTATAAATATTGAAACAAGTAATTAATTTGGCAAACAGGCATGATATAGCCTGGCTCATCTTCTGTCAATATATAACTCCTACCATCCTTTTCCAGTCTTTCAACCTCTTACAGATATTAGCTCCCTTGCACCAAACTATTCATGGTCCAACTCATTGATGAAACTGGTTCAGATTTAAATGGATTCATGTTTTTACATTAGAAACAGTAATTAAGGGTATTCTGGGTCTTCATAAAATGCTGTGTCAACACAATGCAGTTGCAAAATTACTCTTTAAAAAACACCCTCTCTTTCCATGTTTATATAATATAAAATATGAAAGAAACATCCATGAAGAGTGTGATGAAACAGCCATGCTAAGCAATATGTACTCTGTCCCCAGTAACTAAATACACATAGTCCTCTACTAGCAGGGATATCACACTACTGGGAGTAAAAAAATTGGGTCTGGCTTTAAAGTGATCCCAAACTGTTTGTATGGCTACCACCCATTGCCTGTCTATTGCTGTTTCATAGGTCAATGCAGCTCTCAGTGTACAGGGAATCTCAGCCCATGAGATCCATCCTGAATGTCTGGTTGCTATTTCCACAGGGCAGAGACTATCCTTTTCTTCTGTGGTTGGCTATGGCTTGTGTCAGAGCTGCTCAGTGTCTCCATACATAAAATACAAAACCTTAACAGAGTACCTAGAAGAACTCCCACTGCTCCCAGAGCATGCATGTCCTGAATTTCAAGGACCAATTCCATAGATTTTAATTGTTCTTTATGGCTGCTGAAATGCTAATCATGCCTCCCAATGTACCAAATAAGCTTTACTCCTCTGTCCCTCCAGTCTTGGGGAACGATGAGGGGTGTTTCGCCAAGTGCCAAAATCCCTTCTCTATATTTCACCAACTCCTCATACACTGATGAATACTAACGATTGTAAGAACTAAGACAGACCTCAGTGTCTTGTAGCCAGTTCAGCCCTCAGCCAGAAGTGACTGCAATTTCATTCCATTCTCTTTGTCCACCCTTCACCATAAAACTCCTTGGGAATATACCATCCTTTTAGCATCAATCCTTTAAGGCCACAGGGGCAAGCCAGCCAGGGCTTGGTGCTGAGCTGGCACAGGCAGGCTTTTCTTGTCATGCACAAGGCCAAGACCTCCATATCCAAATTGAGGAGACACTACACAAGGCCCAGAACAGCTCAGCATGCATGTGGACACCCTCAGGATGGTGGCAGGGAGCAGGGTGCACTGAAATTGGACAAAGAGGCACCTAGGAGCCTGGCTGTCTATTTGCTAGTCCATCCAGCTGGACTGGGACCTGGAAGCCAGCCAGCAGTGTGTTTCTTCTTCTCTTCTGCAAATGGCAACACGTACATTCCTGACTGCTCCGCACGCTCACCCTTATCTCACTGGCCACCACAGCGCTCACCAAACCTTGTCCATATCATCTTGCCTCTTCTGAAACTTGTGGTCATGACTCTGAATTAATCTTCTGGATGTTTTCCCAGATGAACATGCCTGTAACTTTTCCTTGGGGCTTAAGAAAGGCCTTTCAGCCCAATTTTCCATATCACCACATGCTACCCTGGAGATGTCTTTCAGGTAGATATATGCTGAGGTTACACATTCCTAGTCCTCACCAGGAACAGGATTGCAAAAGAACATTCCAATTATTTTAGGTTATGGAAAAAGTAATCAAATATTGCACTCACCACTAAAATGTCATCGTTCTATGCACTTCACAAAGAATTCTCTCATTATGTTAGATAGGCTTGGAGAGACTCCAGTCTCTGTGGGTTACACACATTCCCCGGTTCTGTTCAGGAATTAAAAGCCTTAGTCTGGTTTTTAAGAAAGCTAAGTCACTTGGTGCCCTGCTACTGACCCAAAACTTGATGGCAATACACCTGATTTCTCTTGTAAAGTGACTTGGCCTCTTCTGAATCCGTTCCTTACACAGCTGTGTGCACAGTGCTCTCCCCTCGTGCTTCAATAAAAATAACAATTGCACATGAAGAAAAAAGAAAGCCCAGAACAATAATGGCATCAACAACCACTTGAGAAAAATTAATGAGTGCTGCCAAACACCACAGCCATTCACTGACACTGAATAAACAAGACAGCAAGTCTATAAGGCCACTAGTGCCCCCATTTTTAATTTAACTAGACTATTTTTTATTATTATCTTTTTTTTTTTTAATTTTGGCAAAATGCTGCAACAATACTAAGAGTTACATGAACATTGCAGCATCAACAAGAAGGCTCAGGGTTATGAGCAAAGGATATTTAGCTTTTAGTGCAGGCATTATTTCTTCGTCCTACTGATCCTGTGATGATAACAGAAAGTATCAGATATTACATCCAACCCTACAGACCTGACTCATATGAGCAAATCCCATTGCCCTTGCAGGTCACAACCTGTGCATAACCCACAGAACAAAGGGTGTACATCTGAGAACAGTTACTGACCCCCCTCTAGAGTTGCCTTTGGTGGGGAGGAGGGAAGAAATTGTGAATTATTCAGTTTATCCCTAATCCCTTAATTGTGTCGTTCTGAGGGTAGAGACTTTTGCTTAATGGCAGTGCCAGAAATAACAAGCTAGAATTGCATGTTTATGAAATGGGGTCTTAGTTACTTATTAGGATCAACGGGGCTTGAATTAATGTTGGCTCACATTCAGGAGCACCGAGTGGACTGAATAAGCATCACCGTTTTAATAAGTCGTTAATGGTTGGTTGTTGTATATATTTAATATACTAGAAACACCCAAGTATGCTAGACCATAAACATGCAGACGTATAAAAATACACCTAATAAAGCACTATGTTCTTTGGATTTGCAGCTCTGCGTTCACTGGTGACTGACAGATGAAGATGATCCCAAATTTAACAGGACACCTTTCACTCCCAAATTTAAGTTGTGCTGGGGTGGATACACACATCACACTGTTATCATGTGTGCTTTTATCTCAGAAGTTAAGCAATTATTTTATATGTGATAAGCCCAAATAGGGCAGAAGTAGATTTTACATAGAGGTGAGGTAGGTGGATGAGAATCCAGGCCAGGTAAAAAAGAGTAGTTAATACTACAGATAGTATGAATGTATGAAAATCTTACTGCTGAAGGCCACAGAATATGTGAAAATTAGTCCACATTTTGATCTGATAAAAATTGCATACAAGATACTTATTCCAGATGACTTATAAATGATCTGAAGCGTAGAGAAGACAACCATTCTCACAGTTTTAATGCAGAGGACTTCATACAATACTAGATTATTTTTTTTCTCTTTTACTATGTAAAGGCCCATAATGCTTACTTTGCATGAGAGAACAGCTGCATTTCTGAAGATTTAACCATGGGAGAGATATTCACATAGAGGGTAATGTGGGGAATCATTGAGCATAAGAAATAAAGGAAGTGTGATCATACTAGCTGTCTGTTTCAATCAGGAGCAAGCTTTTGAAGCAAATGCCCTCATCATCGCAGTTACCATGCTTTGATTTGCCCTTCAAACAGCCTTAGGACTCTCAAACACTATTATGAAATTACATTGTAAGACCTGCAACAGCTGCACACCTACTGCACTCTAATCAGTTATGGGTATACAGCCTTCAGGACCAGATTAGAAACAGTTCAAGATAAGCACCTGAAATGTGCCTTATGTGCACCTTAGCTCCCCAGAACCAATTGCTCCATTCACACAAGTAGAATGTGGGAGCAGAGGGAGGGGAAACAAAATCTGACCTCTCAGGAAACTCATCTACTTGAAGGATAGTTCTAAAATCCTGACACTTGAACCAGGTATCTCCTGAGCTGATTCCATCCCTTTTGAAAGACAGTCCATTGTCAAGCCAGACCCAAAGGAAAAAAAATCAAAAATCACTTTCAAGTTAAGGTACCAAGGCAAAACCTTTAATCTGAAAATAAAACTTAAACAAAGAGGTTTGACTGAAAATTATGGAAATAATACATGGCAATAATAATAAACAATACAGGATCCGATTTTCCATCAAAACACTGGAAACACCAAGATTATTAATCTTGTCTGAGCACAAAGGTTTCTAATTAGGAAAAAAAATTAAGAAAAAATAAGTACCTGTCTGTCATACACAACCAAAAAGTAGTGGTGACTCAGCCAGATTTACCTCAATCTGAGATGCATATACAATAAACATGATCCATACAGGACACAGCCCTGCAATAAATAATCTTGACTACATTTTGCCTAAAACAAAGGAAATTCTGCCTATTCTAAGCTCTGTGGCAAGAAGCTTCAGAGAAAGAAATGTCGTCTTCTCCTTCTGGTAAGAAGGGAAGCACACTACCAAAGCAGGCTTGATCAGCCAAGGCTTTCAGCCAACATTCCTGGTAGGAACATTATTATAAGGAGACATTATCTGGGCTGTGAGGGAGTACTCTCCTACTCTCACAGCCCTATAGGGGAGGACTGTGTAGCAAACTTTGTTGCTGCAGGAGAGCTGAAAAGAAGCCCCTGAAACTCCCAAAACAAGCCTCCTCATGTTTTGATGGTCCCAGAGAGAAGAAAATGAGAGTCGAGTATGGCACCAGCTCATGGCAAGTCTTCCCAAAGCTCTTGTACTGGTACTATCCACTAAGGTTAGCTTTGTACAGGGCAAAGATGAGCACTTTATTGCTTTGCCAAAAAGTCAGAGACATTGGGTAGCTCACGTACCTTTGTAAGCTAATTTTTTGATAGGTCAAAACTCCACTTATACCAAAACCCATTAAAGATTTTCAAAAGTAACCTTCAACTTTGGGCTTTGCTTTGAATCACCCAGCAGGCCTGAGATCAAGAGAGCTCAGTATTTTTAGGAAAAAAAAAGTCTGCTTGAGGTATCTCAAGTTTTCAGGCATGCTACTTGATGCACACATTTTTGTTCACAAAAGATGCAGAGAAAAGGAGAAAAAAAGTAGTTGTGAGGTTCAGATAGATTTATTCCTATACTGTAGGAAACTTCAGCAGGTGATGAAAATCAGAAGGTATGCTATGCTCCCTTCCAAAACTCAGGTAATTGTCCTATGATTTGAGAGCTGTGCTGTCCCATTTTTCAGGTCAAATAATTTGTTTGCATTTTAACAGTACATTCCAAAGAAAATATTTTTTTCTTCTCTCCATTATTCTTCTGCCTGCTTCAGGACTATCACCTGAAGACAGCAGGAAGAACCTAGTTGCTTTTAAACTGAAGCATGTTTAGCAGAGCAACTCAAATAAAGATTTCTGAATAATCTGAAGAAGGTAAATTGGGTTGTTCTACGCTGCCCAAAAAAATAAAATCAGCATCATTCAAGATTCTCAGCAATTAAAAGACATCATGACAACAAAACCTAAGAGTACGCAAAAGATTGAACAGAACACAAACATTAACACCAAACTAAGGCAAACATAATCTTCCTGAAAATCACTTAGAGAACGAAGGCTTTTGGAATCAGAGTGGATTCACTCCATAACATCTGAGTAAAGCCGCAGATTTCTTGTGGTTAAAGGGTTTCAGATTCATCAGACCTAGCATCATTTTGCAATCCCACATAACTCTGATTTCTTCATACACTCATCCCGATTCCCTTATGGTTCTGGCAGCAATAAATCACAGCAGTTTAAAAAAGGTCATGTACACATTTTCGTATTTCATACACGATCTTGTTGCACAGAACAAATGATCTGGGGTGCTTTGCTTGAGGGTTGTAAAGTCATCAGTTCACTTTGGATTGACTTTAATAGATCTCCATCGAATATTCTCATCGCTTTCTCCTTCAGAAGGACTCTGACTACTCATTTGTTCCATAACTACTTTCAGAAAGGCCCAAAACTCATCTGAAATTCATCAGACCACAAAGCCTTTTCAAGTGCAATACATGAGAACATGAGTCAGCCTCAATCCTGACTCCTAAATTGGGTCTCTAGTCCTCATCAAGGCACCGTGGCTCTCTGTGTAGCACAAGCACCTGAGAGTAAGAGACAAATCCCACACACACCTAGCACCTGCACCATGGTGGGAACCTCATTATTGCCCTTGAAGAGCCTCTCTCTGTCTGCCCAGCAAATCCAGCCTTCAGCCACCTTCTCAGGGCATACCTGTGCTCTTTCCCCCAGCTCACTCAACAGAGCTCCTCTCGTTCTTATTTATTTTATAAGCCCAGCACAACCCACAGCACAGAGGAACATGGTACACAAGGACCCACATAATCACAAAGTGACCAAGTTACACTTAGCAGAACTGGTGTTGGACTAGAACTAACAATTTCAGCTGGGGCAGACCTGGCTCTATGCTGAGTCAACCTGATGCTTTTGCTCCCTTTGTGCTCTCAGGAATCTCTGTCATTCTGGTTTTCCCATCAACCATGGTACATCAATGCTTCTTTAGGAGAGCACTGTGTGGTGTTGTACATATGATAATGTCTGATGCTATAAGGGTACTACTACAAGGTCACTTCAGGACAGAATCTAAAACTTAGCATATCCATCCCCGGTATCTTCTCATTCCTTTTTTAGTTTAATTTTAATTTTGTATCTCCTGGTTTTGTAATTGCTAATCAGAGGATATTACTCTATGTCATTGCCACTTAACTAATAATTTCACACAATCTCTCACACAATTATTACTGGTATTGTTTGGAAACATTGTTGCATTTATTCATCTTATTTATAGGCATCAACTTCTGCCTAACACAAAACACAAACTAAATTTCTGCATTCTGGGAGCTTATTCTGTATTAACTTAAAACCACATCTGCTTACATTTTCATTATATTTTTAGTTCTATAGGAAAACCACGCTAAAGACAACAAAGAAAATGAGTCCCAGTATCTAGAATATGTCTTATCTTAAAACAGAGATTTAAACTTCATAATTTTTGCACCCTTTCTTATACCAGACCAAAACACTGCACATGCTACTAACTTGAGCTGCAACTTTTATTGTGGTTGAAAACCTGATCCTTCCTCCCAGCAAAAATGTCATGGGCCATGCTATAAACCCCAGAGCTAGCAACAGATATCGATTAGCAAGACATTAGGAGCCAAAGGGATTGTTCCAGTCCCCATTTTCATGCCCCAGAGAAAAGCTATTGTAGTATTTCTGCTACTGCTGCCTGCCATCTCCTTGCTTCACACATGGTCGAGAACCCTCCCTGCTCCCACTCTCTCACGCCTCCAGTCAGGCAACAACTTGTAATAAAAAGCTGACGCCAAAAATTAGAATCATTACTGTGTGTTGAAACACTCCTCTGAAGTGCTTACATCCTCAGCACCATATGGACCCAGCAAAGGATCTCAGAGAGAGATGGGAGGAGAGAGAGACGAGAGCTTCTAGCTGAGAAGCACGTGGATTCATGCTAGCAGCAGCTCAGCGAGCTGCTGGAACTGATTTACCACTGAAGCTGTTAACCAATAACTGACTTCTTCCAGTTATTGGTTTCACAAACAATAATCAGATTAAAATTAGTAATCTGAATAGAAAACTTTTCTTAAAGGAAAGGGAATGTTGTCCTGTGGTGGTAGGGGAAGGGGGAACGCTTAAAAGGGGGAGATATGAAAAAGTGCCCTGGAGTTGGGAAATGTGTTTTGTATCAGGGCAGAGCTGCAGGACACCATACAGCACACTTTCAGCTCCCTCTCTCACCTCAGGAACTGCCAAATGCCACTGTGGTGACAGCAGGGATGAGCTGGGAGCCAGAGCAGAGAGTTTGAGGCCTGGGAGATGTATAGGCATAGGAGAGGAAGATAAAGACAAAGAGAGAAGGAGGTTTAATAGTAGAGAATAAAGTCTCAAGTATACAATCTGGTTTTGCATGACTTTTCTACTTTCTTCCCAGTTTGCAACTACAGACCAAAATTAACAAACTAGTCTACCATCCACACATACTTTCATTGATTTAACAATTGCACTGCAGACGTTTACCAATATAAATGTTCCAAGAAATACAGCATCATTGAGAGTTGACAGAACAAGAAACAAAGGAAGAAAGGTAAGACAGAGAATTTTCAAGTGACCATCTTGCCTACCACAAACCAGAGACTTTTTTTTAAAGCTTTGGTTTCAGTGACTGTCGCCAAATACAAGAAAGAACACTGGAGCCTGAACACAAACGTCTGGCTCCTATCCTTTCCTGAGACCACCATGCTGGATTACCACCACTGCTAACAGCACTTCCACTGAGAATTGGCAGCTGGGCCCCTTGACAATATATGGAGATATGTTGATGGGCTTTGAGTTGAAAACCCTGAAGCATTCTCTCTTTTTAATAAAAAAAAAAAAAAAAAATTAAAAAAAAAAAAAGGCATCTAAAACTTTTAACTCAAAACTTCTACTGGGAAATAAGCAATAAGCATTGCTGTGTTCCAAATGTCAGGACTTCCATCCTTCTCCTGTAAATCGCAAGCAGAGCTCAAACACAAGGGGGAAAATTCCCAGCACAATCCTGCACGCCACACGGACCAGGGTTCTGGAAAAGCACAATACTGAGCAACGGCTTTATCCATGTAGTTTTCCAGCTTTTCCACATGCTCAAAGAGAATACAAAGCCCACCCCAGAACAGGAAGTAATTTTAGTTAGCATAGTGGAAATTAAGGTACAAATTATGGGAAATACTTGTACAGGAAGAATTCAGCTTCCTACACACTTGGCAGTATCACTGCCTAGGAAGCAATAACACGAACTGTTCAGAGATTGCACCACCCTTTCCAATAACTTTGTGCAGAATGAGATCTTTCTTCCAGGCTGCAAAATCCTGTCTAATATTGAAGAATATTCCAGGCGAAGGAAGTGAGGACCACTGGCTATAAAATTCAAAGGTCAAGGTCCAGCCACTGCCCTGGGAAGTCCCTACACTGCAAATCACCAGCTGTTTCGACAGTGTAACAGTGAAAGTGTCACTCTAACATTGCCCCAGTTTTACACTCCTCTCAGCACACCCACTGCAGAGCACTGCATCCTGCGCTAGAAAGGAGGGCGCCAGCTTTTTTCTCAACAGTTCTTGAATTTTTGCCCTCTATATTTTTGCTCTTGGGTATCTTTTCTTCCTTTCTCTGCAAGTAAAAAACTCAGTAAGTAAACAACAAATTGAAAGCCATTATTTTAAAAAGTACACAGGAAATTAGTCTCTAAACTCCATGTTTAAGTAATGAATAATTCCTAATCAGAGCCAATTCTAGTAAGATTTTCTGATGTGCTGAAAGGCAAGACAGGAATTACCAGGACAGCCTCATCCAAGATGATCTCAGATAACAGACTTCCACTGAAGTCTTCTTGCCCACAGTGTCACTTCCTGCTCTTCTTTGTCCCGCCACAGAGAATACTTCATTCGATTTGCAACCTCAAGTTCATTTCCATGGCAACTCATGGCACAACAAAATATAAAACATTAATCTCCATTCTCAGGCTTCAGCAGGAGAGAAGAAGCTGGGCTGTGAGTTGACAGAATTGCATGACTCACACATAAGTGCCAAAAAGGGAAAGCAAAAGTGTGATAGCATGCTACAGTGCCCTAGAGATAAATGGGATCCAAATCACACTGTGTAGACCCCCATCTGGACTTGGACCTTAGCTTCCCCACTGTTTGGCAATATTAAGAGTCTGTGCTTTGACCTGTGGCATTCAGACTCAGAAAGGGATGAATCTGGGCTCCAACAAGATCGTGTATACTCATATTCCCTGGTCTGCTCCTGCTCAGGGCAGAATCAGACTTAAGCACAATGAGGTCCAGGGTAAATCGACCCAGAGTTCAACTGACTCAATTATTTCTCCTAATAGAAACTCTAGTGGAAATGTTTCCTTATCTGAAGCCCCAGTTGAAAGATTCTCTTTTGAGTGCATGTGAGAGAGACTGTTTATTTCTATGCTTTACTCCTTTGAATGTTTTTATTTCCACCAGGAATCCCATTTTATTGCTTGGCTTTTCTCTCTCTCTGAAATAAAGCTACATCAGCACTAGAATCTTACTGCTGATTGTGACCTGCTTCCAGAAGGACTTCTCTGTAAACCACTTTCAGAATAAAAGATATTGCAAGGCTCACATCTAAGTATTTTTTGCAAGTATTCAATATTCTAAACTTGCATTCAATGCTATGGCTTCAAAGGAAAATCATAAACCACTCTTTGGATGGCAAAATACATGTTACCGATACTAGGACAAAAGCAGAGCAACGAGGCATATTTAGATAAAGTAAAAACGTTTCAGACAGTAAAACTGAATCAATTTTATACCTGTGTTTCAAGCTGAGGATAAGAGTTTGATCTCTGGGAAAGGCGCCAAAGCAATCTTTGATCATAAAAAAGTTCACTGTGCCATATCCCTCATCCAAGGGTAATTCCTCTGGTTCAGACTTCCTTGGATCCTGTGTATAGAAGCTAATCTTCTTTGATTTGCTATGTAAACACCATTGCACACACCGGGTTAAGTATCACTTAGGAGGCATTCCT
>NW_009954543.1:4932143-4969392 GCF_000747805.2 Chaetura pelagica
ATTCCTGCATCCTGCTGGCATTGACATTTCTCCTAAACCATTACCTCTAGAGTATTTGTTCATCAGTATCTTTCTCCTGCTCCTTTGCGTTGGTTTCATTAGGAGGAAAAAAAAAAAAAAAGACCAACCTTTTCTAATAGAATGTTCCTAGAAGCTGAAGGAGTTTGGAGAGTGTTTTTATTCAAGCATACTCTCCAGGAGACGGTATTTTAGAAAGACTGAGTGCAATGTGAAGTAATATGTGCAATATAAGTATGCCAGACTGGAAGTCTCCATTCACAAGGACTTATGAAGATCATTCCTTAAGCTACAGCTTTCATAGCTTCAAATCTATGAACTTCATGCCTGCATGGATCCACATGCAGAAGAAAACAGAAAGCTAGCCAAATTTAAAAAATCTGGAAATCCCACAAAATTACTGAATCCCACATAGTTCCTGTACAGAAGTATAAATTATCTGGAATTTGTTTGAGAGACCTGTCAAAAAATCTGTGAGCAATCCCAGTCTGAACTTTGTAACAGACATTCCATGTGACTGAAGGACCTAACAGCAGTCCTTAAAGTTTTGAAGAGGTCTCAACATGCAGCAGCTCCCAGGGAGAGAAGCTGATGAGAGCAGCACACCCCTGTTAAATGCCAAGCTCTACAGAAAACCCAGGAACTCAAACCAAGTGCTGACGGTTTCCATTGAAGGTTTCCATTCCTCTGAAAATAAAATGAGCTCTTCCAAATTCCCCCTGCAGTGGCAGTAGCTCCAAAGGCATAAATGATTGCTGCTGTGGTAATACAGTCGTAGCAATTTCATAAATGTTAGGAGTACAACTTGAGAAGGCATTTGGGATGCAAGCTTTAGATTTATCCCTCCTACCTCCCAGCACCACCAGAAAGTGAGGCAGGACTTACAGGGCAGTCACCAGCCCTCTCTCCACAGGCTGGAAGTAGCACTGAAGGCTCCAAACGGTGGTAATCACCGTGCCCAAAGGCAGGTGACAGGAACAGAGGGCATCACAATTTACAACCTCAGCAACAAAGTGCACTGCCTCTTCAGACTTGCTAGAGAACTGTTAATCTGTAGGTTCACCAAAGAAAATTTAGTTATGCATGTTTCTAGCAATTATTTTTCTTGCATCTGGAACGTAGGCCTTATGTTTTCACTACACCTATTTGTTAATCAATGTAAGACCACTGTCATCCCTAATACAGTCTAAAAAAGATAGAAGATAGGAAAGCTAGGCCAGGGTAGCACTTTTGGGACTTTTGGGTGTTTTCAAGCTGGAGAACCCTAAGGGAACATATCATGGCTTCCTTACATGTAATACAAGAGTGCAAATTTGAGCCAGTGATAACTGTGGTGGATGATGGGTTATGTGTGGATAGTTTGACAAAGTAGATGGAAATCTTGTCTCTATTCCTCACTCTGCTGTGGATTTCTTACAATAACTCCTACTAGTAAAATCCTGCAGCAAGAAAAATCATCTAGTGCCTTGCCTTTGACATCAAGAAGGTTATGATGTTATCTTTTGTACTATAAAAAATGATTTTCTATAGAACAGAGATTATAAACTTCACCCCTGCTTCCCAGAGGTCTCCATAGATAAACATCAAGAACTCAGATGCTGTGATTACAAGGTCAGACAAGGAAAAATTTACTAGTCACTGCTAAAAACTTGACAGAATGAACACTACATATTTATGTATGTGTTTATTCAATGAGCTTTCTTTTCTTTTTATTGCTTTGCTTACTACAGCTCAGTAATGTTGTTTCTAGCGGGTTTTTTCTTAGATATCTTCATCTGACATGAAAGATGTCATTAGAGGCAACACCAGGTTGGAAACAGTCATCTGTTTTTGAGTTAAATGCTCCTAAAAAGACAGCAACTAGCAACTGGGAAGTATAGCAGCTGAAGCTGTAATGATGCATACAGTGTTTAATTGTGCATGTGTGATACACACTATTTAGGTTTTCTTTGTTTAATGCAGCACATAGAAATTCTCAGGAGGCTGGGAAAGGTCATATCCATGCCTGAATGAGAAAATAACATTAAAATTATCATTATAGGTCTTCCTCCCTTTGACTTAGCGGGGTGAACCCTAGAAGATTTAGAGTTCAGGTTCAGTTTAGATAAACATCCAAAAGTTCACAGGTTTACCCAA
Source organism: Chaetura pelagica (assembly GCF_000747805.2). Taxonomy (NCBI): domain Eukaryota; kingdom Metazoa; phylum Chordata; class Aves; order Apodiformes; family Apodidae; genus Chaetura; species Chaetura pelagica. Next base: position 4,934,298 of record NW_009954543.1, read on the forward strand.
ACTATCTGAATCTCTAGAGCCCGAAAACGAGCTGGAAATCTCCAGAACTGCCTTTCTTGAGGGATTTCCTGCATTTCCACTTTTGGACCAAAATCAGAAGTGGAGAAAAAACAAAACAAAACACACTTAACATGAATTAAATATTGCAGAACCTCAGTGCAACTCATTCCAGTTACACTTTAAAAGTCAGAATCTACGGACATGGATTTCTTATCAAGTATTTTGTGATCTTTTTTTAAATATCAGCTTTTATGTCTGAATCACCTGACTTCTCAGTGTATCCTACTAATCTTTAACATCAGGTTTTTGTGAGTGGAACCCATGGAAGCTCCATTCTACACAGTTACAGTACATCTACACACCACATTCAGGTCTTGCAGAGAATATCTCTCCATCTAAAATATTTATTGAAGTGGAGGCTAAAGAGGTGAAGGGAAGAGACAGAGAGTAAAGTGAAGTAGTTTACAAAGTGCTGACATTCATAACAGATAGATCCCTCATTGGCATAGGAGCTGCTGGTTTCCCTCTTTGACACTGATATGGAAAAAACATCAGCAGCCACACTATCAGCAAGAACAGGACCCTCTGATCAGCTGTCGCTCACTTTCCCAGAGCAGATTACCATCTACCCAATTAACTGTGGCCATTAATTTTCTCTGTTGTAAAAATGTGTTTCCAATCACCTTTGGGACTAAAACAGATGATCTGTATTAAATGAAGAGCACACTGGCTTGTAGTTCTTTACACCATCCTCTCCACTTGTAAAGTCAGAGAGGAATGTGGGCAGCCTTGCCACAAGCACGGTTCTCCTGGCATGCTGTGCAGAACTCACCTCATCACGAAACACCCTCCAGAAACACTGTCCCCACTCACTCAGTGATGTGTTGTGCCATTTGTACCAGGCTGACAAGAAGTCACTTTCTTCACCAGGTGAGGAAAAAATGCATTTCATAATCTAGCGCTGCCATCCTGAGCCAATCAAATGTCTATATAGCCCAGCGTAATAACAGCTAGAAGAAAAAGGGTATCTTCAGAGTAGTCCTTTCCCTGCTGTATCCATCCAACTACCAGCAATGTACAAACTTAGAAACTTCCTGAATTGAGAGTTTGCACCTGCACCACCATGTTTAAAAGGTATGTATGATCCCAGCCTCCTTTAATTTCCCTAGTCCTTTTCTAAACCTAATGTTTTTGTCCATAACAACATCCTGTGACAATGAGATCCACAACTTCATCACCCTTCCTTTTGCTTGTTTAAAATTTGCTATCTGATAATTTAACTGAGCATTCATAGTTCTTGTTTAGTGTGAAACAACAAATAGAGAAATAAGTCTTTACTCACTTCTTTCCTTCTTCATTCACCCTCACTGCTTTTAAAGATTGTAATTATCTTTCCCCTACACTCACTCTTTTCCATAAAGCTCTTTGTCACATAGAAATAATTTAATAGCATCCTTATGATCTATCCCTCCAGTTTTTCTTAAAATCCCTAGGACTTTTAAATTGCAGTGATTCCAGAATTTACAGTGAAGACTGGGTATGAATGCTCTATGGTATGATGCTCTATACTTTGATATCTATTCCCTTTCCTTCCAACTCCTATAATTCTAGCTGACTCTGCCATTGTTTTGAGGGGATGTTGTCAGAGCTAGACTTAAAGACATTAGAGGTGCTTTCCCCCAAGATGGGAATAGTTATTCCTGCTAACCATGACATATATCTATAATTTATACTAGTTTCTTCGCTCTTCATTTACTAAGATTAGAAAATAATCAGAGAAAAGAGATTCAGCCATTCACCATCCTAATAACATCTGCAAATTCCCAAGCTTGATTTGAGCCTAGGTTTTCCTGAATACTTTTGTGTGATTAGCAAATCTTGCCTTTTACAGCTTATCCCCATTTTTAGTTCATGAATAATATGAATAACACAGAACAGATTTTTGTCAGTAACTTCCCCCTCCTCTGATTGCCATTCCTTCTATTACATCATTGCAATGTTCCAGCTAATTGGGGAAGTGCTTTCTATAAGACTTTCACCCATTTCTTGGATGCTTGCCACATCCACCCTCATAAAAGAATGGAACACCTCTTAACTGAGATGGGTTATGAGTTCGTAAAGCAACACGTTTCTCTCTCTTACCCCCTTGCTGGGTATCTATCAGTGCTATGATACATCAGCTCTTTATGAAAAAGACCTTAGATAGGGTGCTCAGCTTCCTTTTATCCTTTTTTTTTTTTTTCTTGGTTGGCTTTTTGTTTTGTGTTTTTTTTCAGACCAGTTAGTGTCAATCCCTCTTATCACCATTGGCCTGAAACCACCCAATAGCCCCAGCACTGTTCTCAGCTTTTAGCCCTGTCCCTCCTCCTGCACAGCAAACCCAGAGCCTGCTGTAATTTCACACTCCTCAGAAAAACCTACCAATCAAACTAGCAGCTGAAACTCATGTTTGCTGCACTTTTCTAGAGAAACATGTCTCATGGGGTCTTGCTCAGCCACTGACGAAAGGCAGGTGTAGGCATGAAATCCACTGTGGCTCCCACGGCAGCTCAGTGTCACTGTCCCTGGTGCCTTGACACTGTGGGAAGAGGAGGAGCACACCACACACGTACAGCCAGGCACGCACAGGACATCTTCTTACCAGATGGTGCATCAGACCTGTTGGAGTTTAACTTTTAATTAAACTAAGAATGAAGGGCCGCATTCAGTCACAGCATCAGTTCCCTCCAAACCAGATGTTTGCAAGATACCACAAAAATTGTATCCGTGTGAGCCCAAGCCCAAGCTGAGGGTGGCCACTGCCCAAGCCTCATACACCATCTCCATCAGGACAAGTCTTGTCCAGCAGCAAGCTGACAGCTCCTTTTTTTCTGGGCCACCATGCTCTGAAAGCTTCCTCTGTAGTGCATAGCACACGTGAAACCAACACTCCTGCAACATGTTGCTGTTGCTAACTGGGCATAGAAAACAACCTTGCAGGAAATGCTCTGCCAGGTTTACCCAAAGCTTCCCAAAGCAGCATACTTCTTGCCAAGGTACCTTAATTTTTCCTAACAGCTCGGCACACTGACCAAGATGATCTCTGTGCTGAAATCCCCCCATGTGCACTGTAGCCCTGACTAAGAGAAAACTGGTAGAAGGTGTCTCAACATAGAAACCTATGAGACTTTTGGAAAACACAGATAAATCTATGAAGCTTTCAAAAGCCCCTGGATAACATTTTCAGTAGGCAGACAGAAATAAAATGAAAAAAGACACAGGCCAAGTTGCATGACAGCCATAGATCATTCCTGGAGCCCTGCCTCTAGATCTCCTTCAGTGCCATATGATGATTTTAGAGTAGTAAAGTCCATAAGGCTCCAAAGAAGCAATAACTATTTAATTTACCTGGGTAAAACTCAAAGCCAGCAGCCTACCTGTAATGCTATTTGTCAAGCCATGGTAACAGACTAGTACAGATTTTTACATCCTGGGCATTGACTCAGTGTCAAATATTTTATTAAAAAAAAAAAAAAAAAAAAAGAAAGTAGCTGATCCAAGAATGGCAATGACTGTCTCAGGGTAGGGTTCCAATCCCCCTCTCTTGCCTCCAATTCCCTCCTCACACTTCACCCTAACTTTCCCCTCCCTCTCTGCCTTTCTCACTTGGAAGATGTTATTGTTTAACATGGCACATTCCCAAGCTGCTAGACCAGGACAGTAAAATTATTCACTGACTTTACTGTACTCTTCTACCAGTCACTCGTTTTTTAAGCTTTCAGCCTTCCATCTCTTCACCCCCACCTCCTCCATTCCCCAATGAAATTCTCTTTTTCCCTTCTCTCCCTCCCACTTTGCTAGGCAGGACCTGGAAAAAAGAATTCAAGGCCAAACTCAACAAAACTACTGCTGCGTAAGAGCAGTCCTTTTTCACACACAGATGGTCAGTCAGAAGAATGAGCGCTTTATAAGACAGACATCATGCTGGTCTTTGCAATCCTGTTCTCCCGGACCTCAGCAGGAGTTTTTCATCACCAAAGTGGATAATAACTCTGTCAGACACCTCATACACACAGGTATTAATAAAAAAAGAAAATACTGTAGAGACTGATTTTACAAGAAACAGGGAATCTTAATGTGACAGTTAAAAATGCGCCCGATGGTTACACACAACCCATAGCTGTGTCAACGGGGGTTTATAGCAGGTTGCTAATAAGCAGGGAGTGCACTTATGTACACATCTATGGGTTTGCACTTTATTGACAACATTTCCATGGCCAAAGTCCACATACCATTGCACAGTCATCGATGTGCACACATCGCATGCTTGTAAACACCTAAGTGGCCATAGGCTTCTCCATGTTTGCACATGGAAGCACCATTTGCATGGGCAACAGCAGTTTACAGCACTGCTGTCCCATACACCACAAGGCTCTAGCAATCATACATGTCCTTATTTCTGAAATTTGGCTGAATCTACAAGTGGGCTTTTTCAAAATAAATTTTATTTTCCCAAAACCGAATAGGTAGATTCCTGCCATTATTAATTAGATGCCAAACCCTCCATTTTTTATTGTGATAGATCCAGAGTGTCAAGAACACATATGAAGACACGGGCAGCATCTGCATTGGCTAACCCAGGAACACAGCTCCTTTTGTCTAACATGGAAGAGTATTTTCAGAAGCTCTACATTTTCCTACAACAAGAGAGGCAATGCTAAAGAAAATCACCACAGTAAGTTTGAAGTAGAAGCTCTGTTCTGGTAGTCGTCTTCCTTTCTTCCACAAATGGAAATCTTTAGCACTTTCATAGCCCAGATTCAAATAGAATAAAATTATCTGTGAAGTCTCTCACTTTCACTTCATCAGTCATTCTCTTCATTAGTCAAATGAGAAGGGAAGTTTTACTTTGTATTTGATTTGATTCAATGATGGCATAAAAAGAAGAGTTACACCATCTTAGAAGCTTAAAGATGATTCAGATCCAAAGAGAAAGGAATTTGCTGATGTCCCTTTGTTACCAGAAGACCATTGCACACTAAACAGCTACAGCGTATGTGAGAAGACTAATCCCTGCTAAGGACATGTGCTTTCCACAGGTTAAGTAGTACCCAGTCTTCAGCCCTTGATCTCTAGTCTTCCTTGGACACAGGGGCAAGGAAGATCCTGGTTTCCTACTCTGGCTACCCCATTTCTCCTGTTCCTCCCTTCACCAGCCTGTGTTTCAGAACCATTTCTTTGCACTATGAGGTTTCTACAAAATAAACACCATCAACAGCATCACGCTGATGATTTGTACTCTCTCCTGGGTGCAAAATTAATTCAGGGTTTTGTTCAGGAGCTGCCAAAGAGCAGGGCATTGCCTATCATTAAAGGGATGCATGGACAAAGCTGTGAGTGAAGATTGCCAAGAACTGGGCTTTGCTGGGCCCACCTCAGTTTGGTGCCGTCAAGCCTTCAGTTTCATTCTCCGAAAGTAATGAAACAAATTAGGTCAGCCTTTTCAGCATCAATCTCATCCATCAGAAATTAATTTTTAGGGGCATTTTCCCATGGATTCAATCCAACTGACCCAGATTCCATGCTTCTCTTTTACACCAATCATTAAAATTAACAATAAGTGTTCAAAATGAGATCTCATACATATGGAACACAGAATAAAATTTAGGAAGGAGAGGTTAAAAGTGCTTAGCCACTGGGAAAATAAAAGATAGTTTAAACATCAAATCTCTGAAAGTAACAAAGTTATTTAAAACAAATTTATATTACACTGCGGTACAGCACAAATAGATTACTTATTAATTCTGAAGGTACAAAAATAACATACACTCCTGTTTTCAATCAACCTTTTCAAACTTGTAGACACATCTTTTTAATTATTAATGACAAGCACTCAGACTTCACCACATCAGCAAAACTCCTATTAAAGGGGGTGAGAGGAAAGAAGACGCTTACCCTAAAGACAGGTTTTTCAGCAACACCCATCTCAGTGAGTCACGGAAAACCTTCTCTGGCACAGACGGTGCTGGTCTCTGTGAAACAGAATGTAGCTCTAGACTGGAGATGAGGTTAGCAGGCCAGACTCAACAGTAAGTAAAGCAACTTTTTTACTGAGGATCTTAAATAGGGTAGGAGAAAGTATATATATATATATAAAAAAATCCTTTACAAGAAGCTGTGGGTTTCAATATAAATTCTCACCTTCTCTGTCTAGATACCTTCATCTTACAAACTGAGTTTCTACTCCTAAGAGCATCAGTTACAATGATTACCACAGCAGCAATTTTTGTTTGCTAAAGGTGAGGAAAGTCTAGAAACAGATAGGGTAAGGTGTCCTCAAGCTCCCACATTTATCAAGCCAGCTTTAGAGAATTTTCATCATCCTACAAGATCTCCAGAGCATTTAACAGGAACTTCTGTGTTTTCTTTCAGAATTTGATTTTTTCTGAGTTGGGTTTCGCAGTGTTTCCATCTTAACCTGAAAATGAGGGAGGGTATAAACCAACCGTGTAGTGCTCTGGCAACATTGTGCAGAGTCAGAAATACACGTATGTGAACGATCTGACAGGGGCTGAAACCTCAGGCTTGTAAAACCAACCAACACACTTCAGTTCCCTCAGTGGAGGCAGGATTGATCCTTGGCAAACCAGGATTATTAAGGCTGCATATTTTAAAATAAAACAGAGAATGTGTTTCAGCTGGATTTTAACCCAAGAAAACTCTGCTGATTGCAATGGCATTCCTACCTTGCCCCCTTCACTCCTTCCCTGCTTAGTTCCCTCTGCTAGCAGCTCCCCACACCTTGTCCTCCAACACAGAATTCTTTCTCCATCTCAGCCTCAGTCACACAAATTGCTCTGAAAGGCAGGAGCACCAGGCTCTCACGAAGCTCCTGCTGAAAAAAAAATCCTGCTTAAGTTAATGAGACTTGGCACAAAATCTTCTTATAGAGAATGGTTTGCAAGAGCAGCACCTTACTTACTATTGGAGGCAACACCAAAATCACTGCTCCACTGACAGCTTTTGTCCTCAGCTCTAATTTTTACCCAAGTCAGGAATATTTTTTTGCTTTATATCTGACAGTTATTAATACTACTGTGAGTACATACGGCCTGACTTTATATGATTTAGAAAGAGGAGAGAGAGCAAAGATAACAGTTTCATTATAAGTTTTAAGTGTCCATAAATCTTTCTACATCAAACCATTCCTGATCTCCCGAGAGGGACTCTCCAAACACTGAAGACATGCCTATTTGGCAGGAACTACAGACAGGGATTTCTTTTTTAGCCTCCTTCGTCTCTACAGAGGGCCAAAACCTTGGATAGAAAACCTTAGTCCAGAAGTCATCATTTTCTGCAGCACCTAGAGGCACAGTGATGGTTTTAATAGAGTTCTCTAATCACTCCATTGCTACTTTTTATGACTATTTCTTGGAGTAATAAAGTGGTAGAGGCAATGATATTGAATCACTAAATTTTCTGCAGCAAAAAGAGTGTAATGAGACCATAAAGTTATTTTCATTCAAAACCCTGCACCAAACATGTTTCTAGCTCCTGCAAGCCACAGAGTAAAAATTCCTTCTCACCTGTGTGCTCTCCTAGGTAATGTCAGAAGGTGAGTTCACATGGCCCAGCAACCTGGGGCGTGTAATTTCAGAAGTCCCATTTACGTTTTGTGATATTGCAGTGCCATTTCCTCGGGGTGCCTGTAATAGAGCAGATCAATGCCTCCCTGAGCTCCTGAGGATCTCATGCACTCCAGGGAAGGGCAGAAGTAATGGTCAGCTCTACAGCATGGCTTCTACAACCTGGGCATAGCACGAGGCAGCTCCCTCCAGAGTCACCTTCAGAGGATGAAGCGGATGTCAGATGAGATAAATTGCCCCATGTCTCTTGGCTGACCTTGAAAAAGGCCAAGACTCCTAATTTAGGCATTTTCTTTTATGTCAAAAGCAGAACAGAATGGTTCTAGACCCTCAAGCAAGTAGTTTTTGAGGGACCCTGCAATATATACTAAAGTGAATACTTTTTTCACCACAAATCTTTATAAAAAGTGCAAGCTGAGATTGGAAGATCCATACAGTGGCTGTGAGGCAAAATACAAATTCCACTGAGGAAAACTGATAGAATCTTTACCACCAGTGTCAATGGCACTGAAATTTCACTCCTGCTTATGCTTAAATGGCTAGGTTTATTAGCATGAGATTCCCCTATCTATTCACTAGCAAACTTATTAACTTTACAAGAGTGTATCTAAAATCACTATCTAAACCAATCACCACTGAATACATGTACCTCATTAACCAAAACCAAATGTGGTTTGCTCTACAGTTCAGTTCTTGCAACAGCTGTAGCTGTGACATGGTTCTGTGTTATGCTGTGCTCTAGCAAGATATGTAAAAAATGCAAAATGAAGGGTAGAATTATTTCATTTCCAAAAATAAATAAGTGCCTTTGGGCAACACTATGGACAAAAGCCAGGTTATTTCAAACTAAGGGACCTGCAGGGAAATTATTCCTCTCAAAGCTTCAATTATCTTTCAAATTGTCTCATAATATGTACAAATATTCCTGACCAAACTTCATTGAAAAATGGATTCTCAATATTTTTATTTACCTAATAGTTATCACAGGGGTAACAACACACATGCAAATTTAAAATAAAAACATATGTGGGGATTTCTTTCCCCAAATAAGAATTTGAAACAGATGTGGTCTTTTAACTGTATTTGTACACCCAATGCTTTTCTCTCCACTGTTTGTATTTTTAATGTATTTTTTTCAAAGGTATGTAATAATTTATTCCCCCTTTTATCTGACAAGCATGGCTTTCAAATAATGTATTCTATCTTTATTTCTTGCTGGCATAACTCATTCATATCAATTGCTGTTTTACACAACGGAAACTGACTGCAGTTCAGCTATAAGCAGTGGTACTATTTTCATTAGAGTTGTATTTAAAAATCAACATAACAAAGCTGCAGGATGAAAATATTACATTATTCACCCCTGCTTCTGCCACTCCTGTACTCTCACATCTTCCACTAAACCCATGCTTTTGTTGGACACTGCCATCTTGCTTCTCTCCTCATGTTTTCAAATAGAAGTATCCAATGTTTAGAGGGATAAATTAGCTGTAGCAGCTTTTCAGTCCCAGAACTGGAAAATATGGGAAAAGATAATTGATGCTTCTTTTTCTCTTCAAAACTTCAACTGTAACTTCTGCAGAGAAGCACTGAAAATCCAGTTTAGTAAAATTCCATGCAACAACAAAACACAAGAGGTATCAGAGTCAGATCTCTCTACCCACTGTACCATATCCAAATGCCTTCACTGAGACTCAAATTTCAGGGTATGCTCACCTACACTACTCTCAGCTCAAGTTAATTCAACAGACTATTGACAGCAAGAAAGATCCCAGCTAAATAGTAGCAACTTGAATTCCTGTAAGAAAACATGTTTATATTCTTTTGCAACAAATTGTCTTTTTCAGGGACATTCAATCATGTCAAGCTTCATTAGCTCTTAGCTGGTCCTGAGGCATCTTGGCTTGTTGTTAATGATACAAAGTGCCACTGCATGAAAGCACTTTCCTTCAGCAGACTCCAATTCCAAACACACACCAAAACACACCTATCTATATGACTTCATATTCAGATGCTCTGAAAACTGATACATAGCAAGCCCTGAATTTACAAAAAATTACCCAAGAACTGGAAAGTTAGAGTATGTTCCTGAATTTCTACTGGACCTAACTGTCAGGGTGTGAGCAGCTGGGGGCTGCAGGGTCCCTCTGCGGAGGAGGCCTTGAGCTGGTCACCCCAAGGTCCTGCTGACTCCGACACCTCAGAACTGCAGCCTCTCAGGGGAGACACCAGCAACCTCTGCTCAGATGTCTTTAAAGAAAGTAGCCACTGGGGCAGGAGACACATGAGGAAGAGGAGTGTTTTGAGAAGATGGAGGGGACGTGTGGAAGGCAACATCACTGGGGCCATGGCTGGAGATGTGCTCTTGGAAGAATGTGTTCCTTGACAGGGGAGGGACACCCCCACCAGACTGAGGTCACACCAAGCCAGGGACACCCCTAAGGGGCTGCAGCCATGGGTGACCCTCAGTGGTGCAGAGAAAAACAAGTACAGAGTGGCAAAAAGCCATTGGTGGGTGGTCCCAAACTGCTGTGCCACCTGTCACCTCACTGAGGGGACCAGGAGACTGGGGTGACAAATGTGGTGACAGGAGAGGCTGAAGGAGGGTAAGAGGAGCCGGACTGAAACTGTGCCTGGGGGAAGGGGAGAAAAGGTATTTCCCTAAGTACTCATTTGTCTTTTTTTTTTCTTCAATCATTAATTTAAAGTTTAGATTAATTGGCAATAAATTAAGTAAAATCCCTAAAGTCAAGACTATATTGACCATAACAAGCTTAACATTTAGTAAATCTTTATCTGTCCCTTTCTGGTGTTTTCATTCAGCCTTTCCAGGATATCCATTCCATGACAGGATCTTCAACTGCACGGCTGCAGGCCACTTCCAACACCAACCCCTGGCACAACCATCAGGAGTAATTTAACCATGGGTGAAGAGAAAGTGTCTTCATATGACAATGGACTATTTTTTTTCTTTTTTGCCATGCTTATTTAAAATCCTGATGAAATCAGAATTGGGAATTAATATCTTAGCATTTTCAGTGGTACTACTATTAGCTTCAAAATACAATATCTAAAAGCATTTTACCACATGGTATCAAAGAAGAAATTACCTTGGTAATAGCTGAGCAAAAATATAATTTTCAACACCAAGAAAATTTCAGTGCTTCTTATAATTTAGACTTTATAAGCTAAAGCATTTTTGAAAAATATATTTGAATCCTTACTTCTAAAAGAGTTACTAATTTCATCAAATGAGGCAATATTTTTTTATAGTGGCTGTCAAAAGATACATTTCTGGCCCAAATAACTCGAACTTCTGGCTTTGTCAAGTCTCTGATTCAAAGCATGTGGCTACAAATACTTCTCAAATCTTTTTAGTACTTAACTATTAAAATATAAATGAAACTGTGCATTTTCTTCCTTTGCATTACTCTGAAAAATTCTAGAATTTGTTGATTATTTTTTTTGTCTGAGCAAACACATTCTGTTTGATGCAAACATCTGACAAAATTTAAACCAAACAATTAAAGTCTGGCAAAGCTAATGTAACTGAAAATAGGGTCTTATTTAATGGGGTCTTATAATAATAATTCTATGAAAATGGACAGAAGAGTCAGGCAAATTTAATAACTGGGGAAGTTAGTAGGACCATTATTATTTGGATATCAAAGAGTAATTTAGAGTATTTTAGGAGCATTGGCATCCCTGAAGAAATGCAGTTTCACAACAATCAGATAGAAGGGGAAAAAATAGGACCATCTTGCAGACCTGGCACATCTCACTGAACGATTACAATAGAAAAGCAAACTGCAATGGCCCTACACCAATCAATAAAGACTGGGAGTGGAAGATGGCACTATAAAAATCATAACCAGACTCAGAAACCAGACCAAGTGAATTACTTGTTGGCCTTTGAGCAGCAAATCAAAACAATCAGCAGAGAAATCCAAGCAGCAATTGAACATCGACCATTGGAAACTAAGAGCACCAGCAATTCACAGAGATTTTTCTTTTTTTAAGTGAACTCAAGTAAAGCTAGTAAAACTCAGCAATTGCTAACATACCACCATAACTACAGGTTTAATAATGTCTCTTAAACTGTAAGAATTTGAAACTCATTGATGCAGAGCAGCTCATGCATTCAGTTCGCAACACACCCATTTTCACACTCAAAGACATCAGAAAAGCAGATGAAAGTTTATTTTTCTTTCGATAAAGTAGTTAAGCAGATTTTGGCAGCTTGCCATCAATTTGACCCCATTCCTCAACTTCCCCCCTGCCCAAACACTGTAAATTAATCTTACACTGGTTGAGGGCGGAGGGGGGGGGAGCGGGGGATGGAAGACAACCTGAAATACTTCCAACATTCAAGTCCTTTGGCTGAACCTCTCAGGGGCATATCCCATGGTGACAATCTTTAGTCTTGACTATCTCAGCTGGCCTCTTTCCCCAAAACTATGCTATAGCACAAACTTCTCCCTTAAACTCCAATTCAATTTTTGTTTTGGTCTTGATACTACCATCAACCACAATTTCATGCCCAGGCTCTCTAGAAATGCCCTCTATGACTCTCTTCTGGACTAGCCACTGATCTCCACACAAGCACATTTGCAGAGTAACTTCACTCAGCTGAACACACTCCAGGATTCCACTATGAAAACTAAGAGTGGAGTATGTGCCCTATGAAGTTAGTCTCAAAAATTAGCAATTAAATCCAGGAATTATGAAGGGAGAAAAAAGTTTTAGTTGATTTTGACTGCAAGACAAATTAGATTAAGGTTTTAATGAATTGTCTGCATAACAATGAATATATAAACAGTGAATAAATAATACCGTCACTTTACATACAGATACATAAATGCAATGTACACAAGTTATCCGAGGCCAGATTTTAACTTAATCCAAAGAATACTGACATCCCAATATCCCTTCCAAAAGTTTAACCATTTTTTTCTAATAGTGATTCTGCAGTAATTTCCCACATTGCTAAATCTCTAGCCTCCTCACTTACATGAGCGACTCCCCGAAACGATTTTTCAGAACAAACTGAAAATGGAGGAAATTTTCAGAGTTTCTGGTAAGTCTGATTTTTGTGAAACAAAAAGCTGGTTGTTACAACACTCTATGAAAGAATATTTATATTGGCTCTGGCTTTAAGGTAGCATTTCTCAGTTCATGCAAGTGGCAGGAAACATGCAGAATATAATCAAGAGATAGTCCACAAGGCTTGTTAAATGAAATGTTAAATAAAGACTTGTTAGGAAAACAAAAAGATGTAACTCAGGAAATTATCTTGGTCATCTCACAACTCTCTTCTGTTCCACAGCCAAGCTTTAGCTAAACATTAGATTATCATAATAAAAACACACAGAGAAACAAACTGCATTCAGGATTTACCCTGAAAGTAAATTTGAAGAGCACCTAAGCGACTCATGAACCTCTGCTTCATTTTCAAATCTGACTTAAAAGACTAATTCAGTTCTTAATGAAAAACAGGGAATGTAGACTTCCAAGTCACATACTTCTGAAGCATTTACCTAAAATCCAAAATGCAGTTTTATGCTTGAGCCAGAAAAAAAACTGCAAGAAAATATAAAATCTTCCTACAAGTTCTTTTTTTATTTTTCAATGCAGGCCAGTGTTACTAGAAAATAAATAACATGAAAGAGGCAGAAGAGGAAAGGAGAAATTGCTCTGCAGAAGAAAAACAAAGAACAGCAGTTATAAACTTCTCATGAACTCCTGAACCACCAATTTAACCAAGATGATCTATTGCTATCCTCCATGCTTCTGGTCCAGCCTTTCTTTCACTTCTTTGGCCTCGTTGCTGTAACTTTTGCACATCTGTAAGGGTGAACTGTGTACTATGTACTAGCACAGTGAATATGATCTGAGTATTCAGTGGGGTTCTCAAAGTGGTACACATCAGCCTCACACCAAGCATTTCTTCACATTATATAAGCCCAACAGCAGTGTCTTAAATTAAGATGGTTGCCTCTGGTTTTATTTGACAGCATGATTGCATTTACATTTAGTGGAAAGCCTGTGCAGAGGGATGGCTTTTGAGCTTGGCTCCCATATGTGCTCTTAGCTCTTTACATGGTGAAATTAATAGCTATTCTTATTTCATCTGGCAGAGAGTTTTGCAGTCAATGTAGGACTGCATCTCCTGTGACCACAGGGTTTCTCAGATGTCTCAACAGTTTAATTGCTCTATGCTACGTGAGGTTGCATTTTCAGAGAGAGGAGCTATCTCATGCAGCCAGAGCTCTGCAGAGCCAGCATTTTTGAAACACAGTCTTTGTTTAGTGACTAGTAGGAAAAGAATAGTAAGACTTCATTGGACAAAGAACCATAGCCAAATAAAGAGCTCATGCTTCAAAATTATAATCAGTCTGATAAAATTAAACTAACAAAGCAAAGGAAGCTTAAGTAAAAAATTAAAATATTCAGCAAAAACTTGATTATGATTGAATTATTTAAGTATCTTCATTGCTGACTTCAAAGTTCCATAACCCCTTGACTTCTAGAAGGGGGAAAAGAGGAAAGGAAAAAAGAATAAGACAGCCCAGTGAATTGGTTGTCTGGACAATCAATGAAACCTGGACAATCAATGAAAACAAATACTTGGTTTGTTTTTACTTTCCTCTCTTCCTGAATGAATTAATGAAACTGTTGAACTTTGGCCTCTTCTTCAGGCTAGAGCAGCAAGGAGGCTGGCTGACTTAATATCCCCCACAGCCCACAGCAATGCCGATGGAAGATTTTAATGTGAGAACACTGTGTGCTCATTTGGCATTGCATTCCCTAGGGGGAATATGTTAGACATTGTATAGATTAAATTTAGCTAGAATTGGACATTAAGAAACACATACTTAGTGCCTTGATAGTAAAGATCAAGAGAGGTCACTCTATACTTGGTTTCCTTTATAGGTTTATTATGCCTTTGGCCTTTCTCATTCCTTTTTTTCTTTTTTTTTTTTTCTTTTTATTGTTGCATAGCAGACAACCATTTTGTCTTTCTTAGGGATGTTAGTTAGACAACATAGGAAGCCTATGTCAGGAAAATAATTTAAAATTCTCTTGAAGTCCTCATAACTGATTTCAAGTATTTGATGAAAAGTAAGGCCTTGTGACACATTTTTAATTTGGTTTCAAAATCGGAAGAAGAAAAACTCCAGCTGTAGGAAAAATCAAAACTTCAGATCTGAAATTAAGAGTTTTCTTGGATTTTCTTTTTGTACATTATTTTCTTTTGGCACATGAAATGCCACTGTTCTGCAGCAAGGACAGTGATCTGTAGTGGCCACTTTGCAGAAAATAAAAAGGCTCGCTTTTAAAGTGCAGCACCAACAAGAGTTTCAGGTCATTTCCCAACTGGCTTGTAGAGTTTGTATGCCTTGTAGAGTTTTGGCTCTGTTGACACTGCAGGTTAAATGAAACAAAAAATCCAAACAGGAGCCACAAAACTCCGTAACTCAGCTTTTTGATCTACCTAAGTGTTTTTAAGCCTGCTCATCACCATGGGATCCAAGTGCCCTTTTTCACATTTCAGTGTTTCCAAAAGAGTAAAGCCATGGTAAAGCCATCATGCTCAAGTTGCTGTCGCAGGGAAAAATTGCTACTTTAGAGAAGAAATGAGTCCTCTTCTCTAGAAATAAACCTGAATGGGACAAATTGAAGATGGGAAAGGCCAGAAAGAGCTGTTTTTCCTTGGCAAAAAGATTAGTAGAGTTGGCAGCCTATGGAGGCACAGTTGTAAAGAGTTGGAAGAAAAAGCTTTCCTCTAACCTTCAAGAGCAAAGAGGTCACAGTTCTTTCAAAGGGCTTCTCTTGGAATAATGTGAACATGGACCAACCCATACTTCAGATATTGAATAACCATCTGAAAGTACAATAATTTCAGATAAACTGAAATTAGTTTCTTACATTGACATCTGCTTGGAAAATAATGTGGAAAATCTAGTGTGAAGGTCATTTGGCTTGCTATGTTAATGATAACACTGCCAACATCCAGTACCAAAACAATGAGTAATTTGCAAAGATTTGGCATATTACATCCTGCTTAACAAATTCAAGGCTTTCAACATGACAGCATATTGTAATGTAGTAACATAGAACTGTAAATTTGCAGAGCCAGATTCAACCCATAAGCAGACCCAACATTGATTTCAATAGACATGCTTACTGAAAGCTGAATGAATAATCTAAATACATCTTTCTAGTTATTTTTATGTAGTCATGTAATAAATGCAATCTTTCATACATATTTGCATCTATATTTTGGCAACGAGAAAATTATACAGCTAAATGCATGGCAAGATAATCAGTGTTTGAAAACTTGGCAGGCACAATGCTTTAGTTGACAAAAATTAATAGAAGCACAGACAAGGCATTCTTTAAAAAACAGGACAGCAACTTTGGGATGAAGGGAGAGTAGTTAAATAAAAGGTAAGACAGGCTTTAGTAACCCAATACAGAAAATAAATACATAAAGAAATAGGAGAGTACAAAACAGGTCAAGGGAACAATAGACGGAGGGGCAGGATAACAATGCATCAACTATGGCACAGGGCAGAGGCAAATCTCACTAGGCTGATCACTCACCTACTTGAGTGCCTAAAAAACATCCCCCTCTGTCCATCTTACACTGTTACTCAAGGAGTCAAAATGAACACCCAGGATAAAAAAAAAAATATCTCATTTTGGAAGTCCCATTGGCAAGATTTTGCCATATATCTTCCTAGAAAAAGGGAAGTTTTCAGTCATCAGAAATCAGTCATGGCATTTCTGCTGGGACAGGCTGACCACCACTGTCATCTTCTCCCTCCTACAGAACAACTGATGAGACCATGAGCAGAACAGGAACTCATCTGAAAAGACCATGGATTGGGCATAACACTGGAGGATTCCTATGCTTCCACAAAATATAAACAGGGAGGCATGAAAGAAATGGATATAATCTAAAAATTCCTGTCCTTGCTCCATAAATGGGTTAGTTTGCTGTGTAAAGTTTCCTCTCATAACAGAGCTCCTCTGTCAGTGGCAAAAGCGAGAGAAGTGACCCAATGCTGTTTTGCTATCAAAGACCCAAGCATGCCTTTTTGGCCACATAGAGAGAGCTGGTGGAGGCAGAGGGGGAAGCTGGGCAGTGTGGAGAGATGGCTCACTAATCCTGTCAGGAGAAAAAGTGTTTCATGTCATTCAACAGCATCTCCACAGGGCAGTTACAGAAGAAGCGCTGACAGCCCCTGAAAGTAATTGCATCCAGTCATCTTCCAGCAGCAAGAGGTTGGCTTTGACACAAAGCTTATAGGATGGGTGAGATTAAAGTGGGAGGAAGGGACCTCTGGGCTCCATGTAGGATTTTGCCTTCCTCTGCCCTGCGAGTAGATGGAAGAGAAACGCATTAGCAACCGTGACTGCTTTCAGCTAGCCTATCCTTTCTGACCCCTTCACCAAGCAGTTCTGTATCTCTCTCATTCCCCGCCTTCCAAAATTTAAACTTGCTAACCCTGCTGCCAAAAATAAAGACAGAAACAACACCAGGGTTGAAAGCAGTTTCAATATAAGGGAGAGCTTCAGGGACAGATTGCAGATTCTTGTTACACAACGACACGGAGTATGTACCATAACACAGCACACGCTGATATGTACATTTTGCAACCAATTGTACAGATTTGTCCTGCTTCTCTTTAGAAAATGTTTATTCAGGCTCTTTCAGTCACCGGTGTTTTGGAATGGCTTTCAGCACTACAAGCAGTAAATAAGAGTAGACAAAGAGGTGAAACATCTACAGAAGGGATGAAATCACTCAAGACATCAGTGGGGTTAAATATGAATACATTTATATCATATAACAAACATCTGCATTGGTGCCATTACCATTTCCAATGTACAAATCAGAAAACATACAAAATGAATGTAATTCAAGTTCTATTCAAGAGCAACAACTCCCTACTGAGTGCATGGGCTTCCTCATCTCAGCACCACATCAGAGCACTCTGAGGGACAGGGTACTCAGCTATGTGACCAAGGACTTAAATCTTCCATCTCTCTCAAAGACCCTTGTCATTCTCTTTTAGGCCCTCAGTACCCCTTATAAGAGGCAATTATTCTTGCAAAAAGCAATTGAAAATTGTTTTTTTTCTGATACTGAATGACAACACAGAGAGCAGCGTCTTGCCCATCGGTGGGGAATAAAATTCAGAGGTCTTTTGCTTCAACTGTACTTCAACATCACATTCTTCCCCCTTTGGTGGATTAAAGCTGAAGAGCTTTACAGGAGACATGTCTGTTGAAGTAATGTAAACAATAAATAATAATAGGAAAGAGAAAGAAAAAGTGATTTATAGAAGGCCATTCACTTCTACAAAGCAAATAACTGAACTTTATATATAAGTGGACATTTTTACTGCCAAAAAAATCTCCTTGCACAGATATGAGAGGAGTAGAGACTTCATGTAGTGTGCAGAAAAGCAAAAAGTTAGAGAAATTTAGATAATGCAAGTGAGCACACAGGATCAGACTCTTGAGGGATGCTGCTGTTTTACACCAACCTAGGATTGTTTATATATTCATCTGTCATTGAATGATAATATTATACACCAAGATATAGCAGAAATAAACAAATTGCTTTTGAGTAATCAAAACCACATGCCCATTCAGCAGCACTCACATAATGAAGCCTTCAAAGTACCTTATTCTTGGTTTGCCAAATAAGGACTACCAAGACTTTTGAAGTAAGCTCCTAAAGATAGGTACTGCATCTATTTTTATGCTTCCAAAAGCCCTGCTCTGAAAAACATTTGGGTACCCGGCAGTTCCCATAGACCACAAAGTGAAATTAGATTTTTCAGTACTGAATCACTGATTTTCCATTGCAGATTCTGCAGGAGACGGGTCTGTGGACACACATCCAGAACCAGAATTCAGGTTATATTCAGTATTGGCCCTACTTGCCCCATTGTAGTAGTTGTCCCAAAGAACCAGAGACCAAATTATTGTTACTACCCATACAGCCCCACTGTAAATAAGAAAGGACTGATAGATCTGATGGATCACTAGGAGAACAATATTTGCACCTGGCTTATTAGCTGAATCAGGTGCTTTATTGGACTCACCCAGTTTCCAGTGAAGGCAACAGCAACCTGAGCTTCTTATCAGTTCTGAGAAATGTTCAAGCCAAAACCTGGTGTCTTCTTAATACGCAACTTCTCTACAGTGCAGTGGTAGTAATCATACCATTTCCTCGGTTTACATGGATTCTTTCAACAACATAGAGAAAGGAAATTTAAAATCTACCCTCCTGAATTTCCACCAGCTCCACTCTCTTGAACTATCCTTTTCGAATTAACCAAATCTCAAATGAGATCTCTGATCTCATTTCCCACTAAGTCCAAGTACAGTTGACATTCCCTGAACTAACATGACAAATATGGGTATACATAAAATGTGGGAACTCAGGAGTGATTCAGAAATCACTATGTATGTGAAATAATTGAATTCACACACCAATGACTTTTATCTCAAAGGATGGCCACACAAAATACTGAGCATGATTCCTAAGTGGTGAGATATTATTTCACTTATTAGATTTCCATCTGATCTGATGGACAATCTTAACAATTTTATGGAATGTGATATATCCCTCAGGCATAGACTGAACTTTGACAGATAGCAATTTTAAAGCTCCAAAACTTGAATTTGTGACCACATACAACAAATCTAAAACTTTTCTCTGGACTCAGAGCAGACTTTGAAGTCAGAGACTTGGAGTGATGAAATTAAAATGCACCAGGACATTAGTTCACTGAGTTCACGTACCAGCAAAAATCTGTTTTAAGATTTGAAACTGAAGTTAAAAGCACAATAAAGATACAAATTCCTGCTAATCTGAAACTTTCTCTTTCTCACCTTGTCATAAAAGCCCTTTGTGCCTGTAACCACAGTCCCTTATCTCTCCTTCAGACTCTGCCAAAAGGAAGCTGACACCTCATCAGAAGATATCTGGGGAGAATGGTACTGCTTGAATCTGCCTCTATCTTTAAAATTATATTTTAGTCTTTAAGGGATGGCAAAGGATTTCCACAGGCAGATGGATCGCAGAAAACGTAACCAAACAGCTCATAAACAACATGTTCTCCTCATATCCAGCTAGTTGGTTTTCTGTTTCATGTTCTTACTTTTAAGAATTGAGCTGCAACTGCATCTTTGCCTTGTATCTGTGAATTTTATTTTCCTAGCTGCTTCCCTGGAAATGGAACTGATTTAATAATTAATGTAAATTAAAATGTTTTTCTTTAACTGCCAATATTCCTCTGGTTTTGCTGTGGTAGTTGCACAACTTTACAGTACTGAATGCTAGCTATCCCACTTAGCAGAAGCTAAGCACCATAGTTTTTCCAAGAGATCGGAGTAGAGAAGATCTGTCACTCCTAAGTGCAAGAGAGTTAGGTTTACTTAGCTACTGTGTGGTAAAAATATGTAATTCCAGTAGGACCTTTCAGGGTAAGACTTAGCAGGCATCAGTTAAGCTTCAGTAAGAGAAAAAAAAAACCACCCTTCCTTTTGCAGTAAAAATATATACATAGCCACTTCTTTCCTGGTTTCCTATTTTTTAGCTGCATTTCATTTTTCCATGTGTTTACATAGCATTTTTGCTAAAGAAATCTGGGACCTAAGATTTTTGCTCGTCATTGGCTTTGACTACATGATATATCAAGGTGCAGCTCTTCACTGATACTCCTTTATTACAGTTTTTTGATCCAAGATAAACAGTTCAGCAGAAGCATAAGTAATACAGAATAGTGGAAAACTAATGGTAGATAACAATGATCTTTATTCAAGAACATCTTTTCTTGTGCAAGGCACAGTCATTAAAAATAATGTTCTTCAAAATATTCAGGAAAATGAGACTCAGAGTTAGCAAACTATTCAAGCATGTGCTTACTTCTAAGCCTGTGAGAAGTCTTACAAATGTTGACTGCAGTAGCCATATGCCTGGAGTTAAGCCTGCCTAGAAATACTTCACAGGACTCAGAGCCAAAAGCTGTTTGCATTATGGTTTACAAATAGCAAAAGACAGAGGAAAAAAGGAACAGATACTCAGAATTGGGACAAATAGCTGTAAATACATTTTTGTGTGTGTTATTAAGCCAATATTGCTTGAACACCAGCTGAACACACAGTCCTTATAATCACAGCTGAAAAGCACAGTCTATGGACATTTATTGATTTAGACAAGATCACTCCTCACAGGAGAGTGAGCCTCTAGTTTTACAGACCTTTTAATTCCCTGTACACCATTCCTTTCCCTTTTACAAATCTCCTGCTGTGAAACTCTAATGCACTCTTGAGACACTAGAAATCATAGAACTAACTCTGTAAATTGTCCATCAGCCAAAAGAGGAAGCAACTCCCAAGACCAAGGAATTTAGTTGTTGTTATCTATGCTATGTTTTTGTCCAAGGCATAAAGCAACAGTCACCACATACAACCAGAAACTGAAATGCTGTTGCAATACAGATAATAGCACATACCATTGTTGTGTTTATTGATGTTATTGTTTAGCCACCTCCCACCCTGAAAAGGTACCTAATATCTGGAATGTCTAATGGCCAAAACCATCATTTCTTATTTTGAGCAAATCCAACATTCCATGCAAATGGAAGTAATTTCTGCTGTACAAAAAGTCCTTTCAGAAAATGCTGAACTGATTACTATTATGGAAAAGGGGAACTAATTACTATAGTGATACAGAAAAAAAAAAAAAAGGCTAAAAATTAAAGCCATCCAATTCTTGCAAAAACATGGTGGTACTGATTACTATTATGAAAAGGGGAAACAATTTACTATAGTGATAAAAAAAAAAAAAAAAAGGCTAAAAATTAAAGCCATCCAATTCTTGCAAAAACATGGTGGTGTCTTTATGCATGCTCTTTAAAAGGTATAAGCAAGATAATCATACATCCCCTGTCTAACCCATAAAGACATGCCTCTTTGCAAATCCTAAGGACTGGGAGTGTAAAGTCTATACAAAATGTTCACGTCTAGGCTTGATTGCTCTTCAGGAACTCACCAAAAGGGCTAGTTTACCCCCTAAAAATGAGGTTTGTTAGCACAAACCTTATCTATCAGTCAAGCTCCATGTGAGCCTGAGGCAGAGACCTTTTGCTGGCCCTTCACTCCATGGTAAATTTCACCTTTGGAAAACAGAGGCCATGCGCTTGTCTGAACAACACATGCCCTTTCCTTTTTTTTTTTTTGAAGTATGACTGTCGAGTCTGCAGGGCCAACTCATTAACCTACCCCCCAGCAGTCCCATCTGGACGGTCTTATCTGTAGGAATTCAGTCATTCATTTATTTTTTCAACCACCATTTGTGACAGAGTTTCTTAAAAAGTAGACTCATGACTTATTATTAGCACATGGGCAGGTCAGCACACAGGTTTATTTGCTGTTAACCAACATCCTAACATGCTGTGTTTAAAATTTCCAAAGGGACTATGAATAGGCTGTAAAAGTAGGAGGTTGAATTCCTGAAGGTAAGAGCTTATGATGGGACCACTGTCAAAGCAAGTCATTTTTTACATATTTTGCTCTGAACCCATGAAAACTGCTATGCAAAGACATATAGTTCATGCACACGAGTTCCTGACAATTCCCTTTTTAAAAGTGCTTTGATGACTGGCCTGTAACACTTCAGCTGTAGCAATTAAGGAACAATGGGAAAATAAGGAAGCATATCAACTTTGAAAATGTACAATCCATCCAGAAAAGGTAAAAGAAGGGGAGAAGCTAGGGTCAGGAGAGAGAGAAAGAGAAAGAGGCAAGAGAAAAAGATAATAAACCCACTAAAGCATATGCAGCACAATTACTACAGCCTGTGCCAACATACATTGCATGCACCCAGCTGGATACCACCTCCCAGGAAATTATTCCTAGTGGAAGAAAAAATACAGTGTCACCTCCAGAAAAGATTAGCCACTTGCTTGCTTTTATCTTGTGCAGAGCACTGAAAAGTCTGGAAATAAATAAATGTATATTATACAGAGTTTTAGACATTTCACCCAGACAACTGACTTAAATTTCAAGGATGAGACCAAAATTGATCATTTATCAAGTTAATCTTAACAATGTATTTAGCATCTAACCACCTGCAATTGCTTTCACAGTCCACAGAGCACTGGGCATGGGGGAGAGAATCAAGAATTGAAAACGAGATAGGGAGAAAACTGGAGTTATAAATATTGGTCCTGATCCCGCAAGCTCTTGGTATCCACTGAGCACCAGTGTGAATGAAGCTACAACTGGACACCTTAGTGGTTTGTGTATGATTGTGTATCTGGTTTAAGCAAGGACCACCTTCTCATGTCATTGACAGGCATGCAAAAGGATTAAATGCTCAGCATGGTCCACTATTCCCATCCTTATGAAACAAAGGACCAAATTAAGGTAACTTGGTTACAGCATTAACTTAAATGGTTAGGATATCCAGTGGCTTCCTTTCACCACTACTGCCTTGATGTTTAATCATCACTAAGAAACTTTTGGGTTTGATTGTCACTTTTTGTAATGCTCCTGCCAAGAACCTCTGATCAAAACAGAAGACTTAGTAAACATCTTTAAAGATAACTTAGTAATTTCCTAAAGTTCTGCATCTTAAACTTCAAAACAAAATATTTCTAATAAATTTTCTTTTTGCTCAACTTAGGTACAAATACTAGAAAAATACTAAAAGATCTATATGGGGTTAGGAATAACAACTCTGCTGACTTTTGGTTAAAATTATGCTCCTAAATATCTTAAATTTTCAAAGCTTTTCCTGTTTTCTAAATGACTAGTATTAAATTTAACACTTGCTTCACTTTTCCAGCTATCCTTCCTACATATTTCACCTAACTTCATTTTCACTGAATCTTTTCCCTAGATCAGTTTAACTGTAAACAAAGTGGACAAACTGCTTGTTCTTAAAAGCGGAGTCCTGTCTCTGCCATCATAAGTCTAGAAGAGTGGATGCACAAGCCAGTTTCTTGGCTGTCTGAAATCATCACACATCAATAGGTGCTGAGTTACAACAATACTACATCCTGAGGGGGAAAAAAAATGACCCCTTAGATCTCTAAGAATCTCTTCTCTTAGATCTCTTAGAATTAAATCACCATCTTCCCTCCCTGTATGTCTACCCTTTCATCTGATGACCACTTCCAAAATCAGTGGGAGGAGGGATAGCATTCAACCACTACTGAGGATCCAGGAGACGAATGGAGGAGGCATGTTGGGCTATTTTCCAACCCACATGCCATGAGAGGTGATTTTTCATGCTGATTCTGTACAACACCTTAACACCACAGACTCCTGGTTAGAGATGGAGAGGTGTCAGCATTACTGTAACCCAGTAATTCAATTAACAGACTTGGAGGCCACTGAAGTTATTCTTTGGCATCACTGTGGGAAGAGTTGCAGTGCTGTAGCTGTACAGCCACAGATCCAGAGTAGTACAATTATTCTCATTCCAGACTTTTCAAAGATTGGCATTTACATATGGAACAATTGTAATGGAGTGCTTTAATTATCCAAATGAATGAGATGCTCACATTCAAAATCATAACTGCATGGATTGTCTAAACCATACTTAAACATGACATTTTACTGTCAGCTTAGTACACCCATGTACAGATCACTAACATGTGTGAAAGTCAGAAACTGCAGAGGGACCACACTTGTAAATTTGCATTTGTACATTTTTTAACTCTCTGGGGCTAGTCCTGGATTACTTCTGATATATAAAAAAAGGAGGGAGAAATAATGATGTCAGGGTGGAAATTCACACATCTGGGTAGCAGGGAAACTGTGATATTATGTCAATTTATATTCAAGAATGGTTCTTATTGCAAAATGGGAAAAATAGATAGGATCTGTACTAATTATTAGCATTTGGCAAAATAGCTTGAAGTACAAACTAGGCTAACTAGACCAAACTACTTTGGTCTGACTTTTGCTTTCTTTTCTGAACTGCCGCTCCACTAAGTGGCAAGCAGTGGAGGTCAGAGGCCAAATGAAAAGGATAAGCGTCAACGGGAGGCCCTGTGGTGTGACACAAGTGCATAGTGGTATATTGTCCACAGCCCATGAAGAACTTGTCAACAGCTCAGTGAGAATCCCTCAAAGGAGTGTCTACGGTTTCATTCCATCCTGCTCCCTGGAGGCAGTGGCAGATACCCAGGGAAGGAACAGCTATATAAGCAAGATGACTCTCTAGGAGCTTTGCTGTCTTCTAGTATTTGTTTTTGTTTATCAGGATAAAGATTATCAGTAGAAAAATCTTCCTAATATTGGAAAGTTCTATAGAAGCAAGAACTGCTAGAAACAGGTTAGACTAAAAATTAATTACACCTTAGAAAGCGAGGTATGAAAAAAACCATAATATTTGCTAAATTGGTTCACACTACACTAAACCCCTGTAAAATCTTCTTGTGACATCCCAGTGTCTGGCCTTCCATTCTTCCGTGAAACCTTAACTTACCTAAGCAGCAGGCCAGGCTTTGATGAACGAGAATTTCCTACAAGGGAAATACGGAAGACACAACGTCCTTTTCCAGAAAAAATAATGATCAAGTTATCCTCTGAAATGCAACTTCTTGCAATAGAAAAGCTCTCATATAATTTGATCTCATCACTGAAGTTATCAAGAACAGCATAAAGAGCACCTACTTTTAAATTATTTTTCGATCCTGATATACAACCAATGGAGTTGAATAGAAGAGAATTTGTCTCCCAGTTTAGGAGAATTCCCACCTTTGTAGAACAACCAGTTTAAAGTATGCAATATGCACATACATTGTTTTTGTTCTGGTTTTATATAGCTCTTGGAACGACTGAGTAGGAGCCTGGGAAAATGCTTTTAGGCCTAACATCATACAAGTAATAAATCATCATTCCTATTCTATTTTGAAAATAAACCAGGAAATAAGCTGAAGAACCTTGAATTGTGTCTGTGACAACACAGACAATTAAGAGGTTCATCAGGAAAAGAGATCAGAAGAAATTAAACAGCATATGTTTGGCGGACAAGGCACATCACAAAAGTGTTTGTAAATGGACATACCAGGTTTATTCATACAGGAACAGGACTAGCCAGGGAGTGAAAGTATGAAAAGAAAAAGAAAAGAGAGAGAGAGAGAGAAAGCAATATTTTGTTCTCTTGGCAGTGGATTTTAAAGAAGCCGCAGCTTGTGTTTCTGCAGAACGGTAAGGAACTGGTCTGGAGTTGCAAAGCCCATTCTAATTAATCTCCTCTGGCTCTTAATGAATTCAAGCATTCTGTATTTTCTACCTTACTTTCAGACTCTCCCTTAATCATCATTTTAAACAAAATAAAATATGGAAGTAATGAATATCTCAAGTATACTGGCCACCTAGCTTTAATGCGGCAGAGGAATTTTTGCCATCTGTGGGGTTGAGACATGTTGCTATGTTATTTTTAACTGTTTGTAGTGGCCTATGAGCACTTTTGTCAGCTTGAGTATCAGTTGTATTATTATTGTTCAGCTGTGTTGAAATAAATGGGGTTACGGCAGCATGAAGTGGAACACAGATGAATCAGACCCTTGCACTGCAAACATGGTGCAATTTGTGGAATGTAATGCCACATGTTTACACCCACTGTTCCCAAGGCTAAAAGAGCTCACAGGTTGTCTTACCAAGCAAACCAAAATCAAGCACAAGTGTTTCGGAGAAAACACTGGCAAGGAAACCATAACTCACAGATATTATATAAACCATAACTCACAGATATTAGAAGATGGGTTGAGCTGCTCTGAATAAAATATAATGCAAGTTATAATGAAATAAATATCTTACTGTTCTTAACAACAACAATACTGTACAGCTGTTTAAACCTCAGAGGGGTCTTAAAAATGCTGGCAAATATCACTCAGCCAGCCAAGCCTGACAGCACCCCGCATCCTCAAGAGACATGCATAGATACTAGAAGCAGCATTTTCAACTGCAGACTTGAGACCAAGAGTATAAAACTTGAATTAAGTCTTCCTATTCAGCATTATTGGCACCTGCATCTCCTGCTGGTTCTAGCAGGATCTGTAACTCCTTCAAATCTATGAAAATTAGGGTTTCAGACCCAATCCAAAAGCTGTCTTTGGAGCAAATATCTCCTTCAAGAAAGATATTTGCATGCTTATGTCACAGCTGAGCAGACAATGTCAACCAACAGCCCCAACTCCTGGACTGACAGACCACAGTTTCTCAGTCTTTGGAGCCTTCTTCAACTATTTTTTTAACTTAGGTGTTATAAGCACTCAAAAAAAATGTTGGCACTTTCTTCCCCATAGTTATGATGCAATCCCACTCTTTATCCTAAGATTACCTAAAAGCAATCTGACTAGAGAGCAGCTGTCTGCTGAGAGCTGCTCATTCAGGGAAGAGGAGTGACATGGTGAGCTGGCTTGCTGGCAAACTCAGGCTAGCACAGAGCCATGCTGCTGCCCCTGCAGGAAAGCAACTTAATCTGGGTGCATGTGAAGGGTATTGTGCTCTCTGCACAAAGCCATGCTTTGATCAGCTGCCTTTAGAAACCTGGAGGAAGCCCCCTTTAGATACAGTATTTGAACCTTCAGCAATAGGAAGCTTTTTGCCTTTTTGTCTGAAAGTTTCCCAGTAGGATGTAAAAGTTTGGGAAATCACAACTGTACTCATCTTCAGAGGCCAGGTTTACTGGTTTTGTCTTGTGAGGCCATTCTCCATTAACATGGACTGCAGATGGATGTAGAAGCTAAAGTCCATAAGACATCACTCCACTTTTCATCATTTAATGCTCAAAGCCCTCATATGAAGGCATCTAAATGACCTGGACAAAGCTTTCAAAACTGACTCTGGTCTTGTTCCTTCAGTCTTTAGACTCAAAACGTGGCTTCAGCTTGTGCAAGCAGAATCTGGCTGTTTGTCTGTTCCCACAGAGATGGCATCAGTCCTAACCATTAGCAGTCTGCTTCATACGTGGCACACATGGGGCGATTCCCCACAGTCACACTGGGCCTGGCTGCTGGGACACACCAGCACACTCGTATCTTACAGGCTGTCATTCTGAACACAGCTGAAATCACTCCCTGGGAGATTCAGAATGTTAATGGAAGGAAGGAGGAGGAAACCGGAAACTACTTTTTTCTGCAAATCCCACAAAGTATTCCATAGCCTTCTCAAAAATTATAGAAAAAGTCATTTACAAACCTCAACAGCTGGTAAGGGATCACAATACGGAAACAATAAACTCTTCAGATTTCTTTGTGGAAAATGGACATAAACAGTCCATTGAACAAAAGGATAATTATCCAGCCTCTGAACAGAGAGTGTTGGCTGACTTGAGAGAAAAGCCAAACGATTTACAAGACCCTGCTACACTTCTGCTCTCCTGTCCAGCCAAGGCTATCTAGCAAAGAGCCAATATTGCCTTTCTAAAGGCAACTTGGCTTCTTAGCATGATGGGTACAGTAAGGGGCTGCAGACGGGAGTGACAAAGCAGAAACAGAAGAAAATTTACATGAGTTTTATTCAGAGACCTGACAATCCCTGGGCAATTGTAGTGTGGGAAACCAGAATAATGCACTGAGCCCGAAAGATGAAAACCATGTTGAAAGGGCTAGATGTCATTGTAAAATTAAAATATAAACAGCATCTTTCCCTTCAACAGCACCAGTACCATGTGACTCTTAATAAATTATGTGAAAACAGATTTACAGGCTCATGCCCTAAACTTATTCCTCCTTTAATAAGAAAACATGCAAACATAACGATCTGGAGAAGAAAATTAAATCCCCAGGACTGGATCATATTCAGACTAAAAACAAAGAGGTTCTTCAAAAGCTAATCTCTCAGAAGTCTCAGTACAACTTGATACTCTCTGAAGGTGCAGATTTCTCTACCTTGCTGCTTAAGTATGCTTTACTATGCAGAGCGTAACAATAAAGAAATTTTTTATTTATTTTTAGTTCAGTTAAAAGGTAACAAATCATCTTAAACTACAAAAGAAGAGAAAGGCCTTAGACCATGAAATCAGAAGTTGTAGGAATCAGATTCTCAGACAAATACAGAGATGTCATTGTGATTATTGACTGTTAGGTATATTTATTTTATGAAAATCCACTACAGTGTTTTCTTTATCAGCTACTATCTTGGGCTTTTCTGAATAAACATATTCAGATAGGCAAAGCAAGCCCTCCAATGAAAGGAAGTGAACTTTATCATTACACTGACCTGTAAAGGAAGCCAACTGCCAAGAATGTTTCAGGGAGCATCACCCTAATGAAACTGGAGCTGGCAATCACCTTCCCGCTGATTTCTAAAAATCCAGAATAACATAAACTGTCCCCCAGGATTTACAGGTCCTCCTACCCAAAGCCTCCCCACTCACACCCTTCCACTGTTTTCAGCTGGACAAACTGCTTCTCCTCCCCATAAAATCTGCCTGCAGAAAGGACCTGCCAGTTCATACCACCATCACAAAGGGGTGGTATACATACAACCCATTGCAAGAGGCCACCTGGGGAACCTGAGATCTGGTCCAGTTAAAGTTACCACCATAGAATCATAGAATCTTAGGGGCTGGAAGGGACCTCGAGAGATCATCTAGTCCAACCCCCCTGCCAGAGCAGGGTCACCTAGAGTACATCACACAGGAACTCATCCAGGTGGGTTTTGAATGTCTCCAGTGAGGGAGACTCCACAACCTCCCTGGGCAGTCTGTTCCAGTGCTCTGTCACTCTCACAGTAAAAAAATTTTTTCGGATATTCACCTTGAATCTCCTATGCTCCAATTTACACCCATTACCCCTTGTCCTATCACTGGTCATCACCGAGAAAAGCCTAACTCCGTCCCCCTGACACTCACCCCTTACATATTTGTAAACATTGATGAGGTCACCCCTCAGTCTCCTTTTCTCCAAGCTAAAGAGACCCAGCTCTCTCAGCCTTTCCTCATAAGGGAGATGTTCCACTCCCTTAATCATCTTCGTAGCTCTGCGCTGGACTCTTTCAAGCAGTTCCCTGTCCTTTTTGAACTGAGGGGCCCAGAACTGGACACAATATTCCAGATGCGGCCTCACCAATGCAGAATAGAGGGGGAGGAGAACCTCTCTTGACCTACTAACCACACCCTTTCTAATGCACCCCAGGATGCCATTGGCCTTCTTGGCCACAAGGGCACATTGCTGGCTCATGGTCATCCTCCTGTCTACCAGGACCCCCAGGTCTCTTTCACCTACACTACTCTCCAGCAGTTCAGACCCCAACCTGTACTGGGACATGGTGTTGTTCTTCCCCAAATGTAAAACCATGGAAATATATAAACTCTGGCTGCTGTGGATAAATGGCTACACAGGAACCCCAGTGGCAGCAAACTTGTTGACTTGTTCTTAGCCAGATTATGACTTTGGAGCTCTCACTCCAAATCTCCAGCTCCACCAAAATGTCATTTTTTTCTTTCTCCTTATATCTTCCTGAAAATGAACCTGAGAGGAAAACACCACCACATCTGTTCCCTAACCACAATGACGGAAAAGATGTAGCCTAGCATTTTTCAGATGCCCCTCTCCATGTGGTGCAACTTGAGAAACCACGAAGAGAGCAGGCAGTCAGTCCCACCTTTGCATGGAGCACCGTCACACCTTGCACCCTCGCGCTGACAGAAGCTCCTGCACACAGGTAGCAGAGAAGCAGGGGAACTGGTTTCCTTAAGTCGTAGCCAGGTACAGACCATGAAAAGAGGATGCCATAGCAGTTGAGGTGCAGACCCTTTTGATAGGCACTTCCTTCCCTGCTGTGGATCCTACCCCTTCAAAATCCCCACATAACCACAACTCCAGACAACACAAAAAGGAAGGACCAGTGCACTGCATTTTTAATACACCTTTCTGTGATCTTTGGTGCTGAAATTTTGCCCACCCTTCTACCCTTTGCTTGTCAGCTATCATGTGCCACAGTCCTATGAAGTGCTGAGAACCTTAAATGTCTCTCAACTCAGTTCTTTGGGCAAACAGTAAAGGGGCTGCCCTGGAAGATCTACACATTAAACCCACAGTTTATTGCCTTACCCATAGTGGTTTTTATTCATCCAATATAATCTCTAAAAAGCCACAACAGGAGCTTTAAAAAAATATATTACATACCTGATTCCCAGACTAGCTTCTTCCTCTGTGGAGCACTCCTAATTCTGAACCAGTGAGGAAGACTTACACAGGCCATATCTTACATTCTAGATGTATCAGTTCAAGCACATGATTGCTTACCCCAGCTGGTCACTTTAGGCCTTTTTAAAAAGTGCAAACAAAATTTACTTTAGCAAGTAAGAAATTACAGTGTTTATAGATTAGAAACATACATCTTTAACATACTTCCACTTTTTCTTCCATTGGACCTGTGTAAAACTTAAAGATCAAAACTTAAAGAACAATAAAATACTTGCAGGCTGATTTCCCAATAGCCCACACAGCTTCTATTTTTTCAAGATACAGATTGTTTTTCAGGAGGTAGCCACTAAATATTGACGGTAATAAAAACTGGGTCATTAGGTAAACACACGAATCTAGAAATTGTTACATTCTTTACTGTGTTCTGCTCTTTATAGATGTGTGGGACTCCAAGGAGGAAACTCAGAATTTTTTATTTTATTTTAATGAAAGATGGTTCTCTCACATCAAGTCTCTTACATGTACCAAAAACTCCTGTGTCCTAGGACACACTGATGACTGCTCTTCAACTCACCTTTGAAAGTTAAAACCGACTTTGACATTTTCTTATTTAACTAGTACATTTCTTGGTAATAAACCCGAATCTAACAAATTACTCGAATAATCAAACCTGACTGAAAAAAAGATTAAAATCACTTTTATTGTTTAAAAAATAAAAGTGCATACACATGATGCAAAAAAAATATATTAACTAATCCAGTGTAATCTGGATAACTATTTTAAATGTCTACTCCAAAGCACTGAATGTGTCTGCCTACAAGTCCACTTCCTACGTTTTTCTGTCTGCAAGATCTGCAAGTAATTTTGTCTTGTTTTCACAGAGTGCAAAGACATTCCATTTGTTTACACTAGAGACAAATTTTACTCAATTGATGCAATTCCATTGATTAAATAATGGCTTTCTTCCTCATTTCAGGCAATTTCAGCCTCATATCATGACATAAAAGAGGTGATTGTCATCTGTGCTCATATTATGTGACGGGCAGACTATCAGGTATGAGCCTCACTGCCTAATGACAGGACCTTTTCAAGGACTGATTTAATTCTGAATGCTCATAACCTGTTCTGAAAGTCAGGCAGATGATTAAATAAGTCAACAGAGGGTCAACTGTAGGCCAGCTACAGGTGATTTAACTCGAGGGACCACTAGTAGGTCAAGTGAAATAAAGCAGATATAATTTGTTCAACTTCTGCATTAAAAACACTGGCGAAGACCAGCTTCTGTTTATCTGCCACCTTTGTGATAACCCTTCTTCAACAAGATTACTGGACGTACCAGGACAGGTTTTTTTTAAAAGGGAAGAAGCATAAGAGAGTCCACATACACCTTATCAGCCTGGGGCTTTATCTCGGGTTCAAATGCAGAAATAGCTGTTGCATTTGGAAAACAAGAGAAGAAAATCCTTAGCAATGCTAGTAACTAGAGCATGGCTGGAACACTTCTACAACTAGAGAGGCGTTGGCCCTCATGTGCTTGCACAGAGCCAATCCCAGAAGTGTTAACTGCGTCCATCCACGGGCTCTTCCAAGCCTTAACATGTCACAGCCCAACCCTCTGATCTCAGGCTTGTGCGAGGCTTTAGGCACCACGCACAAGGCCAGGGGACAGGGACAGCACAGGGTGCCCGGGAGAGGCAGCACAAGGCGCAGCGCAGGAGCGGAGCCAACAGGGGGGCAAACACGGCGATGACGATGCTCCCCTGCACATCAGCTCCTTAGCCACCTAACGAAAAGACTTTTACAATCTCATTACAGTGAAGCAGCAGTGACATCTAGTGGGCAGCTCTTCTGCAGTAATGAAGCCAAAGGTGCAAACCCTGGTATCTTCCCAACTTCTTTGAGGGAGGCCACCGACCAAGGTTCAGGCAGAGAACGGTGGATTTAAAAGGAAACTTTCAAGGTTTTCTGGTCCATCTCCCTGCTCTAATACAGAACAAACGCTCGCATAAAAATAAATCTTAAAAACCTTCTGTGATGGAGCCACAGCTGCACCAGCCATTGCTTTCATCTCAGCAACAAGCTGGGAAATGAGATTACACTGACCATACTCATACATAGCTATATGCAAGTGTTTCTTTATATCTAGGCTGAATTACTTGCTGCACTATAACACCCTTTCCCTTCCTCCCCCTTGTCCTACCCGCAACAGACATGGAGAACAGAGAGTGCTCACGTTAAACTTACCTAATTGCCAGGATGAGCGACTGTAGCATGATATGCAAACAGTCCAGACAGGTTACCTGCCTACCTAGCAAGTCAGTCTGCAATATGTGCAACCTCAGCTTCCCACAAATGCATGGTTTGTCCAAAACTGGGTGAAATTTCATATATATAGAACAAAAGCACCAAAACACATCCCAGGCCCCTGCCAAACTGCAATACCTTATTCCAAATGGAAAAGCAAAAATCCCCATTTCTCAATCTCATTTTCAGCAATAGTTTCAGAAATAGCCTACTGAGAGCACTCTGCTCACACTGAAGCTTTCAGCTCCAAAAGCTAAGGTTTAGCAGATGTGTGCATCAGTAACAAGAATTTTATAAAGCTCAAAGTGGGACTTACCTGCATTGGCCTGTGTATAAAGTATCAGTAGCTAATCCTTTCCTAAATAACATTGTTCAAATGATATTTCATTTCTTAAACCATGGTATGGACTTGTTAGGTTTCAGCAGTATTTCCAAACACTAAAACCATCTAAAAGCTATAAAAACAACACTTTCTGAATAAGATTCTACATAAGCACTTCACAGACACTCCTGAAACTTGTTTGAATAACACAAATATTTTTTATTTTATTTTTTCTTTTTCCAAGCCAGTATCCAGACCTTGGCAGCTTAGGCTGCTGTGTGTGCTTCACACCACACAGCAACATCTGCTAGCAGTTAATTTGGAAAATGGGAGACTGTCACCACAAAATGTAGACCTTTTAAAACAAACACAAGAAAAATATTACCAAGCAAAAATAAAACTGCATAATAAATATAAGTGGGTGGTAGCTACACACTGCTACAGAGGATTTTATAATAGATCAAACAAGTCACCATATTGAAACTGCCCACCACAGTGCAGCTTTCAAGAGACTGCTGCTGTCAGTCTAAGATCTGGACTTCTCTCATCTCCCCTTGCCATTTCTTCCCCTGTAAAAAACAGTCCCAGTTATCTATTTACTTTCATGGGATGGTAATATTAAAAATACAAACCTCAAAACCTAAATTTTCAAAGTACTCTGTGAGCAAGAAAAGCTCCGTTTTTCTTCTTTATGATCTTTAGCTATAGGGGAACAAAGAAGTACACTCCCTCCCAACATTAGATGGAATATGGCTCAAAAAGCAATGTCAGAACTCAGTTACTGGGCTTCTGTGGAAGTGCTGTTCTCAGATGGACAAGACCGTTTGCATTAAATAACTGTTTCTGGAGAAAAAGTTTTTCCTTATGTCTTTTTATTCCTCAATATGAACAAAACCAAAAGAACACAACCAAAAAAAAAAAAAAAAAAAACCAAAAAAAAAAAAAAAAAAAAGATAATAATTCTGCATTAAAAAAAAAAAATGCATACTCACATAGTGAGTAGCTAATTTTTAAGCGTAGGGCAAAAATTCCAGTGGTCCAGATGGTATCAACTCACTGAAGTTTTTTTGAGTGCCGTGCCAAATGGGGCTTAGTAGATATTATTGTCAGGATCATATTGAAAGAAATATCCCACTGTCATGAGCCATTAGACCTCCACCATGAATCACAAGCCCTCCTCTGTTCGCATTTAGCTGGGAAGCCTGTTGGCAAAGAGAACTTTTCAGCTACCGCTCTCATTGTGAGGTTGGCAGCTCCTGTACTGATTTTTCTCACAATTTGGTGCTTGCAGGGAGCCTCTCCCGAGTTTTCAGAAAGACTGTGGCATCCTCTGTAGTCTGAGAGCAAATTGCCTGATGTGAGTCGGGCTTGTGCTTTACTCTGACAGTTCAGATCTGTTTACTGATCTCAAGCAAGTCTGTGTCATGAATGTTTAGGGAGAAGGGTTTTATGCAAAGGTCCCCGGGAATGTACACTAAAAAGGGCATATATTAATAAATAAATAAAAATGCAGAGCATCCCAGCTTTCAACTTGAGCACCAAGAGTTTTGGTGCACCAAATGACACAAATTTGGCCAGTAGGTTTGATAAAGTTCCAGCTGAAGACAGTGGGAAAACACTACTTGTGTTATCAACAGTGAGGC
>NW_009954543.1:4969421-4977229 GCF_000747805.2 Chaetura pelagica
TTGACACTGCTAGGGGAGATTTAAAAAAAAAAAAAAAAAGCAAACAACAAGAGATGAGCTGCCTCTATCATTCTCAGGTTTTTACATCCCTGTTGCTTTCTTCCTCATTTTGCCTTTTTGCTGGGAAGACAGGAAGGTACAAAGTGAATGCAGGGACAGCCATTTTCATGGCTGCAGCACATGAATTCTGCTCTCAGAAATTCAAG
Organism: Chaetura pelagica; assembly: GCF_000747805.2. NCBI lineage: Eukaryota > Metazoa > Chordata > Aves > Apodiformes > Apodidae > Chaetura > Chaetura pelagica. The sequence continues at coordinate 4,969,628 of NW_009954543.1, forward strand.
TTTACTCTTGCTGATAGGCAACCCCCTTAGGTGGCTCTAAGCAGCTCCAGTACTCTAGTTTCTCCACAGATGGTCATCAATTCTGGGAGTCTGATCTTCAGACAAAAGTGTGAAAATCAGATTTCTTTAGAGTATTAATCTCTCTCAAAACCAGCTGGAACTATTGGAGACTCTTAACATCCCTGTTGCAGTTTTAATCCACTCTACCACTGGTTTGGGCCATTTCTTCACCTCACAGGGGCAGAATAAAAACAAATGTATTGATACAAAAGTCTTAGGTAACTTCATGGTCAGCACTGCAGAAAAGTCCACAAAAAGACTGAGTGTTATATATAAAGGATACTTTGGAAACATATGACCCAGAAGAGCTGGCAAAAACCATGGAATAATAAAGTGAGATACTGAGTAACTGTTCATTTTTTCAGTGAATGCTATCCTGTCCCTGTGCAAGGCTGAGCTGCCCTCAAAGGCACAAGCTGTGTGTGAGCAAACAAGGCTTCTTCTACAGTGGAAACAGGCATTTCAGACACTCTCAAGGGGAGAGCCCTGCCCAGTGAGTTCTCCAGCCCCCTGGGTCTGCCAGGAGCTACAGGAAATGGTATTCCCTACAGCAAAAGCAGCAAAACCTGGCTTTTGTAGGCAATTGAATGCACTGCAACTGATAGTACTCAGGTCAGATGTCAAAGGAGGACTGGTGCCAGAAAAGTGATATATGGCTGGCATGAAATGGCTTGGGGCGTCACCATCACCTTCCAGCTGAAGATATCAAAGACACAGTCGGACATGAATAGATAACATCCACTCACACTTGGAGAAACAGGAATTCCAGTGCTTCCAAATATTTCTATCCCCAAGGTAGTCCCAGTGAATTAACCCCTGTGGAACTTGTAAGTATGCAAGTATACTTAGTTATCAAGCTAGAAACAGGAAAACAGAAAAATAAGATTCTGGCAAGTACTTTCAGGTGTGCTAAGTGACCAGTTTTGCTGTTTGCTCTGATGAGGTATAGCAGCCTAAGGTTCCTCTTCCTTAAGTATGGGCAGATCTAGAGGACATGGCTCCCTTTGCTATGGGGTGAAGGCTGCTGCTGTCACCCACCCTGTCTCAAGGCCATGACTCTATACGCCAACAACCCTTGATTGACCAAGCCTGGGTTAACCACGTTAGACCTGCACTCTTTCTCTGCTCCCACTCCTCTGTTGCCTTGAGCATATCTTCTCATCCACCTTCATTCTTTTGCTCTTAGGTGAGGTGAGGTCAAAGCACAACATCCTTCCAGGCCCCCACAGCACTAGGAACGTTTATGCGCAGGAACCGTTCTGTGCTGTCAAACCAAACTGGACTCAAGCTCACTTGCCTGAGACTCCTGTGTTTATTTCATAGCAGTGATTTTGAAACCAGATGTGGTCATGTGCAAACTGCATGGTATGTTGGCCACAATTATGCCCATAATCCATAGGGAACACCGGTTGGGAATAGCACATCATCTGACTTTTCTACTGGATGTTCTCACTACCCTTTTATTGTTACAATATACAGTTAATTATAAAGCCAGGCATTAAATTCTAATGATCTAATTGCAACTGTCCACGGGGTTCAGCTCCTTTTGACTTGGCACAGACATCTCACATCTGTCCTGAGGACTGGGTGTCTTCTCACTATGGTAAAAGTGAATCCCTGGTAGTTTTTCTGACTTACAGACTTTTACAGCTTGGATCTCCATATCCCTACATCACATTGTTTCTCCAGAAACTGCACTATTACACATTTCATAGTTGTAAGTTACCTTTCATGTTTCTTTTCAGTTATTCAAAGCAGCCAGCTACCCCAAGAAGCATTTCAAGAGCTGTACAAACATGGCCTGTTTTGAAACGGCAGGCAACAATGAAGACACACACAAGTCAGTGCAGCTTTTGCTCACATGCTTGATTTGCTGTTCAGAATTCAGAGCTGTTTTTTACATCCATCACAGGGTGTCTGTCACCACTTCTCTTCAGAATCCAGCAGGGTATCCCAAACAATACCAGCTTTGCAAGGGGAGAGAAGGTTCCTTTCTTTCCAAGGTTTTAGTCGCAAAATCTCAAACAACAGAGTTTAACATAGTGTGTAAGAACACAAACTGCAGAAACAAAAATAAAACAAAAAAAACCCAAACCAAACAAACAAAAAACATCTTTGCTGTGAGCCCAAACTCTCCCTGACTTATGGCAAGCACCCTGGAAAACATAAGATTTTTCTAAATTAAAAGACCATATGTTCCAACCACAGCTCCCTTTCAGAGCAAATCACAGAAAGTCCTCCTGTGTTCATAGTCTACTCCAGTGGGAACAAGAAATTCTTGCTTACCCTAGCAAGAGTAAGAATCCTAGGATCTCATGGGAAAAATGAACAGGGAGTGGTTTAAAGGAGGGCTACATGGTACTAAGCCCCAGACATCACCAGCACCACTAATTTATAAACAGGGACCTTTGGGATCAGTTACATTCTGCTGCTTCTTATGTCTGCAAAGAGAAAACAAAAAACAAGTTTGTCTTGGTTGTAGAGACTCCCCTCTCAGCTCAGGGTACATGCAATCACACTTTTGGTGACCTTCCTCTCAGATTGCTGTTGTCCCAACTCCTGGCCCCTCTGGTACAGTCATCCCAGGATCCCAAGAACCAGGAGGCCACAGGTGCCTATCTCCTCCATGCACAGCTGTGGGGATGGGACCATCAGGTGAGCCTTTGCATCAACCACTTCCCCCATTCCTTTTTCACCTGTCAGCTCCTGCTGATGGCACCTGTTCCACTCAAAAAGAAAAAAATATTGCAGTCACAAAGAGTTCTCTGCTGCAGAGCTGATCCCACACAGGCCAGAGGACATGAGAGCCACAAGCAGATGGCTCCTCAGGCCAGGATGCGAGACCTCCAGTGAGGACTGTATGGCTGTGACCTCTTCTCAGAGAGCCACTTCACACCTTCACTGCCTTTGCTGCAGCTCTGGAAGGAAGATAAAGGTAACTCCAAAAAGCTGCTCTCCTTTTCCCAGAAACCTAGCCCAGATGCATTGTCCCTTTCAGAAGCTTCAGAAGTTTTTTTCTGCCAGTTGCTCATGCAGGGTCTATTTAAAGTCCCCTTGCACAATTTCTTAATCATACCAAATATGTGGTGCATTGTGTCTGAGAACTGATAAAACAGACCCCAAGTTCCTGAGTTACAATGATTTCTTTGCAGTGATGTGAGACTGTCTCATCAAAGCCTTTTTTTTTTTTTTTTTTTTTTCTGGGAGATTGTGGAACATCACATTCATCTGTGGGGTCCTAATCCCTTCAGTCTAAAACTACTTTCAAGAGTTTTTTCAAATTACTTTTTCTTTGGTTAGATCTTGCAGGAAAGAATCCATGGAAGATCTTATCTGAACCCTGGCATGCAATGACCTTGTTGCTCCATTTCATCACTGGCTCTAGGGTCAAGTTACTATGGATAATACTCAGAATTATAGGATTATTTTAGGCTTCCAGATATATTTTGCATTGACTAATTTATTCTGTCTTCCCTTTCATGAATGCCTGATGTAATATATGAGACAGAAGGCTTATAAGACTCTGAAAGTATTAAGCTTTCACCTAATCACTGTTGTTTGAGGTCTTATGGAAACTCAGCCTTATCTGCAACTGGGTATTACTAGAATATGACCCCCTTTATTTGATGGCACATGAAAAAGTGCTAGTAAAGTATCTGGTTAGCAGATTCATGAAGGGGAAGTTAACAAACTAGTACTGTATGTACACCACTGTGCATGTAAGTTATATCTGGCTGCCATGTGTGCCCAGAAGCAATTCTTTCTCTGAGTATGCTGAAAAGCTCTGTCACCACAAGTCAGATGCACCCTTGATACTTTTCATAAGGCTCCAGAGGAAATTAATGTTGGTTCTTCCAGGTTATAGCTTTCATATGATAAAAAACCCTTACACCAGCTGTATCATATGGAAAACAGAAACAGATTAGAACAGAGACAGGTAACATAATCCACATGCAACTGATAATTCAAGCACAGGTCCGATATCCAACACTGGACAGAATGATAGATGAAGCCAGAGTTTACCTCCCTAAAACATTCAATATCAGTGGGAGAAATAAAAACAATTTCAAAATGTGGAATCTGATCGTGACTGAAGGTGAGCTGTAAAAAGGAAATAATTGTTATTGAAGGTCATACTTCAGTCTGTACTAAAGTGCTTAGTTACCTCAGTTTTCTTTAAGTTAGGACATATGTGACCCATTTGCAGGTATCAAGGGATTTTCTGTATACCACCAAAGTCTGAATGATTTGGTCCTGAAGATGTAGTGGATATACAGTAGCAAGGTATGCTCCACCTTTGTCAGAGTTACCAGCCTTGTGCACAGCACTGAAACATCCTCAGTTAATAAGATGACTGGATGCTTAATAAATGCCTTGATAAGACACAGACATTAAAATCTTGGAGGTCACTCCCATGGTGGTACATCAATATAAAACTGGAGTAATGCAGCGGTGACTCAAACTGGGGACATATCAATGAACTAACGTGAGGGCTCATCTCTTGACACACTGCACATGACACTAGTGAAAGCATCAAAATGAACCCTGCAGACAGCATTTTGGGTGAACCATCCCTTCTTCCCTTCAGTCACTCATTTGCAGACCCTTTTTGTGGAATAAGGCAAGACAGACTATGTACAGAGACATGCTATGTTTTATGGGAACAGAGAAAGTGTGCCTATAGTGAAATCCATCTTCTGCCCAAAATTCAGCAACAACCTTTTCAGTAATTATCTGTATCAGTAGCTTATAAAGGCACCCCTTAGATCTTAAAGCAAATGGTAAAAATATTCATGTATAGCTGTACAGAATTTGTCATTGTCCACACAAAAATTCCTCCATAATTTCCCTGTATCCTATTTTGCTGTTTTCACTATCTCTGGGTTTGTCGCATCAGAGGAATTCTTTTAGCCTCGTTTCACATCAAAGCAAGTTCTACCTTCATTAACATACAATTTATCACAGAGAGAATGAAGTTACACAAAATCTCATCTGCCTGAAACAGGAAATATTCTACCAACACAACTCAGCATGTCTACAGTTGCAAAATGACTGAAGCTCGTTGTCACATGACATGAAAAAAGATCTCTGTGACAGATACTTTGCCAAATTTATAAATCTTAGGAGTCTAATTTTTGCATAGCTGAACTCCTTCTCTGCTGCGCAAATGGAAGGGTAGAAGCACTTATGAGGAAGATTAGCATGTCACTGACTCCATCTTCCCTGTCTTTTCCTGTCTGGACAACAGCCCACTGGGAGGACCAGAGACCGTGTCCGTGGCAGGAGCTCCAGCACCATATGGTGGGAAATCCAAGGAACCTTCTTACCACTTGTTAGATCAAAACTGGCTTTGTCTGTCAAAATGAGTCCACTGAGTTAAAGGAGAAATAAAGTAATATGAAGTGATCAAGGCTCTTTATAGCCACCTTTTTGGAATATGATATTTATACTTTTCATTCCTGATTTTCTTCAATTTTGAAAATTCTTCCACAAAGTGTGAAGATAAAAAAGATTTTCCCCTCCCCTCAAATCCCAAAGGAGAAGTTTTTGAACCTGCTGACAGCCTCAGAAACAGACTCTTCTTGATTCACAGTAGTGACAAAACAATTCAGAATCCAGAATTCAAACTAAAAGCAATTAATCAGTTTTATGCCTGGCCACCTGATGCATGCATTCTTAGCTCATAAATGCACTACACTTAGCATCTAGGAATAAAGTGCTCAGCCTCAAAAGGGAAGAGGAAATAGAAATGAAAAAAAACTTGGTGTGGGAGTAGTCAGTGCTGTTCTTCCCTGCTTAGCAGTCTGAAAATGCTGCTTCAGCTTTGGCTGTGTTTCCTCAACTTTAGGTGCACTATGACCTCATATGACCCAGACTGCTATGAATCTGGCCACCGTACATTTGATCCAGAATACTAAACAACCGGTGTCGTTTTCAGTCAGTGCTAAATCCAATCTGACCTAGATAGAAAAGCCCTTACATCCCATCGCTAATCCCTTCAGTTCCATCCAAGCAGTGAAGCCTGTAAGCAAACACAGCACAGGGAGTTTCATAAAAGCAAGCAAACAAATCAAGTTTCACAGAAATCTAAAAGCTCAAACTTCAGGAGATCAGCCCAAGTACTACCAGTCTCTGTATGCTCTAGAAGTATGTTTCTCTGTACTGTCCAAATGCTTCCAGACCATTCTGTGACAGCAAGTAGATTTATTTATTTTTTTCTCTTCAGTGCCTACCTCTCCAGGACCAGACGGGAGCAATAATACATACATTAGTTTTCTGGTCTTCTAAAATGGTACATCTAGCCAGAAGATTAAAAAAAAAAGAAAAAAGAAAAAAAGAAAATCACAATTTTAAAATATTTTGCTTCAACATGCCAGGCATTCCATTTCATATTTTTCCCCTTAAAATCCTGATTCTCAGCCACAGCCACTTCATCAGTATAGAAAAAGCCGATTTTCCCACAGCTTTGTGAACAGTCAGACAACAACCCTGAACCAAGACGGTTCAATTTCACTGGAGTCAGCACCTAGAGAGAAATGTGGTTTAGGTTTCTTTTAAGCATTCAAGAACATTTTTCATAATAATGCCAGATGGCCTTGCAATAAAAACCTTTGCATTCAGCCCTTTACCTCCAAATTTGCTGCTGATGTATGAATTTGAATTTGAATACACAATATAGAAGCTGTTTCAGATTTTCTCAAAAAAACCCCAAACAAAAACAAACAAAAAGCTAACAACAACAAAAAACACCAATTATCTCTCTAGCAACAATTTTTCCACCTGTATTAACTGTTCTCTGGCTTCCACATACCTGTTCAAATATTCCATGAAGAAAAGAGAGAAAAGACAGAAAAATTTCTTGTCTATCAGCACAAGAGAAATTGTTCCTTAATTACGAACAGGACACCCTTAAGCCAAGAACTGAAGAGAAGGGCAATCTATACGACCTTTCCCCATAATTTTGCTTTGAAATATGGGGCAGGCAGAACCAATTGATGTGAACAGATTTAGTAAGATCAACACCAGTGGCAACTTTTCATATTTAACAACACCAGGCCTTATTCAGGACAAAGAATAGGAATGAGAACACTTGTTATGTACTCTTGCAAAATGTACTGTGCATTTAAAAAGAAAATATTTGCTTATAAATTGTGGCTGTATAATGTGAAACACGCAGTAGCTACATGATATTTTAACCTTACCCCCAAGCTACAAGGAAATTGAGTAGATAGTAGGTTTTCTATTTACTTTAAAGTAACTAAACATGAAAGGTCAGACTTAGGGAGAACAGCAGCTAAGCTGCCCAGTAAGGCCGGCAGAGCTGAGGAAACATGCTTATGGGCAATGGATATCCCAATATTTGCTTAGAAATGTGTCATAAATGTAACATTTAGTAATGGTTTAAAGTAAGTAAGTAGTGGAATTTACACAGTAAAGTAAGTAGTGGAATTTACACAGAAAATAAAAGGATATGAGAGACTGGATCAGAGAGCAGAGAGATGGCTGCATTAACACTCTTAGATCAATTTTAATTAACTTTAA
>NW_009954543.1:4977296-4978305 GCF_000747805.2 Chaetura pelagica
GGCCTGCACTGAGACACCCAGCCCCAGAACAATATCCTGTACATATTTTAGCCACAGTGTATTAGCCCTTTGTGATGACAAAGTGATGAAATGGGGAAAATATGCCTGGACCTGTCTGGGTTGGACCCAACGTCCTCTGAAGTCAACTGAAACAAGTTTTCCACATTCTTTTGACATAAAACTCAAGAAGAAACATAAGCACAACTTGAGCTGCTCACTGTTGGAATTCATTAAAACTTGTAATAACTGTTGGAGGGGAATTGTGTCACAAAGTTTGTTTCAAGCCAATACAGAATTGGCTTGAAATGTGTTGGAGAAAGAGACATAGGTCCCATTCCTACACACAGGATCTAAAACTTCACTATTCAGTGAACTGTTAACTTCAGAATAAATTTTTGTCTGTTCCAGGGGTGGTTTGGTGGAGTAGAATTCAAAGAGAATGTATTCCCCTGAATAGATTGTTCTTAAAGAGCCAGATCCAGCACTGGAACTCACACCTCTGAGAGGCTGAAACATCTTCACTGAAAAAAAGTTGGGGTTTTTTATTATTATTTTTTTAGGAATGATATAGATATGTGAGTTTAGGCCTGTCACAAAGGCCCTCTGGCTAATTACATTCTTTTTTTTAAAAATCCCATAATATCACTGATAGCTATGTATTTGACTGCTTTGTTCTGAAACTGGTTGAAGCAGTAGTCACCAACTGTTGCAGAGTTTAGAAAGTTGCAGCAGACAAGACAACAAATACTGCAATTCAGAAATTACAGCTTTCATTCAAACAAATCACTCACAGATATCACAGGTTTTTTTCTGTGGCCCATGGACTCAAAAAATCCATCCCAGCTACAGAAAACACTCCCAAAACAACACCATTTTGTCAAATAAGCTCAGTAGGACTGCAGCCACAATTCCCAGCTCCTCAGCAGCAACAAATGAAGCCACCCAAGGGCACTCAGCAGTGAATCAGCCTCTGTCCCCAGCCATGCTCCAAAGATGCCCTGAACTCTTT
>NW_009954543.1:4978318-5003375 GCF_000747805.2 Chaetura pelagica
GTAGTGACTCAGCTTCTGCCCCCAGCCATGCTCCAAAGATGCCCTGAGCTCTTTCCCATGTGCCATCTCAGAGAAGCAGCATTCACAGGGACTCAGGAATGGGATTCATGGGACAGAAACCTCATGTATCTCCTTCTGCCATCATCCTGAGCCAAAGCCTGTGCTACACTTCCAACAAACAATGGCGAATGGATGATGGAAAATTGCTAATTTAATGGAGTTGCAAGTGCCAATTTGAATAAACTCTGTTTAATATTCCTGCATTGTAGACTTGTGATATTGTACTTTGCCTTAATTTTTATGAAATTTTATGTAAGTGAAGTTTTGAGTGTTCCCCCTGACTTCCGTAAGTTTGGGGTTTATTGCCCACCAGTCAGTTCTCTCACATCCAGCATACAGAGCTCATAAATTTCAGGTTAATTAACTCACATCTGGTTTTCCACAAGCAGAAATACTAAGTTCTGCAGCCAACTACTATTACTAGCTGAAGTGCTTTGTGCTCTTACTGTCTGGGGATGAAACTAGTGCATCTTTGATTTTTAAATCTATATTCTTAAAGTCTGATGCCTTGTTAGAAGGCCAAGGGTTATTAATTTCAAAAACAGAAGGTAGAGTTTAATGAATAATGAATAGCAGCTGTTGGAAACAAATCTTTGTAGCCCTGGGACCATCTTTCCCTATGTTACAATTACACTTTGATTGACCTCAACAATAACTAACAAGCATGCCCAGCTGGATCATAAACCAAGTATATACTATGTCCAGATTCGGTGTAAAATTTCACATCAATGAAACACTCACTGTCAGTCTAACTTTGTCCCGTCATATGTCAATCAGACTTACAAATAAACTTATTAGAGCTGGGACATGCATTCTCTTAGGGAAAAAAACATTCTTTATTGGCATTGAAAGCACAGTTTAGAGAAATTGCAAGCACATACGGATGACTCTGCCTCTGAAGAAAAGCATTTTATCATGGCAGATGTGGGGGGTTTGTTCAGTGTGTGAATATGTCAGGGCTTTAAGAAGAATAGGCAGCTTTCCAGGTTGCCTAAAACAGCTATATCCCCATAGGTGGGAGGCTAAAAGCAGAAAAAGTTTAAGTTTGGGCTGATCAAGCATCTGACATATATTCTCTATGAAGGAAATGTGCTGCACTGGGACCTTGTGCTTTTGGAGGCCTGTGGAGTTCACTGGGGGGTTGATGCCTCTCTCCTGCAGGTGACCACAGAGTCTAACACCTAAAGCTGGGATCTGTCTAAACAAACAGGGAAAAAAAACGCAAGGGCAAACTATACACATAAAAGCAGACAAATCTGGCTTGTGCTCTTCAGTGGATGGATTACTCACAGTTTTACATCCTGTCTTATCAGATAGGAACTTTGGTCTATAGCCAAACAATATTAGAGATGAGCCACTGGTGAATAAAATACTCCAGCCTTGGATTTATATATACTCTCAGCTTTCCAACACCTTATTGTACCTCTCCTGACTGTTCCAGGTGAAACAGAGAAAGAACAGATCTTTCTCTCCTCAAGTCATTGGACATCTTCTAGGCTTCCCATTTAAAACTGCTACGCATAATTACTTGTATTAATATTTCTATTGCTAAACACAACAAATTCAATTGTCACCAATTTTTTCTGTTCGTGGACTGCATTGTTACAAACCTCAAAACACTTTTACAGGTACTTTCCTGAAGAGCACAGTGTAATCATGACAAAATATCTCAGATTTTGCTTTTGACCTTGAATTTCCTTGATGTGCCCTGTGAGATGACATCATGTCACCTCATACAATCTGCACAAAATAAGGGTTGGCTCAGCTTGCAAGTTGTGTGTTCTCCACTGCACAACTGTAACTGCACGTCCTACCTCTCTCCATCAGAAATCAAGGCCAAGCACATCCAGACCTTTTGCATCTTCCACTCTTCTGCACCTCCTTTAATGAGCTGAGAATAAAACAGATTGCATGACAAACACAGCACAGATTTTTCCTCCGCTTATACTATTGCTTGCCTCTGCTGCGTTTTCTCCAGCTGGTATGTTTGCTCTATCATGGTATGTCACTGCTCTCAGTCTTAAAGAGGAGTCTTGGTATCAGGGTTTCCTGATCTCACCTGTCTTTACATAGAACTTCTTTATAGATCCTTATCTGATCTTGAAAGTTTTGCTTAGGGGAATAAATCCTAGTACCAGGCAATGAGTTGTATACTCCCACTGACTTCAATGGAATCAGAAATGTAGCTGATTAAAATGCAGTTGGCAATGCCTCATTTCCAATCACATGACTACAGGTATAAACTGTAGATATGGTATCATTTCAAAATCAGTAGTACTATTCTTTCTACCAGAAAGAAAAAAAAATAAATAAATAAACCCACCAAAACCCAAAATCACTCACCAGTAGGGAAAATTACACACCAGCACAAAAACCCCTAGTACCTCACACCATCCCCAGCCAGGTCGTCAGGCAGACAAGCTGAGCTTACAGCACACACGAGTTTACAGCACACACTAACATTTGACATACTCCAGCCCAGGTGGATGGATTTGGGAAGCAAATTTCAAAGCTGAAAAGTTGGGTGTATCTGGCTGATCCCAGTTACAAGTGCTGTGTTGCAGGAAGGGAAGCAGCCTCCTGGGTAACCATTTGGGGCTTTATAGGTTCAAACTAACACCTTGAATTCTGCCCAAGAACCTATTAACAATGAGCAGAGCTGATCTAAAGTGTTCTTGGCATGAAGCTCCACACTGTGCACCAGCTCCAGTTTCCAGGGGTCTCAGCACACAGTCCTGTATGGAGTGACATGGTGAAAACATAACACAGCGCCAAGGTGTCAAAGGCATGGAGAACTGGGACAAGGTTTCTCCACCAGACAGAAAAGGCCTATTTGTCTTACTAAAAGCAGAGAAGGGAAAAGATGTGGATATTTTGTCAAAGAGTTTTTTCAAAGTGTTCTTATGCCCTGGACACCACTAATTGTGGAGTCCTTATAAAAATTCAGTTATGGACCTGCTCTGTGCCTTGAGAATTTCCTGACCTCACCCTGATGAAATTAATAAAGTTACCTAGGTGTGAAAGCAACGTGGGGGGCCACATCAGCCCCAAAATTCCTCAGGTCTGAAAATTAGCTAGAATATACTGGAGAAATTTTAGTGGATAAAAGTCTGTCTTTGTTCTCCACAGAGCTTACCTCTGTCATGCCATATTGAAGATTTATGGAGGTCAGGTAATTTCTCCCCATTCTCATTTTAGAACTGAGCTGTATCACGTAGTATTTTGAAAAAAAACCAACATATTTAAAATCATACACAGTTGAGTTGATTTTCCTCCATATTTCCTCTTTTTATACTTAATTTCTGACTGTAATTACACAAACAATTCAAATTACTGTACTACTGGAGAAGAACCTAAAATAATACTACACACTAACAGACTTGCTGGACTAAAAGCAGAAATAAACAAATACTGTAGATTCCTACATACATGAAGGCAATTTAATTCTCAGGTAGTCCAGATAAAAATTTTCAGCACAAAGTTGTGGACACAAACTCTGGTACACCAGACTGACTGTGTTACTAATTCATGAGCAGCAATACGCTTTAGGGGTGCAAATTATTCCGGATCTAACTAGTCAATGAGTTAAGTTACTAGATATACAAAGCAAAGTATTATTTTAGTTTCTTGTCCAGTCTGGCTAATCATTAAAAACTGTGGCTATTATTGATCTGATGTATGTAAATAGGAGACTATGTGTTGAACCACTAAGAACGCACCTGGGTGCTTGCAGTTAAGTGTCTTCTTCGTAAGTGATGAGTCAACAACATAAGGCTCCTGGCTAAAGTAACAAAGATGCCAAAAAAAACTAGACATCAAAAGAACACTTCACTTAAAAAGCTTCCTAAGAGAAAAGGGTCACAGAAAGTATCTAGGGAGACAGACTGACAGAAAGAGTGAGCAAAAGGTTACAGATTGGGAAAGTTTCCTCCTCTGTGGTGTTAATGAAGAGCATTAAGGAAAATTCAAGCAGTCTGGTATCTTGGGGGGGAAAGAAAAAAAAAAAAAAAAGATACTTGTTCCTGAAGCAAAAGAATTTTAAAGTAAACATATCTTCAAAAATGAATCTTTAATCTAAAATCCATTTACTCTATACTAAGCTAGATGAGAACTTCAGGTCACTCTCCTCCTCTTGGAAGTAAGAAAAATGAAGGACTAGAATTTGGACTCATTCCCACAGAAACGGTTGTACTAAGAGCCAGACACACAACAAGGAGATGATCTGAAAGTCAGAAAAAAATGTGATTAGAAGGTTCTCCCATGTCTTTTACCCAGCAAGGTATAGAACTCAGAGCCCATCTCCAAGCCCTGATTTTCTCTGAATTTTCAATTTAAAGAGAAATTCTAGAAGGACTGTGAAACAGACACGTGCAATACAAATCCTGAAGGATACCAGTTATTGCTATGCAACTGCTCAAGAGAAAGCCCATGCATTCATTCAGAACTGGTGATTTAAAACAGTATCCATCACATTCACAAGTTCCTAGAGTCTCAACTCAGAGCCTTTGATGGAATGAGAATAGGAACAGAGACCCTCCCACAAAATACCAAGGTATTTTAGCAATGGTATCACGCTTCATACAGTACAAACATAACTCCAGGAAGCTAACCTGCAGGTAGAAGTTCCTTAAAAAGGTTAATGTTCAGGCTTTACTAAATTGAGTTCCAAGTACTATGAAGATTATGGCTAAACCATTGAAGAACTTAACAGTCCACACCATCCACTCCCAGTATCTCTGCACAGGGGCAACTATTCTTTCAGAGCTTCACTCTAATCGAGATGAATAATTTTAGATATTATCTGAAGGCCCTGAGAAAATACAAAGTCTTTCTCATGTCACTGTTCATTATCTGAGCAGAACAGTCCCAGATACTACAAAAGGAGAGGTGCCTACATACATCACAACCAAACCTTACAAAACATCCATGGAATTTACATTAAATACATCTATTAATCTAAACATACTTACCTATCATGACAGGCAAATACTTGTTCTTCAGTCTGTTATTACTTCTAGTTTTTGTTCAATAACTATGGTCCTGCATGCTGTACTAATTCTACCAGTGCATATCCCACCTCCATCGTGGGAAGAAAAAATACAACTATTTGGATTTGATTTGGCAGGACTGAAAATGAACTGTGAAAATATTATGGAGATTAAACATCCACAGAGCACTGGAATCCAGAAACACTGATCCAGACAAAAAGAAAAGAAGAACTGGCAAAGAAGTATTCCCTGTATCAAACCCTGTTGAGATGCACCTTATAGATACAGCCACAGCAAAAATGCACGATATTAATTTTGTAATTATAGCTCCACTTAAGAAGGACCCGGATTTTAATTATAACTGACAGAAACCGAAAACAGTGAAGTGTAGGAAATACTTCCCATAATATTGAAGTCTTTACTCCAATGTCAGAAGCAAACATTTTTACACTAGGTCACCAGTTCAGACTTAGCTGACTGTTTGGGCACCAAATCCAATACAGGTTCTTCTTTCGCTGAGACAGTAAATAACCTCTCTTGAAAGTATAAAAAGATAACATACAGAATTTAAGGAGTTTTTCAGTATTAATAGACTTATCTAAATAAGGTACATCTACTCTGCTCACTAGAAAAAAAAAATAATGCAGGAAATGCCACATCATACTACAGAAATATCATGAAAGTGTTCTTTAAAGAAAAAATCCAAAACTCCTACCAACTACCTCCACATTAAAAGAAAACAGAGGTCAGATGTGAATCTTAAGAACAGCAAGTTAATAAAGCATCCTCCTCCAAGCTTTCAGAAGAAGAAAAACAGAAGGGGGTGTTAAATCTTTGAATAAATCTTCAGTAAAGACAGCCAGAAAAGATGCTGCCTTTAGCCACATGAAAGAGAATAGGAGGATTTCTCTTTTTAAATTAGTCTTTATTGTCTGCTTCGTAAATCATGATCACATGTGGTATTTATTACAATGAACTTTTATTGTTGCTATAGCTTTCTTGCTTGCATTTGGTGCTTTCTGTTTATTTTATTAAGAAAAATACCCAGAATTTCTTCAGTTCTGTGACTGAAATTTTATGGCCATGCACATGGCAGAGGGTCAAGGTGACAATGAAAGATCCTGTGTAAAATATAACGCACACATTTTTAAAAGTTCAGATTCAACGCAGTAGAAAAGAGCCTAGATGGTGTTATCCCATCTCTCCATTCCACCCTCACGCAGATAACTTTTTATAGGTAGAATGGGAATTGAATTCTAATGAGATCTTTCTGTGCCTGTGTAACTTCAGACTTCCCCTCCTTATTCTAAAGCCCACCAGAACCATTCCATTAGGCACAATTATTTAAGTCCTTCTACAACTGACCAAACCCTTTACAAACTTGCCAAACAGGCAAAGCCAATTCACGGATTGACACAAACTCACCTCCCCACTGAGGCCATGAATCACCACATATAGAAAACTCAAGAGAGACACTGATATGACTGCGGATAAACACATTCCTCGCATTTTTTTTTCCAGTTGGAAGTTGACCCACGTTTGGTTTGAATTAAAGATTCATCGCACTGAAACAAATAACTAAATGGAAAGATATGAGTCCCTTTGAAGACCGTGCAAATCAAATTTGGGTGATAATTAGCAGCAGACAATTGAAACCTACTGTTTATTTGCACAGAACCTGATGTGGCTGAAATGCAGCTTGATTTCAAGCACACCGAGAACAGAGTGACTGAGTTTTCAGGAATTAATTTAACAGTTTAATATCTGAGGTAGAAACAACAGTGCTTTTAACAAAGTGAGACAGATGTACATGTGCAAAGACCCTTCATTCCAGCTACTGTCCCCTACTGTACAGTTACTGCGCTTTCAAGACTTTCTAAGTTGCAACTTTTTTCCCCTAGAATACTCCTCCCTTGGGAAAGTGATGCATAGGGATGCCATAATTGGAAAGGAGAATAAGCTGCTCATCATCGAGTTACAATGAAGTATTACCTCCTATAACATCTGCCCAACTTAGTCCCTGTTTGTTTAACTTAGTTTGCCAGGGAGCATAAATACATGTGTCATCAGCTGCATGTTTGGCAAACTAAGCAGTTTTTTCTCAGGATGTGTTTGGCCTCAGCATAAGAGGAAACACAATTTTGCAGCACAAGTGAAGATGAGAAAAATGGCTCTCCAGCACAGAGCAGGCTAGAGTAGCAACTCCCACAAGATAGATTTGGCCAGAGCACTGAAGTGAAATTTTGGTTTATTTTTCACTTCACCACATGTTTTACAGATTTTATTTATTTATTTATTTATTTTACAGTCAGTCTGAGCCACCAGCAAATAAAATAGGGCCTGATAAAGATTTTTAAAATATTACAAATCATAGCATCTTTGTGATGAAGGGAACTAGCAATTAGGATAATGAATTACATCGGGGAAAAAGTGTTGTTGCAGGTTTTAAGAGACAGACCTTCCTGTATCAGGAGTCTGGTCTCAGTTTGAGCTACTAAAGCCATCAGGCCAAAGGGAGACAGTGTTTATTTCACGCTCATTTTTATCTGCTGAAGTTCTGAACCACGCCAGTAAAATTTGATTCCTATAGCTTGCTATTGCCTCCTTTTACATCAGTCACCCATGATGACAGGGATGGAGGTACAGTCCTTAGTGCACCAGAGAAGCTAACACCACTCCCAAGTTACACCTCTGATGTTGGGTATTAATTGAAATCAGTAAAATTGTGGGGGAAAATCACACAAAAGAAAATAAAGAGACTCACAAAATAAGACAGAGCTTAACTAACACTGAAATAAGAATTAGAGAAAAACACGTCCCAAGTAGTCAACAACCTGTACTTGAGGCACAGGCCTGCGAGACAGATGAAAGGGATAGAAAGGAGTACTCCCCACAACCTACCTTGGTTATAGCCTTAAGCACTAGGTAGAAAACACTGACTAATTGGATTCACTGTGTTAACATACCATTTATATATTAATGAGCTATTAGCATGCTAAGTACCCCACCATAGGCTAGAGGGACCCCTACTAATAAAAAGCCCTCTAATTTTTGAGCACGTGTAATGACATTTTTAAGCACTGTCACTTAAAATGGAAGCATAGCACTAGTTAGCCAATCGTGTACAAGTGACAGAATATAATTACAGATTAAATTATTTTTCTCATTTCTGTGTAGAAAAGGAGCACTTGTTTCAGGAAACTGAGATCACTTTGTGGAATACCACCCTGCTCCCTTTTCTGTGCAGAACTGGATATTAAAGCAAAAATTAAAGCAAGTATGTGGATCAGCTCACTGCACACCAGGTGACAGATCCACTTTCAGGATATCACCTCCTCCCTGGCCCTGCAGACCACCGGCAGGGAAACAGCAACCCAGGTGGTGCAAGCCAGAGGGTACAGGGTGGCTTTAAGAATCACTGAGGGTACCTACTGAGAGGCATTGCCTGTGCTGTCAGCCCTGGGCTTGGATCAGCAGGGATCCAGCCCCAAGGCTAACAGGCTAGTCCTCACTCCTCCACTCTTCCCTATAGGGAAGCCACCCGAGCTTTCTCTGCAGCTCCCCATCGGTTTTTGCTCTCAACCTCCTGTTGCTGAAGAATTTGAAGCAGTTCCTCCCCTTCTCACTCAGATAGAAAACAGTGAAACCGTAAGGCAACTGCTGTCCCATCTCTATCTCCCCATGTGAGTACTGGCCAACTTGAGTCCTGTATTGACAATAAAATAGCAAAGCCAACATATTATTTCAGGTCTCTGGAGGTAGGTTTTGCCTCTGCTGGGACAGATAACTCATGTAATTTAGCACAGCTCCAGAGATTTGGTATCTCTGGCCAAGATTATGTTATTCAGGACAAGTGCATTTTTTCTCAAGCAGTTTGGAGTGTGTTCCCACATATTTACCCCTCTACCTAAAGAAAGTACTCTACTACTAAATTTTCATATTACTGAAGCAGAATCATTTCTGATAAAGCTAAGATTCTATTAACTGTAACTACAGTCACCTGAATTTTAAGCCTCTAGAGAGGAATTGGGGCTTGGTCACCTGACTGATTTACCACACTAACAGATTGTCACAATTAAATGAGTCTTCAGTAACAAAACATATGCTTTTATCTGTCACAGAAGCCAGCAAAGCTTGACTCCTGTAAACCTCTTTCAGTAATGTTATTTAGTTCACACAAGCTAACGCACATAAAGGAACAGAGACCAAACCTCACCTGAAGTACAGACCACATAAACAAGCTGTTACAAATTTCAAAGTCCTGGCTATGAGCTAGGTGAGTTACTATCATAGATATATCCATCCAAAGCAAGAAGAAATTAAAGCCCAAACTAGTGAAGCTATGCTGGAAGAAGCACTCTTCTATTTTGGCAAAAATTAATACTGTTTGTTCCAGTTTCTTTAAGGAAATAATGCCAGTAAAAAATAAATAAAATAAAATCAATCACCTATCTGCCCTTACCCACAGAAAATAAAAGCTTTGGGGAATTGTACAATACACTCCTTCGTACATTTAAGAACCAGTTCATGGACATTCTCCCTGATGGCAATTTATCAAGTCTGCACCTTCTTCCCCTCCCACTTCTTTCTAACCTCACACTGCAACTCACAGATGCTTCATTTATGGCAACACGATGCTTGTGGGAACACAAAAACAAGCAGCTCACAGATAATGTTTGGGGTAGAGGGCAGTAAAACAACCTCTTGTGCTCATAACTGCAGCCTTAGAGAAACTTCTGCCAATAAGGGTATAGGCAGTGCATTGAGGATGAAATGGCTCCTCAAGACCTCTTTTCAGCCTTCTTTCTAAGCAATTTATTATTTCAGTCCTCAGCTCTACTCTGGTGTTTGCATATTGTAACTCACCACGATAACATCCCATTCTAATGCCTTTTTATCATGAGTTTTTTAATTTTCTTTCCCAATTAAGTTAGCCCTGTGCAACTCAGAAACAACCTTAACACAACTGCAAACACCTTGAACTTTACAGTTCTTGAACTTGACAGTTATACTTTAACACCTTGGAAAAAACCTCACGTGGTCTGCCACAAGATAACCAGCAAAAACATGAGCAGCATTGTGTTATGTGTACAAAGTTAATGGATTTTTTTCCCCCCAACAGAAATTAACTGACTTGAATTTTAAAATTAACTAATGTTAACTAATGTTTTCTTTTGTCCTGACCTGTATCATCACAGGCAAAAATAAAAATCAGTCAGAGGATAGGGTTTGAGACAAAGACAGGAAATTGTAAATTAAATGCAATTCTGATTTTCAGGAGCTGCAAAGACTGAAAACACAGGAGTCACAAATAGACGTGTTCAGGGCTAATTGTGCAAGGTATGTCCTTCCACATCCCACCACAGTCAGAAACCTAATATATGTTACAATATTTTAATTACAGACACTGGCTGTTATTTTTGCTACTGCTATTTAATACATTAAGAGCACTAATTTTACAGTGAAACCGAACTCTAGGAGAGAATGCAATGCAGCACACCAAATCCCAGAGAACTGGGTTTATCTGCCCACCCTGCCACTACCCCGCTGTATGAGCACAGAATAGGCATTGAACATCTGTGGGACTAAGCTTTCCCCATGGAAGAGTTGTGCTGGCATCTTTCCTGAAGCCCTTAAAGACCTCCTGATGATTCATAATATTGAAATCCTCATAATACCTTTTAAAAGGAGCAAACCAGCAAGAAACCTTTGGAGCCTATTCTTGGTATCCCTGACCATGGCAGGGGAGTTGGAGCTAGATGATCTTTAAGGTCCCTTCCAACCCAAACCATTTGGTGACTCTTGCCACCCGACCCCGTGCAGTCCCAGAGGCTGAGCCATGTGGGGGCTGGCGGGTGGGAGAGGCGGGAGGAGCCCTGCACAGCCAACCTGCCCCTGCACAGCTGGACAGACCCTGCACAGCTGGACAGCCAACCTGCCACTGCCTCACGCTGAAACACAAGCTGCTTCCTCCACCTCGTGGAGAATCACGAAACTGATGTGCAAACCACAGCCACCAGCAATTGATAAAATACAGAGATTTTTCAATCCAGAGAAATATCCCTTCCTCAGCCCAGAAAGCTCTAGACTTGATGGAAATAATTTCCTGCTCCACCTGATCTGTTGTAAGCCATTAAAAACCCCAGTTTTGCTTTAGTAGTATAGAATGTAAATAAATTTACAAGAGATTCAGAGAAGAAACTCAGAGACCACTGCTGAGAAGGAATGATCAGATCTTAAACTACCTTGAAAGTTACAGATTTTACAAATTGTTTTCTCATTTAAAAAGTGCCAAGAGTCTCCTCAACCAGGGTGGATTTTTTCATCTTACTGAGCTCAAGGTTTCAAAACCTTGTACCAGAAAATAACATTGCCATTGCCCCAGACAGTAACTATTATTCTGTTACTATTCTGGAACAGTTATATTCTTATTCAAAGGGGTTTTTTACCTCACTTGATGCTTATCTTTGTTTCATTAACTGTCGTGTTCTATATTTCAAGTTTACATGGAGATACCCGATTCACCTTCTCCGCATCAGCCACTATTTTGTTAGGTTACTTGATACTTTTGTAAACCCACAAAAACATCTTCAATTTTCTGCCTCTCAACTCTCTTTTTGCTCTGCTTTTTTCAGCATAGCAGAAATTAACACTTTATTCAAATTAATTTTAATAGAATTACAATATTAGCAGCTTTTCCTGGTTTACTCCCCCTTTCATAGCCTCAGATCTTTTTTTGCTTTTTGACTATTCACTTACCTGAAAAGGATGTTTTCAGTGAAGTGTCCATATTGACACCCACCCCAACACAAAGTATGGTATCACACAGCTGAACTAGCCAAACATATTAACTGGGTGTTAAATACATAGCAAGCAGCAGTGAAATTAGGTTTAAAAATCAACACTCCATTAAGACAGCTGGGAGAAATTCACACTTTCCATTACTATTGTGTCTTTCTCCTTACAGAATCTCTCCATGCTATTTCTTTCTGAAAAGCAGTCAAAATGCAGGAAAAAAAACGGGCCTGTAGAGCAGATTTTAGCTCTTACCCAGGTTCTAGTGTTTACCTCCCCCAGTTCCTTCCTCCTTCTCTTGGAAAAATAAACATTAAAAAAAAACCAAAACAACTAACACTCCCAAAGACTCTAGAAGTACAAGTGATTTAAGCCTAAACCCACCCACCTGGCTGAGGGTGAAGGAGGCCAGACTCAAGTCAGGCTCAGTGCAGACAGGCACTCCAACAACTAAGGCAGGCTCTAACACCTGCACCAAACCACATCACCACATGCCCCTGCTTTGAGAGAACCCCGACCCTGGAAGGTCTGTATGTTGTTTCATACAGGAGAGAAAGAGGGCGTGTGCAGTCTTTAATACAGTTTTTTGTAAGAATCTGTACCAGATCTACATGCAACTGTAAATAGCTGTTACCAATTACCAGGCCTGGCTAACAATTTCACTAACACCTTTATAGGCAGCAGTTCACTGATGGGATTTACCCTTTTCCCTGCTGTGGCTGCTAAGTGCCTGGCCAGCTGGATGGCAGATTGCTCTTTGGCTGCATCCATTACAGCACAAAGGCACTAAATATTTTTTTTTATTTTTTTTTATCACAAGGACTGATTCCAAGGTGCAGAAAAATCTGAGGCTCAAATGTCTGAACAAGGATTGTCTCAACTTGCCATCTGTGCTCAGAAGGCAGTTGCCAGCACCACTTTCACCACGAGCTGAAGAGATCAGACTGTTCTCGAGGGGGAAGCTGGCAGCTACTGCAGTAGTGGGTAACAGACTAGATAACAGACAGAGACTGTGGATGAGGATGGACATCGAATATTTTCAATGGTGGAAACAGGCAAGACCTGTTAGAGTGAAGAGCATTCACTCCCATCAAGCAAACACTTCAAGAATGACTGCCTGGAGTTATGAGCTATAGTACACAGCAGGCTCACCAACCTGTGAGCATTTGGGAAATACTCAGGAGTTACACTGTTAAAGATCACAGCTACTCTACTGCCAGTTACTATTTCGGCTTCACAAAGACTGGTACTGGGAGTCCCAAGGGATCTTTCCAGCAGAGTAAATCAGAGGAGGAAATCTGCTCAGAGGAGGCTGAGGAAGTGGGAATTGTTGCTACCCATTTTGCTAGGGGACAGACTTTTACCTAGGAAATGGAGATGCTGTTCAGACGGGGCACTTTGGCCTCATTAGGCTTGATGAAACTTTTATATAGCACACAGACAAGCCTTTAGATAAACCTGACTACGGTACAAGGTACCGGTGCTGTCCTGTGCATTGAGACAGGCATCTTGGTGAGAAGAGCAGGCAGTCATGTAATTAAAAAGCTGTCTTACAACCGAGGGATAACTGCAGGTCCAAAAGGTCAGAAGGTGCTGAGTATGTGTAAGCTCATGAATGCACTGTATGACCCATGCACAGAGCAGTGCCAAATGTTCTCATCACTTGATCTATGAGAGTATAAGAATTAGAAATATGCTCCCTTAAGCAGGATAGCCATACAGACACCTGTAATTCTGGGTCTTTTAAAAAAAATACTAAGTATTCAATCGGTAACAAACTTTAAACATGTTTCTGACAATACATTCTCTAAGTCATAAAGAATTGAAAGCAATATATTTATCAATTTAAAAAGTTCAATTCAAAACTGCAGTCAGTGAGACCAGAGCTACATTTAATGCTACACTATAAAATATCCTTTCTTCACAATTTTTGCTCAATATTATCAGCACACAGTCATAGAACGGCTGAGGACCGCTGAAGGGACCACTGGAGGTCATCTTGTTCAAAGCCTTTGCTCCAGCAGGGTCACATAGAGCCAGCTGCCCAGGACAATGTTCAGATGACAGAGCACTGCAGAATCTCTAAGGTAGTGTTTCACACCTACATAGTCAATCACTTCATCAAACGTTTCTTAAATTGCCTTATTTTCTCAGTATAGGCCTATATTTTGTAGTTTATGCTTCTGATGGAGGAAAGGCATGTAACCATTATTTCAGTGCCCTCAGAGACTTTAGGCTGTCTCACTACAGGGAGAGAAACAAACATCCTGTCAATAAAGACTGAAAAGAAAATTACTGGAGTAGAAAAGATGCACACACAAAGAACTGACCTGAAGTTGCATAAGGGAAAATAGTATCTGGGGGAAAAATGTACTCAGAAAGAGATGTGGTTACGTAACTAAAACTTCCCCTCCTTATTCTAAAGCCCACCAGAGCCATCCCATTAGGCACAATTATTTAAGTCCTTCTACAACTGACCAAACCCTTTACAAACTTGCCAAACACAAAACTGGCAAAGCCAATTCACAGATTGACACAAACTCACCTCTCCACTGAGGCCATGAATCATCACATATAGAAAACTCAAGAGAGACACTGATAAGACCATGGATAAACACATTCCTCGCGCTTTTTTTTTCCAGTTGGAGTTTGGTTTGAATTAAAGATTCACGGCACTGAAACAAATAACTAAATGGAAAGATATGAGTCCCTTTGAAGAGCATGTAAATCAAATTAGGGTGATAATTAGCAGCAGACAATTGAAAACTACTGTTTATTTGCACAGAACCTGATGTTGCTGAACTCTGGAACAGACGCACGCACACAACTGCGTGTTCTGCTTTCCACTCTCCCTTTTCTATTTGTAAACCTTTTACAGAAGACTAAATAAGTCTCCAATACTAAAGCTCCTGCAGCCTTGTTAAGTAAAGGAGGAGAAGCAAGAAGCAAACAAAAATCCTCATTTTTTGGCATTTCTAACAATTTGTCTGCTCCCTCTTCTCTTCCTCCCCATGCACACAACAAAACTAATTTTCAAATCAAATATTGCCTTTGGATTGCAGCAGAAAGAGAACTGTATTTGCATATAACATTCAAGGGCTCCTTTAACATGGTCTCGCCACTGCCTTGAGTCACTTTGACCTGTTTCTGCATCATGGTTAGCTCCAACCTTCAGTCTCTTACTCTTTCCATGCATGGACCCTGGTATCAGAGTTGTAGCCATAAAAGTGCTGCTAGCACCTTTACATCTCAAAATGCTTGGCAGATGGAAAAATAAACAAACAAATAAATAAATAAATATCAAATTTTAAGTTTTCACTGCCACAATCAATCTTGCCCTGGTACCAACTGTACTATTTATTTCTACTAAGCTAGCTAAGAAAGAAAGAAAATACCTTCACCCTAGCTTGAGACAGACGCTTAACACATCTGCATGCAAATAGCAGAGGGGGTCTCTTAGCTTTACAAATTAAAGACATCAAATTAAATTGCCCCAAAAGTTATTATATCTCACTTACAGAAAATGGGAGTATAAGTAAATAGTTACAATTATTTGTCTGATCCTGCTCGATCACAATGGCTCTGAAACAAACCAGGCACTTTCTGACAGAACACTGCTGCAGAAACAGGTCAAAGTGACTCAAGGCTGGAAGTATCAGAGAATGGTTACTTACCAGAGAATGGTTAGGGGCTTAAAATTTGATTGCCAAAGGATAAAACAACAAAAAAGTCAGAGCACGGTGGCATCTTGCTTTTGGCACTGACAAATCAAATGTTGCATAATTCAAGTTTAAAAAATGTAGTTCTCTCCAGCTCCTTGTTTTAACTCTTAGGACCATTTGTTACAGAATTAAAATTGCCCTCCTTAACAGGCAAGAGTAACATAATGCATTCTCATACACTGTATACTAATTCTTACAGCTATCATAAGACTACACATTTTCACTAAATTTTCTACACTTTTCTATTAATGGGGGAAATTTAACCTCAGAAAAAAAGAAAAAAAGACACCACCAAAACAACATAGTAGCAAATAGATTCCACACCTTCCTTACCTCTTAGTAAGGTGTGTGTTGCCATCGATGCTCATTCAGCATAGCGAAAACACTTCCCCAATTCCACAATAATTTGGAGTTTACTCAACTTTTTGCTCAATAGAGAAAACCAGACCTTGCATATTAGCTATGTTATTTCACAACCAGCTTTCAAAGTGTCTGTTGAGTCCATCCTTGTAAGATGTACAAATCTACATCCAAGTAAAAAATTCATTATATTGTTAAATTCCTTTTTCACCAAGTATTATCTAGACATTTTCAGAGGTGCAAGTGGAAAAAAAGGACAGTATGGTTAATACTTCTTTTAAATATTATCTAATACAGAAACTGATAGAATTCCTTAGAACTTCCTGTGTGTAAAATACAGCCTGTGTTTTTAAATCAAGTTTAGTCATTCAAATCTCTAATGTCTCCACAAAATTCACTCCACACAGAGCTACGTACCCTTCTTGCTTGTGTCTTCCAAACCCTGGAGCCTTCATCTGAATTTCCTTCTGTATGCACAAAGCTTTCAGAGTCCCTGTTCCTAAGCACTAAGTACCCAACCCTTCACAGGCATAGCAAACTAGTCTCTTTTATTTGCCTGTTAATAGAAGCCTTCCATATCCCTTATTCCCCAATTAATTTTAGCTTGAAAGCAAGGTCAAATTGAATTGTTCAACCTCAGTAATATTAACCACCTGCATTTTTAGTGTCTTTGCCATTTATCAGCCTCAGGTACATCTAGCAGTATCATGCTGTGAAACCAACTAGAGGAAGTTTCCAACAGTGCCATTCACTGCTGCTGCTCACTGAAAGGATGTGCACCACACACATCAACCACACTATGACTAAAACATCTATTAGATAACTGAAATATAGTTTCAGTATATTGCTGCACTTTGGAATGAGATTTTGGAGTTTCTAATGGGAAATTAAATTGGTTTCAGTAATAGTGCAGAATTTCTTGAAGTATGCTGGAGAGAACAGAGCAGACATTCATATATTATCGGTACTGGCCCACAGGCTGAGAGCTGCACTATAAGAAAAGCATCTAAATAATCACACTTACAATACTAGCCCCCTGACTCTGAAAAATAACGACTGAAGCCAAGTCAGGACAGATTTTTTCTGAGTTCTTCTGCACACAAACAAGAAAGAATATGCTACATGCAGCTCTCTGGAAGCCTAGTAGCTGCCCGATTCATCAGCAAATGGAATTCATTCACAAAAATAATAGCATAAGTTGTGACTACAGCTTCAGAAGTTATAGGAAAAGTTTAAAAAACAAGCACAATCAGTGTCTCTTATGAACTGATAATTTTAAAAAGCTGTCAGCTTTGAGTGTTCTCTGAAGTAATTCCCAGGGCTTGAAAGTTGGTGAGAATCCAACTGCTGAGACACAGCTCAGAAATGACATGCACTATTTTACTTATTTCAACCTTGTAGTTCCCCGATGAAACTTCACAATTTGTGATTTCTGAATTTAATTTCAGCTGCTGGTCTTTGATTTTGATGACAATAATACAGACAGGATTTTAGCTTCATATAAAACCCAACTATTTCAGCTCACTTTCATAATTCAGCCACTGTACCGCTTACCTGACGTTAACTACTTGCAATAATTTCTCACCATGACTTGCATGGCTTCATATCTCAGTATGAACATTTGGGAGTCAAAGTTCACAAGACTGAGTAAAGTTTTGTATTTTCAGCACCGTGCAGTAATTATTAGAAGTCTACAATGTTCAGAGGAAAAAAAAAAAAAAATAGTAACCCACTTACATGAAAACATTTTATTCAATCACCACCCCAGATAACACCATTGGCAATATAATGCTACCTACCTGAGCGCTGAGATGGTCATCACTGTAGAGTCCAAAAGTCCTTGCATTGCCTTCCACCCAAGGATATCACATCTATTAAATGTCATGCTTTTGTAATTTTTATTTTTTAAAGGGAAGCATTACCACCATAATCCTTAATTGAAAATCATCTTTCCACCGATTCAACGCACTGTGGATGAGGCCCTGCACGTCAGGTGTCTAGAACGGAACGTCAGAGTTAGGTCTGTTACACTTCCTCTTCAGTGGTGTGCAGAGACAGTGGAGCTCTATTATGACAAACCTGTTTTGGTAAATTAATTAGGAAGAAACACCACTATCTTCCAAAATTGTAATAAACATGTGACAATAAGGAACTTGTACAGCCAGGAGTGCAGAGTAATTCTTAAAATTGGGCTGCTGGTATGACTACAGTATGTAACTAAAAGCTATGTAGGCACAAAAGCTAGCTGAAACAGTAAAAACTGTCTAGAGGTACCAGAATGGACTATCTTTGCTTACCCTTCAAAACACTGTTTTCCAAAATTGTTGTAGTTTCATTAATACAGTTGCAACAACTTACCTCAAATAAGAACACCTCCTTTGCCTTGGTAGTGATAGGTCAATGGTTGGACTCGATGATCTTAAGGGTCTTTTCCAAGCAAAATTATTCTATTGTTTATTTTTCAAGAAAAACAAAATTTGAAGTAATTCCTCAAACACCTCCTGCAATGCCAAAGCAGCACTGAAGACTGAGCACTACATTCCAAAAGGCCACTAATCTGCAGTAAATAGTGCCTACCTGAAAAAAAGCTAGCATGAGGCCCAGCGAAGAGTACACTACAGAAGAGCCTTAAATTCCAAGTTAGCTTCTTCCTCCATTTGTAAAACATTTTTCCCCACAAAAATGTACGATACCAAGTCTAGAAAAAAATAAAGCGGTGTTTTACACTCAGCACACAAGGCAACTTCAGAGGTTTTTGCTTTTACATCAAAAATATTGGTTCAGTTGGACTATTTGCGTCTTTTTATCTTCCCTAGTACAGCAGGCTCGCCCAAGCTTGCCAAGTGTTTACCTGTTGCAACTCATGATTACAGATAAAATTTTTCAATTTCCAGTATAATGACTAGTTGCAAGAGCAGCAGCACAAAAAGACAAATTACAATCCATAAATTATAAACAAATAATTCAGTATAGCCACCACTACTGCAACCTGAAATCTGTGTACAGTGTTTTGTACCTTCACTGGAACTTGCTTATTCTCTGCACGGACTTTAACCAAAGTGACAGGTGACCCCCAAGCCATGAAAAAAGTTTATTTTGGCCATTTTTTTTCTTTATAGGGACAGTCAAAATGAAATGTTCTGACTTTCTGTAACACTTTGCCACTAGTTAAAAGAAAGCGTACTGGAAGGGGGGGGGGAGGGGGGGGGAAATCAGTAAAAGTGGCTTAATTCTGGCTCAAACCAGGATACTTCCTTAAATAAGTTATGCATTTACACATATGCCCCAACCTTCAGAAATTCTGCTCAGAATTTTGGAGTAAGTCCAACAAACCCCACCACAATAATGCTATTGAAAGCCAATTAAAAAACACACGGTATTCCTCTAATATAAAGATAACCTACAGTGGAGATAGCTGCACAGTAAACTGTATATCAAACGTTTCACAACCCACAAAGTTTGCCTGGTAAGTCTACAGGAATATGAGAAAGGAAAAAAAAAATAATCATCACCCAAGATGTTTAGCCATTCTAACCCAAGGATTAAAAATAACATAACTGATTTTATTAATTTTCTGACTGTCTGAATCCATATGGGAAGCATTCAGAAAGGCATGTTTATTTTGTCTCATTGACAAAATAACAAATACTGACCATGAAGATTCTACCTTTCAATACTGCAGGCCCTACTCCAGGTTGAGAGGCAGCGCACTTCACCAATCCTTCATTTTCATTTTCCAAAAACAAAGTGTTGAAGTTCCAAGCATAAGAGCTTTACTATATCAGAATCTCAGCATACTTTCTGAAAAATTCAATCACAGTGAGAAAAGGTTCATCACCCTTCTACAAGTAGGAAGAAGCATTTTATCACCAGTTGTAGTATCTTCCACAGCCAAAAGCAAGGAAAGGAGAAACACTGCAGACAGTTATCTATAACCAAATACAACTAGAACAACTCTGAAACCTGTCGCATGGATAAGGTGGCCAGTTGACTACCCAAAACCCCTCTCTTTTCTTCTATTTCCCTGACCTATCAGGAAAATAATGCCTCTACCTTGTGAAAACACGCTGAAGGAGCCGAGTGTGCCTCAACAACCTTGCCACAGCAAGATTTCAAATGACAAGAGAGCAGGATGACTGGCAATCTTGTTATTTGGAGGTTGACATTACTGTATGTAGTTATAATGCCATGTGAGCCAAGTCCTAACAGCATATGTTCAGAAAGATTCATGAATATGGGAAGTTGGTCTATTGAGTACTTTACAACAGGGCTGCATTATAAAAAGCACAGGAGTAAGAACATTTTCCAACCGTATTACTTAAGACTGAGAACAATCCTCTTGTGGAGATGTAAATGTTCAACTTGGTTAAATCAAGACAATCACAGATAGATATTTTTTCCCAAATCTTTGGCTGTATTGCAATGGTTGTTTCAATCTGTAATCTCCAACTAAACATTTCCTATCCATGGATTAACAATATATTTACTGACTTGTGTCTTTTAACAGTATTTATCCAACATAACAAAATAAACTGCAATTTGTTATACTTTTTTTTTTTACAAAACATTTTATAAATATTTTTACAAAATGTATACAAAGCAATTTCAAGTGAGACATACTTTACAAATGAAGGTATTTAAGCAAATAAAGTCCATACCACACTGACAATAAGTGACACATCCTCTTTAAGTGAAGTCAGTCTGTAAGGCCTCCCTAATCTAACATAAATTATACTAAAATCTTCAAAACAAACATAGTTTTCTTAATTGCCAGTTTAAAATTTGTTTTAATATTAGGCAGTATTAAATAACATTGAAACCACAATGCTGATCCAGCAAAATAATGAAAACATGTTTAAAGTCATGCACATTCACAATACTTTGCTGGACTTGAGCCCATATGATTAATAAATTCATACCTTTTTTTTTTTTAAAGCACAACAAAAATACAATTATTTACTGCTTCACCACGTACCAGAATTCCTTTAGAACTGAATTCAAAGGAGTGAACAACAGAACATTAACAACTCTAAGATTAATCTTGCTCAGATTGTTCAATGGGTTCCTCTCACAAGTAGTTCAGAGAAATGTGTCTGACCAAATTAACCATGATTACTTTATGTAATTTGCCATTTTTTATATGCCATTGTCCCCCATCCCCAAATGACATCCAATAGAAGACACATAACCTGATACTTCACTTATGTATTTGCTGCAGAGAGGCTGGAAACCCCTTACCCATTTTGAGGTGGTACAAAAAGCAAGTGGATCAATGAATGTGCAACTTTATTTTTTTTTTCCCTATGAAAGAAAAGTCTAATCAGTTAGCATACAGCTGTATAACTTACTGTTTTCCTTCCTAGACAGCTTAAATTTCCAAAATTATAAAATACGCATCAGGATACACAGTCATGAGCATATTATTAAATCCAAAAAGGCAATAGGTGAAGACTATATTGTCAGTTTTGCCAATAAGAAAAGAACTATCCGCCTGAGAGTCTATTCTACAGACACCTAACTAAAAATTTAAAACTGGCAATACTTATTATTACCTTGAATATTTTATACAACACTTGGGAATGCTGTGTTTTTACAAACAAGTACTTTTAAATTGGCACAATTTTCTTAAATGGCAATTAGTCACATACAAAACCAGTATTTCCATTCATGTTGAAGGGGAAATAAATTTTAAGTTCACCTTTCTCACATTGCTTTCTAGATTTGGTTCCCCTAAGTGGTCAGACAGTGGACTGTAGTCAATACTGAGTTGCACTGCAATCTTCTACTGTCACAAGGATCCAATTCTGCTTTCTTCTGCACTATTCAGATAGACTGAGTTACACAACAGCAAAACCTTTTGTTTTCCCTTCCTGGCAATCTGACTGACAACCACAGCTTGTCACAATAAGCCTCTGTATCACAAAAATTGTAATCAGCAAGTCTGGAAAACAGCTGCTAAGAGACTGTGGAGAAGGTCTGGGGGAGAACATGAGCATACCTTAGAAACCACAGAAGCTCTATCCTCTTGAACAGGTGTATTTACTACACACCCACGTGACACATGTCAGCGCACTTATGTGCACAGAAGCACACATGACCAAAGTAAACTAGGAAAAAGCAGCATGGGCAGCAAAAACAAACAAAAAAAATTCATAGAATAAAATAAATAAATAAAACAATAAGATTCTATCTTAACAACATGACAGCAAGCCAAATGCAAACCATGCAATGGTTTCAATTGGCTCTACAATATGAATTAATAATTACACACTTTTTTGATATGTTTAAACAATGGGATTGCTGATTGACCTTTGGTCTGTACATATCTTGGTAATTATGACTGCTATGGTGGATGACTTAACATTCTCTGACAGCAAAAAGAAAAACAAACAAACAAAAAACACTGGCCTTTAAAGTTAATCAGAGTAAGGCTAATGTCCTCTTAAAATATAAGCTACAAATATCTTAACAGTTTTCGAATAAAAGTGCTTTTGACACTTGGTCTAAAAAAAAACAAACAACAAATTAAAAAGAAAACAAACATTTATACCACTTCAGAAAGACTCAAGGCTGACTACATCCAATTATAAAACGCAAAATCTCTTCCTCAAGAGTTAACATATATATGTATTATATATATAAATTCATGGCTCTATCATGGCCTCATCCTGTACACTTTGCCATTTACTGGCTTCCATTCTACCTTCCTTAGTCAAGCATTTTTTACTTCATATCATGCCACTGTGACTAAGATCATATATATCATCCCACAGACTAAAGTTATCCACTACAAATATATCATCAAGTACTAGCTTCTGCTCAGAAAGCAATAGAAAAGCACTTTAAGTTTAAATTACGAAGCCTTGTAAACACACTGATGATATCCTTCCAACTTCAGAATTCTAGAACACAGATTCATTAACAAAGCAAATAATCACCTCTGAATAGAGAACAGTGAATTTTCCAGAAAAACTAAAAATTTGATGATTTGTGGAAGAGAAGGGTAGGGGAGAATTGTTGCTTCCATCACTTTAAAAAAACTTTTTCTTAATAAATATATCCTTTAAAATGACTGTGATTGTCAGTATGTTACCATATTACATAGGGCCTAACAAGCTGCAACCTTGTTACATTGCAGTACTGCACAATTATCAAAAGCACTATTCATAATAATACTTGAAACAGTAAGGCCCTAACAGACTGCATTCTAACAAGGATTAACTTTACTTGGGTATCTCACTGTAACCACAATGAGTATTGCTCTCAAACACAGAACAGAACCTAGTTTAGAAAGGTCAACCTTAAATGCATGTCAGGCTGTACTTGTGGTGTCATTCACATTTGCTTCTGCTAAGAGAAACATTAACTTGTCCATGAAACTGTAACTATTAACATTCTAAGATACTATTTACAGCTGCTTCTAAAATAGAGTCAGTTTCTACACCACCTTCACTCTGGTCTGGAATAAATTTTTCCAGGCAGTTTTCCTGTGAAGCAATAGGCGAAAAATTAGGAAATTCTAATTCAACTGAACCACTACTTGTTGCCTCGTTTTGTAGCTGTCTCCCAGCTTTTTTAAGTTCCAAGATGTTTTTAAACGTAGTTTCTAAACTCTTACTGAGCAGTAAGTCTTGCTGGGGTTCACCAGAGCCTTTCCTATTTTCAGGATGTAAAACTTCATTCTTTGGAGAGCTCCTCACAGTTTTGTCTTGGAGGGAATTATTACACGTTACCTTTGAGAAAGATTGAACTGTGTTCCTTGATATTTTATTGTGTATTCCATGACTGCCTCTTGACACAGTTTTTGACAAGTCTTCAGAACTCGAAGAATTCTCAGTGGACTTGGCAATATCTTTCCCACCCATCTTTTCTTCAGAAAGGGCCCCATATCGGCTTTCAGAAGAACAATTAGCTTTTTCAAATTTTAAAGCTTTAGTGAGGCTCTCTGATTTTTTAGTAGAAGTTACTCCTTCTTGTGGTGTCAGAATGTTGTTAGGCACTAGAGGAAGTTTACTGTGATTTGAGGACTCTGCTGAGCTGGATTTTGGTCGGTCTCTGGCTTGGGTTTTGGTAGTCTGACTTCGAGAAGGTAATGTTTTGCTAGACTGATGGTCACTTTTGCTGGACTGTGCTTCTTCAGCCATTTTATCAAATTGTTTGGCAGAACAACAAAAATCAGCCTGATAACCATCTGAAAAACAACATTTTATTTAAATTACCTATCCATCAAAATAACAAAGACTCCAACACAGTTTTTGAGTATTAAAATTCAAATGACATCAACAATCTACAGATTCATGTCTTTAACATACACATGCTTACGTATTCTGCTGCGTCCAGTGTAGGTTATTGCAAAATTTATCAGCATACTACACAAGTACATGCACTGTAAAACCAGACTAAGAGCACTTCCTAACATTCTAAATACACAGATATCGTATCTGGAAGACTAATAGGTTCTTCAATACATCCTCTGAGTATCTTTTAAAATATGCAGAATATGCAAAATATTTAAACAAACAGTAAGTGTTACCTTAGCAACTAAAAATACATGATATGTGTATGTTCAATATTCTGGTTAAAAATGCTGCCATATAAGTGGCCATGACATTCCAAAAGCAATACTTCATTCAGTATTCCTGCCCCATACAGCAGTGGTGCTCTCTGATTGCCAGGACACTCACAGTTTCTTCCCTACTACAACTGAGACCATGCAGGAGTCAAGACTATTTCAGAAGAAACTCAGAAATACTTCTCTGCCCAACAGGCCAAATTTGTTTTGTTTTTTTTTTCCCCAAATAACTGCCTTCAACCTTATAGTCTCTCTAGATTATTGAATTTGACAGTTATTAAAATTTAACTTGCAACTGCTCATTCAGTATTTGAATTACCAGAATCCATAGCATCCTCATTATGTTCCTCATTATGGACACAATTGTTTCTAAACACTCCATACCTAGGCTGCTTTTATAAATTTCAGAAGTTAACCATTACTTACCAGGATCCACTAGTGCAAGACGCTTATCCCTGGTCAGAGAAGCCCTTTCTTCCTGGTTGAACATTCTATCAATCATAACCATTTCTGCAGAGGGATTTATCCGCTGCAGGGAAAGAGAAAAAAATTAAAACTAA
>NW_009954543.1:5003629-5027329 GCF_000747805.2 Chaetura pelagica
GGGAAAGAGAAAAAAAATAAAACTAAAAAAATCTCCACAGTTACTCATACATTGGTACCAAATCAAAACATTTACAGCTTCACTACCCTTCAGAGAAAAGGAACATATTTCATCAGGTATTTGTGGAGAATGCTCGCAATTCCACAGCATCTTCAAAGATCTTGGCTGTGACCCCAACCACTACTGTAACTCAAACATAAAATACAATTCACATGTCATGGTACATTTTGTTAAAGATTTTAAAATAAGGAATTACTATTCCAATTGGAAGAACCGTAACTTTTCAGGACTGGGTATGTTTATCATTCCACCACGATGATTTAAATGATACAGTATCTTTCTCCTTTAGAGATCAAGCCAGCAAAAATCCTGCAATGGGACCACCCTATCATATTGTTTATTCCCTGCACTTCTCTCCCATCCTTCTACCTAGTTGGTGCTGAGTTGCATTTTGCTGATGATGCCTTCAAGCCAGGTGGATCTATCCACCACAGAAGGAAGTTCACTGGATACTAAGTCATAACACAGGCAACTAGTTGCAAATGACTGAATGGGATTTATCATACAACATATCAGATGCTAAAAGAACAGATTTTAACCTCCAACCCCTCTCTGCACCTGCAATTACTTGCAAATATTTGGTTAGTATCTTTTTCAGGGGACTTGCTAGATTCCAAAAGCATATTAATTCTAACACTTATATTATGTATTCCTGTCTCTAAAGGAGAGTGATTTAAATGTCTGTTATACTAAAATTGAATACTTTTCCAGGCTTGAAAACTAGCATGTCTGAAGCCATGATGACATTTCCTGATGCTTGTAAAACAAATTCCTAAAGTAACTCGGTCAGTTTTCTTCTGTGCCTGGGAATGTGAAAGCACTTAAATCAGGAACACTTCCGATCTGAGACTCCACCTAGATTCTAAGGAGAAGTAATGATTTCCTAAATTGTAGTATGACAATTAGAACACGGCTGAAGGCCTCTGAATGTTCAACTCTCTTTCAGGCTCTATCACCCACAATAATATACAGAAATCACCTGACTACCACAGTCTGTTCAGCACAAAAGCGAAAGTTTAAGCAGAGAACAGATCATGTGTCTTCAACATCTATGGAACTTCTTCACAGAACAGCACCCTTACTTGGGTGGTATGTGAAATGCAAACTCAACACATTTCACTGATTTTATTATTTGTGCACACTTAAAAAATGCAGATTAGCCACTGAAATTACTGGTGCAATAACAAATATACTGGCTATGTGTCCTGGGCTGCATCAAAAGAAGTGTGCCAACAGGCAGAGGGAAATGATTCTGCCCCTCTACTCTGCACTTGTGAGACCCCCCCTGGAGTACTGTGTCCAGTTCTGGAGCCCCCAACATAAGAAGGACATGGAGCTCCTGAAGAGAGTCCAGAGGAGGGCCACGAAGATGATTAGAGGGCTGGAGCACCTCTGCTACAACGACAGGCTGAAAGAGTTGGGGTTGCTCAGACTGGAGAAGAGAAGGCTCCAGGGAAACCTCATAGCAGCCTTTCAGTACTTGAAGGGGGCCTACAGGAAAGCTGGGAAGGGGCTTTTTAAAAGGGCATGTAGCAAGAGGACAAGGGGCAATGGATTAAAACTGGAATAAGGAAGATTTAGGTTAGACATTAGGAAGAAATTCTTTAGTGTGAGGCTGGTGAGACACTGGCATAGGTTGCCCAGGAAAGCTGTGGATGCCCTCTCGCTGGAGGTGCTAAAGGCCATGTTAGATGGGGCTTTGAGCAACCTGATGTAGTGGGAGGTGTCCCTGCCCATCCAAGGGAGGTGGAACTAGATGATCTTTTAAGTTCACCTCCAACTCAAACCATTCTATGATTCTATATATGAATCTTTAAAATCTTCATATATTTATCTCCTTCAAAAGGCAATAAATAGTATCAACAAAATTAACTGTAATGCTAGCTCTCACCTTCCTGTAGATGTTTGAGTTTAACAG
Organism: Chaetura pelagica; assembly: GCF_000747805.2. NCBI lineage: Eukaryota > Metazoa > Chordata > Aves > Apodiformes > Apodidae > Chaetura > Chaetura pelagica. Next base: position 5,005,608 of record NW_009954543.1, read on the forward strand.
ACTGAATCACATTCTATAAATATAAATTGTGCATGGGTTATACACCTTACCATTGCATCTTCTATAAGCAAACATCTGTATTTGTTTAGCATAGCCTGTGTCCTCTTCAGGAGCTGTGTAGCTACAGATTCAAATTCACCATCCACTAGAAAGACAAGAATATACTTTCAATTACTCTTCTTCAGTAACCTGCACAAATTCTGAAGTGTTCCCTTTCTTATTGCTCTAATTTACATAAATAATTATGTCAATATATTTATTACAAACTAATTGCCAATTTTAAAAAGAAAATTACCTTTTCTTAAGTCTTCTTCTGTTGGCAGTGATCCCTGGCACACATGGTATGAAAGAAGTCTCTGAACTGCATCATTTAATGATCTAAACCGACTTTTATCTGGTGTCACAGCATGCATCTGATCCTTCTGTAATTGTTGTAGAATACTACAAGGAATATTAATTAAATATAATTAACACATACTCTAACACCAACAAAAACTAAAAAGAAAGGAAGGTTAGAGGAAATGTCTGCAGCAATATTACAAAAGAATTACTTACAAAGCTCCTTTAGTTAGCTGTTTGGCAGCAGGCCTTTTCTGTCCAACTAAATGACCATCCACCTAAGTTTAAAATAAAAGACAAATTATAATATATCCCCTCCTTTGCAAAGTAAGTTTCAGAATCAATTTCTGCCAATTTAGTATATCACCAATACCACTGTAAACACCATAGAAGTATTAACACTTTCAAATAGCTGCTATTTCCACAGGGCACTGCAGCAACAAAATACAGAAGCCACTTCTCTCACATAAACCAAAGGTCTGAAACGCTGTTTGCAGACAAATTTCACTCTAGTCCATACACATGCTTCACTAGGAAAAAGGCTGGTCAAATTCAGCAGGTGAAATGAAGAAAAAGTACTATTAAAAACTTTTCCAAAGAAATCTGCTCTCAAGAACTGTCTCTGCAGTTTTCAGCTGATGTCATCTTGGTTGATTGGGATGGACTAGAGTACTTGTCAGAAAAGCAGGCTAAGGTTGCCTACTTGGATTCTCAAAAGCTGCGATGGCTAGGGTGGGGGGTGAAAGTTGTTTTGGGAATTCTGTTTCAGTGTCAGTTCTATAGATATACCCATGAGGTAGATCTCTATCACCTCCTTTCCTTAGACATTTATGAAGTCAAGGTTTTTCAAGAGAACACTGTCCAAAGATGTGAAGCTCTCCTGTATGAGAGGCACTACTGCAATCCAAGTATTCTCCCAAATAAGCCATTCTGGACCGAAGAGTCTTTGTTTAATAAGAAGTTGTTGGGTTTTTTTCAGTCAACTAGTCTTACTAATGAAATGGGTCACAGTGCAAAAGATACTTATCATCTCAAGTAAGATTGCATTGAAACTCTAAGTAACACTGAAACTCTTTTGAACATGGTTAGAAGGAACAAAACAGCATGTGATACCGAGCATTTATCTTAGTCAAGTAGGTGCAGTAGGACACAGGAACCCTATAATGCTACTTGCTAGCCAAAAACCCTCTACCTTCAAGAGCATAAGAAGTATTTGGCACCACATCTGACCAACAATTACAAAACCAGGCTTTAGCTGTAATACAGCACTACTGTGAGCATCTTCTGGTCTACTTGTACACTAGTAAGGGAAAACATTCATGAATTACTACACTGACAAATACATTTACAGCAAGGAAGAAAAAATTCTAAATCAGATCCTCCCTTGTTTTATTCCATGACTTTGTAGTTTAGTTCCATCAACAACGAAGACAATGCTTTCAAGCCTACATCAAAACCTCACTTCTTGCCATCAGCTACTCAGTTCAGGCCTCCTCCCTCCAGTTCTTGTACTCCCTCTCCGAAAGAGCTAGCCTTCCTTTTCAGTCCCAAACCCCAGATGTATTGTTAAATTTTTGTACATAGCTGCCATATACAGAACTTCTGGTGGTAAAAAAGATAATGCAGTAGAGTAAAGCAGACAAAGACCAGATGGGATTCTTCTGCTACTTCTCACAAACCAACTCCATGCAGTTAGATAATAGTTGAATTTGTAGGAAGTGTTGGTAAGAGTAGATCTAACTTACATTCAGCTCAATGAAGAATTGCTATGTCACATGAAATTATCTTCAGAAAACAGTAAAGTCTTATTGAATCAAATCTCAAAGCAGCATTCTAAGTAACAATTTGCAAAATACTCAATAATTATTATAAGGTAGAATCTGACAAGCCTGAGTGATTTCATATACTCTAAAGAAAACCAGCAAGGACTCCTAGATTATCAAGATGGAGTTGAAACATCCCCAACTTCACTAAAATTTTAAGGGAAAAGAACACATACAAATAAAAGTATTCTCTACCTGAATACTCTGTTGAACTGATGATGTTCCTATTACTTTTTCTTGCAGCTGTGCTGTTCCTAGAGATTGCTGTATGACTTTTCCTCCAGCATCCTGTCCTATAAAAATAGGTTAAAAAGACCTGTCATCCAAAGAAATAACAGCATAACATCATGTACCTATCCTGAACATTTTTCTTGAGTTTTTAGCTCTTAGGGAGAAATATACGGTCTTATGCTTAAAAACATTAATGCAACTAGCTTGTGGAGAAAAAAATTGAAAGGAAATGATACTTGCTTCTGCAGACTACAAAAATCCTCAGATATAAATCACCTCCTACCATAGCACTGAAATGTAAGAAAACATTCAAGTACCGTAAGTACAGTGGCCCAACAATTTACAGAAAACCATATGGTGTATTTTATCAAGCTTTTCAATACTAACCGTTCCTCAAGATATAAAGCAAATTTTTCTAGAGCTCCTGAAAAAATTTAGACAGCAGGCACAATAATTTTTTTTCTACACTTTCTACATGATCAGACTTCCTCCAAATGCCTTGCTGAAGAATTCAAACAGCATCTTATCAGCCATGCTACATTACAACCAACACAAACAGGATTTCTTTATAATTTTTTTCCACACACAAAAAATCCCCATACTGTGCTGATTGTTGAGAATTGCCTGGACAGCTTGCACATAACAGTACACAAGGAAAAATAAAGCAGGTAGATAACGGGACCTTATTCAAAAAGGTTACTTACATTCAAAGAGAACATGAAGATTACTGTATTTCTCTGGGGTTTAATATACTGGTTTTGTTCTTTTAGTAGCATGGTGCTGCTTGAAAAGCCCAATATTTTGCTACGCACAATGTGTTAACTATTCTAACCAGAAGTGACACATTCAAAACCAAACTGGGTGACGACAGCCTGCACAAAACCTTGTAATGGCTACTTTTCTTTCCTCTGTATCTGAAGTAGCCATCACAACACAGTCTAGAAGTTTCATAGAATTTTTAGCAGATGTCCATATTTTGAAAATTACTTATTTCTATTTTCCTAAGCTGAAAAAAAAAATAAACAAGAAAAATTAAAGAAGGCACAACTTTGGATCTCCTAGAGGGGAGAAATAATTGCTTATGGTAAAGATTCAACTTTTCAGTCTACAAAATTAAGTGCTGTGCGTTGGGAAAAATAAAAGCACATATTCAATACTGAAAAACTTAGTCTGAATTATTCTAAAAATAAAATTCTTATGACTTTTAGGACCCTGTGTAAGCTATCAATGCAAATCTGACACAATGCAGAAGAAAAAATTGCTGTTGCTGGAGAAAATTAGGAAAATGATTTTAAAAAGACCTTAGTTGACCTGATAGTGTGTTGCTCAGAAGACTTGTTAGCTGAGGCTGTCTCAAATTATCCTGTGTCTTCAATGCAGAAACTGGTGATGTCTGGTTCATAGCTTTTTTCTGTACCACATACATTAAAAAAAAAACAAACAACAAACCACAGTCAAAAACTTACTGAAAGCTTTAAAAAACAGAGGAAAAAAGCAAATAAGGCAACTAAAATTCAGCTCTATGCATCTTTTTTCAACCTCAAATTTTTAAGTGGTCAAATTTCAGATATCTCCATACCTCCCAAGTTCAAGAATTTTACAAAACTAAATCAGAGAGGAATAGAAATAGCACTGACAGTAGAAATATGCCCCAGTTGTACTTTGGAAGACCCATGACCTATCACTCCAAGTGGCCCTCAGCAAGCTCAGCTTTTTATAGTCTCAAAACTGCAAGATGACTTAATAAGCTGCCTCCACAACAAAAAAAAACACAGTGTAACAAACTGTCCAGTGTCTAGCAACTATATGATACACAGTTTACAATACAGTACAATATTTAAAATGCAAGTAGAAACTGGAAAGATTCTGGTAAACAGCAGAATTTGTTCTGTTGTTCCCATTTTCCACTCCTAAATTTCAGCATAAAAACAAAATAATTTTTTACAGCAATACAAGATACTACACTTTTGGAACTCCTGAAACTCACTGACCCAGCATATATCCTACAAATGGGAAGATGTAGACACATGAAGAAAATCAGACAGGCCTCAAATTACTTATCTCCAAATAAAATGTTACAACCTGTGCTAGTGGTTTTAGCAAAGACTCAAAAAGTGGTTCTACAACATGTTGACCCTTATTTCCTAAATACACATTATTTTCTAAGACCATTTTGGTCTTTGTTAAAAAACATCCATTAGACGTTTGGGAAAAGAGAAAGATCTATGATAACTGGTGCAAATGTATGCTGAGATGGTTATTATCAGTATTTTATAATGACCTAAGAAAACAAACAAAAGCAAAAAAAGGACAGAAGTGGAGTTACAGCTTGTTGCTAACTGTGTGACAAGTGAGTTAAATATTTCACTTGTGAAAACATACAAACTCGAGTTTAATAAATACTGCAGCTACACCAAATGGACCAAAAAAAAAAAAAAAAAAAAGACCAGTAGTCACCTTTAAAGTAAATCCTTAAATATTTTTTTTATTACTACTAAGTAGACCTCTTCTTAGTGAAAGCATTTGTTAAATGTTAAGTTTTGGAAACTGCTTTCAAAGGTATTATCTCTTAAGGTACCTGAGAAAAATCTCTTCCCTCATCTTTGCTTCAAATTTGAAAGCTTCTAACAGACACACAAAACTACAGTGTGCAAAAAGCCAAAAAGATAAAGTTTGAACAGATTAATTTTGTATGGTAAACAACAAGAAACCCAATAAATGTTTCCATCTCTAATTTGAATAGGTCAAACCTTGAAAACACAGGCACAGTTTTTGTGAGATCAAAAAGACATCTAAGTGCTAAGACTGTACCCTAGCCTTTACATCTAGCTCCCATGGTAAGATTTTCAGAAAAGCTCACAGTTTTTCTAACCTTACAATGTCTATTCCTTTAAATGGAAGCAGAAATAGATCAGTGCAAAGCAGTTGTGAAAATATTACTTTAAATCACCAATAAGATCTTCTGAATTAAGGCAAGTAACAGACTCATTCACTCAGGGATAGATTTTAGAAAATACCCAGTGAAATTCTGTCTCTGGGTTACAGTAATTTTCAGCATTTCCACAGCATTTGTAATAAACTAGAAAAATTAACATTCTCTGTATTAACACCGACTTAATACTTAGCTAACCAGACTTTAGCATAGATTAGAAGTATTTCTTTGGCTACATTCTCAAACAGCTTTCGTACCTGACCAAAGGCAAACTGTTGCTGTGTTACTCCAACTGACGTGTGACTAAAGGTGCTGATGGACTTGGCAGAGGATGCTGGAAGACGATGTGATGCACTGACTGGAACTTGAGTTCTGTTCTGTGTGAGCTGATCTCCTGTAAAATTTCCTCCTGATGCGACAGACTGAACGGATGCTCCCAAGCTAGGATGTACTGAACCAGAAGAGCTTGCAACAGCAAATCGATTGGATGCAGACATGTTTGAGACTGCAGACTGCCCAGGTGACATTGTAGTAAAACTTGATCTACCTTGAGAAACATTAGCTTGACTGGGTGACAAATGCACCGCCGCTGGCGATGCCTGCTGCAGTGGCACTTGTCCACCAACAATTTGTGAAGTTCCATGATTTACTACAACTTGGTTTCCAGGAGCTGTGAATGTCTGGCCAGAGACAAGCTGAACAGCTGTGTTCTGATTATTCAGCATCTGTCCTGAATACGACTGGTTGGTTCTTAGCATGTTTGAAGAGTTCCTGTTGAGCATTACGTGCTCAGCAGACACTTGGCTAGGAACCAGCTGGGAAGGCTGAGTCTGAAGAAGCTGTCCATTTATGGCCTGGACATGATGAACTGAATTAGAATTAACAGGCAAACTTGTAGGTATGAGAAACTGGTTTTGAGGTGCATGAGGCTGTCCCATAGGAGAATGGATAACAATACTACCTCCAGCATTACTAACTGTCTGAGGTGTAACTGATTTTCTTGTATTTTGTTGATTAACAATATTAACAGACATATGAGGACCAACTACTGAACTCTGAGGTGAGTTTGCAGAAGCAAACGGAATCCCTTGCTGTACATGATGTTGCTGTATTCCCAAGTTATTCACATTGTAAGCAGTCTGCTGACCCATCTGGATAGGCTTTGGTTGGATATTAATGGGAACTTTGTTAGAGTTTGGTGCCAAACCCCTTTGAATGATGATATTATGAACAGGCAATGACGTCTGAAAATTTGTGCTGTTAAATGGAACGGTTACAGGTTGTGCTACTGGACTTGAATTTGAATTACCAAACAGTGAATTACCATTTGGAGTTTGTCTATGAACCAAGAGGCCACTACTCATGTTTGCAGGTGTTTGCTGACCATTGCCTTTCAGTATTATCTGAGATCCATCAATGTTATTAATGGTCATCATGGAAGGCTGATTACTAAATGAACCAATTAGCTGTATCTGCCCAGAACCACTAATCTGGCTGCTATTAGACAAATGCTGGCTGGGAACACTAATTCCAACATGTTGCATAAAGCCATGTTGCACACCGACTGTATTGCTTGCAAATGATGCTCCAACAGGTTGCTGTACCACTTGAGTAACTCCTATGGGTTGCAACGTCTGACCTGAGTAATTAGAAACATTAGAAGCCTGAGTAAAGGATGCTGATGAAGAAGGATGAAGCTGAGCTTGTGCAAACTGTTGGCTAGAACCTACACTGGCATCCAAATATGCCTCTTCTGCCAAAGTCTGTTCAGTAATGTTGGCCTCCTGCAAGGACTTCTGAAGAATATCAAAAGGCTGATCCTCAGTAAGATCAGGTAAAGGAGAAGATACAAGTTCATCTTCAAGAAACTGAAGGCTACTGGACAGCTGCAGTCCATCACTAGGCCCCTCTCCAAGCTGACCTTTTACAGATGACTTAGGATCAGTGTTCTGAAATGCAAAACAAGAAATTAGTGAATTTCAGAAATTGCAAGCTCTACTTTGTTTCCCCACTAAGCTTCTCTTCATGCAAGAAAACTTTCTTTAGAAAATTTTATTATTTGCATAGTATGTATATAAGGTGACATGCATCCCATACAGAGGGTCAGCATATAACATGTGCATCCTTTACGTCCCACTCATGCCCTCGTAACAGACTGCTGGAGACACTATTTTCAAGCCTCCCAATTCCACAGCACTCAGCTCTGCAGATGCACTTTTTCAAGAGGATGTGACATGCTCTTGAAGTACCATTTTCCTTTTCACAAGCTGAGCACAGCACAGACAAAAGGATAAAGGAAAGGAGGAAAGGAGGAGTGAAAAGATCTCCACTGTAGCTCCATTTGGGGCAAGGTTTCAGCAGCAACAACAGTAGCAGGGAAAAGGCTGGAGAAAGTGCTCTGAGGAGTCACTGACTTCCTCCACCAAATGAGAGCCATCTCCAAATTCCTATCAGCATTTCTATAGTGACACAGTGCAAACTAGTGACCATTTCACTAAGGTAAGGAATTACAATAATTTTTTGTTTAGAAAAAAATCAGAAACAAAGCAGTAAGGAAAACAACGCTAGAGACTCTGTGGTTTATGCTAGTAAAAAGGATAAGGAGAACTGTAATAGGTGAGCTTACAGCAAATAGTAAGTACCACCTTCAATGAAAAAATCCTTCATATCTATATCCATAAAAATATTGTGATCTGCTTGACTCTGGACTACTGATTTCCAAAAACAAAGCCATGTCCAGAATCTCTAGACAACACAAGTATCAGGTTTATACAGGTGGAATGACAAATTTTAATACATAATACATAAAGCATAGTTTTTAATTAAAACAGAATACACCTTTCTGAATTGCAAAAATTGCATCCAAGTACTCAAAAACCACATCCCATTTCATTTTAGGGCAGGACAAATGCAAAATGTGGTGTGAAATCAAGAGTCACATTCGTATTTTGAGCCTTTACTCCTTGAAGGTCATAGAAGCTTGTTTTCACTTCATACAAAGTGTGTGAAGATGCTGCAAGCTACAATTATCACATGCTCTTAAAATTCAATACAATATTTTCAAAACACAATGATAAAATTACGTTTTGTTTTTAACATACAAGTGAACCAAAGAAATTCAACTAGTGCTTAAATGTCTTGATGTCTGCACCTCATAAACATTTAAAATTACAAATCGGGTTCTTAACTGTACATAGGCGCAGTTAGGGCATGAACAGGACTCACAATATCAGGTTTTGTGGAGAATTCCCTATTGCATCTGTAAGTTGTTTCCAGTGCTGATGTCCAATCTGAAATCTTTCACAACTGTGTAACTTGGAGGGCTCCAGCTAATGCTATTCCAGTTAGTACTAACAATGCAACTAATATTAATAATAGCAATAGTAACATTATATAGAATTACATACAATCAAGATTAATAGAGCTTGAAACTCTCCCACTAGAATGAAGAATCCTAAATTTCATCCCCTGCTCCCAGGACTGTTCGAAATCCAAAACCAACTTTATGTGGAAACAGGGACTTGCCAATTTAACATCTCAATCACTGCTCCCAGATTCAGAATAGTCATACAAAACACCACACTAATTTCAACAAGACATTAGTGCCACTGCAACTTCATGAATCTGCTTAACGATTAAGACTCTTATTGTCACTGGCTCCATGAATATTCTGCTCTCTTAAACTGTTACAGTGTACTACAATAGGAAGGTGGAAGGTAACTGAGCAATGGCTAATCCTCTTCATGAGGGTTGTAACCAACACTGACAATCCCCTCAGGGAAACCAACCTGCAACCAGTGGTGGTATGCAATCATTCCACTCAAGGGGGGAGAGGGGAAAAGCTCAAGTGTGGGCACTACATTCTCACCCTTCAGTCGGCAGAAACTTAAGTCTTTTTTGTGTGAGGTGTTGGCTGAGCATGCTTACCAGCTAAGGCACTGAACCCTTGACACTGAAAAAATCTGTAAACTCTGCCACTGAAAGGCATGAGATGGGACATCAAGACAGTCAATCCTACTTCATGGTAGCAATTCTGAATACATACAAAAACTGAACTTTCGGGTTCTGCAAAAACTTTGATTATTAAAAACTCTGATGCTTTTAAGTTTTCAGGTATCTTATGCTATAAGCAAGGTCTCTGAAACCATCTATTTATATTTTAGATACCTCTTGGTCTTTCACAATGCACTAGAGCAGATCAGCTTTGGCTTGATCTCCGAGGACAGAGATTCCACAGCCTCACTGGGTAAAACTTGGTCCAGCACTACAGTATGCTCCTGGCCAAAATAGAACACTGAACACTACTTGCACCACCTAATGAACTTGAAGTGTCTTCCCTGACACTGAAGTTACAGGAATTAAACATACCTGTTCAGTCTAAGAAACAAAAGTGTCATTCATTAGTAGCTCAGATTCTATTTAGAAATATGAAACAAAACCATCCTAACATACCCAGAAAATGCATTACTTACTAACTTTTAGAGTCTACATTTGAGCACTGCTACATCTACAATTACTAAAATCACAAGTCCAGTTTACTGGAGAAAGTTACACTAGAGAACATTGTCACTGCTCAGCAAGCTGCTTTACACATTTACAAAACAGCACCCAACAATACAGCATCTTCTGATCAACTCCCCACTGAAAATCCAATGAAATACTGAAAATATTAACAGCATGAGATGGCTCTGTTTGGATCCAGAATTTTCATGCAAAAATGGTCAAAACACACATCTACCTCAGTGTTTTTATAAAAGTCAAGTAAAGCCATAACAGAAGCATGCAATTTCAATATAAATACAATTTATCTCCTGACCACTTACATTGGAGTTGGCGAAAATTGAATTTGAGTTGGCTACAGAATATTCTGCATTAGTCAAGTCTTCATTGCTCTGTTGAAAGACAAAAATCATGTTCAGAAATAATACACTCAATGAAGATTACACATGTTGAACGCAGAGGAATGCTACTTACAGATTTACTACTAGGTCCATGTAGAAAATAATTCAGCGCCTGTGGGTCCCTTAAGGGGGGGAAAAAACAAAGTTACCACTTTTTGAAAGCTCCTTCTATTTATGAGGCTAATTTAACTAAGACAGATACTGTATTAATGTAGATGAGGTCTATAGCAAAAACATTTCTTCCACTGACCCCAATGCAAAGCTGAAAGTTTTTATCATCTAAGCATCTGTTTCCACATCAGCAGTTTTCAGATGTTAATCGTATGTGTCCTTGTACCATGTACTTCAAGCAATAAAATGTGATCATCACAAAATTTTAGTTGCATTCTTCTTCCCTTCATGAGGGTATCACTCATACTCTCTTAAAACACACAGTATTTTACAACAGCACATAGCACAAACCCTAAGAAAAATACTACCACCAAATAACATGAGAACGCAAACAGGTACCATCTCTCCTACAGAAGTGAACTATAATGCCTGTTCAGCTAGTGTGCAAGTCACCAGGGTATTTAAAATCTGAATCTTTAACATGTTTTCTGCTACTCTTAATGTAAGTTAACACAAACTTCTGCTTGCCAGAGTAACAGTCCCTTCACTTGGAGAAAAAAATGGCATCTTTTCCAAGTGAAATCAACCTCAGAAATATTAAATACTATTAAATAAAATATCAGTGTATTTCCTTAACTTAGCACTATCACTGAATAAAATTCAGATTAAAAATGTGGTCTGGTAAAGTGAGTCTTGGAAATTCAACCAAATCTAACTGCACATACACAAACAGCAAAACACACTCAAAGGTTTAGTTACATGGCATTATTTTATTACAACTGTAGAGCATTTCCCAACACATCCATTAGCATGAAGACTAAAATGATATGGAAGTTTTTTAATTTGAAAACATCTTTATTGATTAACAAGTAATAATAACATTTTTGAGAAGCAAGAGATTCTCATGTAAAACAAATATTAATTCAGAACATGTCTCCTTCTCTCTTGATCATCCTAGAAAATAAAGAGAGCACAATTTAAAGATCTTTCATGTTTACAACAACTCTACTAAACAGACAAATGTACTTCTATTCCTCTTTTTTTCGCTTAAAAAATAAACTGCACTCATGTTTACAAAAGACATGCTAGACAGTACTTGGCATGGACTTTGCTGTACAATTATGCTTACAATGTAGAAGTGTTTATATATCTTTAGTAGATTATACTAAATTTTAAGAATTAAGGAGAACAGAACTTATACAGAGCTCTATCATGATTATGAGTGTTACTGATAAATAGCCAGACCATCTAATACTAGCTATGCTCACTGGCTTTAAATCACAAAAAATGCAATTAAAAATGAAGAACACTATCACCTTAAGTACTGTCTTTAGTAAGGGAAGGAATTTTAGATGGCACTTACCAAAATCAAACATCAGATACAAAAAAAATGCTGTTTTCCATTCTTCTAGATACTTAAGACAATAATTGCTGGCAGCAGAAGAAAACAAATTTTTCACATACTCATGTGTATAGAGGGCACTTCATTTTCCGAACCACCTGTGAACTTGTACCAGGATCCTTGTGATTCATGCTCATGGCAGAGCACTTAATTGTCCCATGCAGTCAACTATCATCTTTATGTTCTAAGCAGGACGTGTTTTCTTATGGTGACAATCAGTAACCTTGCACAGTGTACTTCACAGAACATAACTGTAAGCCATGACCAGCCATGCTTTTGCTACAGCAACCACAAAGTCATCCTCGTATTACAGCAGTCACTGTGCTGATATTTCATTTTTTTCTCAAGTTAAAGCTCTCACTGGTTTAGCTAGAAGCCTCAAATGCGTGAGAAAAGTAAAAGGTCTATTTATTCACTACACGGAAGACAGTAAAAAATTCTTGTATGAAATTGAGACGATCTATTACTAACTGTTACAAGACTGATGTCACACTAATTTCTCACAGAGTTTGAACAAAGTGTCGAACACAAAATGTTCCATTTTCTTCTTTGAAATGCATTATAGTATTTTATCCATTCTTGAATACTGACATAAATGTTAGCCAATGGAAGGTAACCTGTCACATACACAATCCACAAAAATCTTCCTCATGCTTCAGGGCTCCTAATTATTTTTGAGTTTCCCATATGGAATTATCAACCTCCAAATAAAACTGCTATAGAAACAAAAAAAACAACAACCAAAACAAAACCAAACACACAACCCAGGACCATGCAAAATCCCCAATTTTATTAAAATTAAATATGTTTGAGCAAAATGCTGATAAATGATTGTTTGTTGTGAACACTTAACAGTGCTGGGTAGCAATTCTGGTTTTCTAACATTTTAATATATGTAACATTTTAATACATGTTATTAGTAGAAATTAAATATTTATAATTGAGAAAAGAATAATTTCACTTTTCCCTTTAAAATACAACCACAGTGTCAACAAAATATCTTGTTCCACTAATCAAATATTTGAGGGGGTTTCTTAAATCCTAAAATACAGTTCTCTGCAATGAAGTTTATAACAATCTTAGTAAGGTGCTTCTACACTGACTTAATATTACCACAGCTGAGAAGATAATCCAACCTCCATGCACACTCATTCCTTGGCTTCTGCTGAGGAGAATGCCAGCAAGTAGACTGTCAGCATACACTGAGATTGAAGGCTTTGTGATACATGCATCACCACATGATGGAAGTGGAGCACAGCTATTCATTTCATTTGCAAGTCACCTAGTCTTGAGACAGTACTGAGATAGAATAGTCTTCTAGAAGATGATTTTGCAAAATTTTTTTCCCAATTTTTTTAAAAAAACTCATGAAGGAAAACTTACCCAATCAGATCAAGGAGACAGGATTCATCGTCGTCATCATCCATGACAACTAGAACAAAAAGGAAGAGGATGGATATTTGAGACATTATCAGACAGAACATTACTTTTGACAATAAAACCAATATAAAATATCTCAATGTTTTTTATCAAACAATCTATGAAGTTGACAGATGTCTGCTATTAGCAGAGTTCTTAAATTAACATGCACCTTCTACAGAAGTCCACTGATTTATCTCAAAATCAAATTCAGTCACAAGTACCAATATAAAAAATCCCATGCAATGTTTTATCATTTAGGGGTTTTTTTTAGAATTTTTAATTGGGGAAAGACAAAAGATTAACCAAACTAATTAAACAGATCTTCTATAGCTTAAAAAAACTCATAAAAAAATAAACACTGAATACAATCTCAAGACTCCAATTAAAATGCTTTTATAAGAATTTACTCCCAGATAAACCCCATGAGAGAATAAACAAACACTAGAGAACATACAAAGACTGTTAGAAATTAGTGGTTATAATATTGACCAGCCAAAAATGTAAACAAATTTAGGTGAGTATCATTATGGTGCTGTCACAGGCTAGGACCAAAACTAGCCAAGACACTGCGAAGCATGAAAAAGAACAGTTTTCTAGCAGACCTTTCTTAGCTATTGCTAGTGACTATATGGCCACTTCCAGTTTCTCACCAACACTACTACTCAGAAACGTACTTAAATTTGTGATTAATAGTACAGAGCTCTGACAATCCTTTTCTCAATGGGAGGGGAATTCATTTGCATTGGCCAAACTGAACGTTAAGCATCCATTCACTGGGTGCAGAGCATTTTTAGCCTCACAATATCATGACCACCAACTCTCTTAGGCACTGCCTACTCGGTCACATGCTACCTGTACCAAACACATCCCAGCACTCTTCCCTCTGGTTGTTGTTCTTTCAAAGCTTCTGTTACCTCCCCACTGTAACACTGAGAATGTCACCTGAGACTGTACCTTCTCCCTTTTCCCTGTCAGTAGCTCTCAGGACTACTTTATCCTTCCTTATTTCCCCTCTAAAGATCCTACCTAAACCATCAGTTCAATTATCAAATGATGCCAGCACTTCCTAAACCTCTTGGTACCCTGGCTTCCATTTAGTTATCCAATCTCATCTGCCCAGTATCTTCCAACCACATCAAACTGATCACTGCATTCCATACTTATTTTCTCAATTTCCTGTAAAAAGTCTGCTATCATACTGATCACTCAAATTTATTAACATAGTTTTGGCTTTAATTCATTTGGCTCTCTCTCTTAATTCTTGCCAAACAAAAACTTACTATCTCTGACTAGATCCATATGAATCATTCTTCAGGCTCTCCTTCATACAGATCTCCATAATGATTATGACAATGAAGGGACTGGACCATCTGTTACACAAGAAGATGAGAGTACCAGGGATGTTCTGCCTGGGAAATGGAAGGTTATGGGGGAGTCCTATCCCTATGTATAAATATTTAGTGGGAAGGTGTAAAAAAGACTAAGCCAAACTCTTCTCAGTGGTATCCAGTGAATGAAAAAGAGACAAGGGGCACAAATAAAAAAACCAAACCAAAGATTTATTTAAGCATAATAAAAAAACTTAAAGCAAACAAACAAACAACAAAAAACAAACAAGCAACAAAAAAAACCAACAAACTCCAGATTTGGTCTGATCTCCAGACCGTGCTTCCCACCTCAACTCTCCTGTGATTCTGTAAACTCTTTCCTGAATTTTTTCTATACTCCACTGATTCTGTAGTATCACCTCTCTGGGAGAACATGACAACAGAGCAAGACTACAGAGAACTATCTCAAATGTCGATAAAATCAGCATTCGTGAGGTGATTATGCAACTTAGGAAGAATAGTTTCTCCCATGATTCAGTATTACATCAGCTCACTGTTGCATACAGCCACCAGCACAAGCACTGATCTTGCAATTTAATACTAAGCAAGTAACAAGATATTTCATGTCAAAAAATTTAAATGTAAATGTGAATTGGTTAATGAAAGTAAAGATCAGCTCTATCAAAAGTCAACATGATCTTTGTTTTCACACTGCATGTCTACTTTTGAAAATCCCATCTCACGTCTATGGAAATAATAACCATGTTATTTAAATAAAATGTCCTTACTAATTTATCACAACCCAGCACAGATATTCCCTTATCTTAATATCAGCAAAGCCTCTACTGTTTTATTTCATACCCCTGCGTGCTGGTTTGGCAGGTTTTTTCGTAGTGTGGGAGGGGCCCCACAGGTGGCACTGGTAAGAAGCTGAGAAGCTCCCCCAGCTCCAAAGACAGTGAGACAATGGATGTGCCTCTGCGATTAACATACAAAAGAACTGATGTAAAACCAAATTAAAGCAAGCAGTCAGAAGGAGCTGTGCTGGAAAGGCGTACCTGTGCCCGCAGTTGGTGAGGAAGAAGGGGAAGAAGGTGCCCTATCAAAAGTTTCCCAGCAGCCCATGGCGAGATGTCAGGCTGTCCCCCTGCATTCACAGAGGAACATGGTGGAACATTCCCTGAACAGTCCCTGAACTTGGATTTGCTGCCAGTGGACTTGGATTATGCAGCTGTGGAACACCTGGCGCCAGGGGAAGTGACTGTTCCCGAAGCAGCCCATGACTCTGTGAGAAGCCCAGGCTGGAGCAGCTCCGGATCTCATGGGAAGGACTCATGAAGGAAAGGTTCATGGAGGACTCTGTCCCATGGGAGGGACCCTGTGGGGAAGCAGCAGAGGACTGTAAGGAATCCTTCTTCCTGAGGAGGAAGGAGTGGCAGGAAACAGCAGCCTGTGAAGAATCTAAACCTATTCCCCTTTCCACCTGTGCTGCTGGGGGGAAGGAGGGAGAGAAACCGGGAACAAAGGAATTTGGGCCCAGGAAGAAGGGAGAGGTGGGGGTAGGGTATTGAAGCACTGCTCTGTTTTGTCTGTGTCCTGTGTGCATTTCATTACTGTTAAATTATTTTCCCCAAGTTGAGTCTGTTTTGCCTGGAATTGTAAATTGTGAGCAAACCTTCCTTATCTCAATCAATGAGACTCTAGACAGCCTTTGTCCTCCCCATCCCAGTGTGTCTGCATGTGTGTGGTAAGAGGGTGAGAGTTGAGTGAGTGGCCATGTGGCTGCTTCTTTGTTGTCATGCTAGGCCCAAATCACAACACCCTGCTACTGCACTGATGAAACCAGTATCTACTTCAACTTAGGCCACATGTACTTGTGGAAGCCACACTACCTGTCCCTTTTGGGAAATAACTTCAATGCCCTTTAGAGCACAACCCAAAAGAGAATAAAACAAAAGATGAAAGCAAGAAAACTGACAAGGAAATCCCAGCTAGGCAGGCCAATCCTCTGGGGGCCTGTTATTACTTGGCCCTAAAGCCTCTGCCTCCCTTTCAACACTCTCACCTACTATAGAGCAAAGGCTAACAAAAGCGGAAGAAAGCAGTCCTGTGCCCCTTCTCATTCACTTTCCCTGAGTCAGCTCAAGGGTTTGAACAGTCACCTGGGACAGAAAACTGATCTGAAAAAATAATATTGATCTGCTTCAACTTGGATTAGCTTCTTGATTTAAATCTGACCTTCCACAGGTCTACAAGAGTGCTAGTGCCAGCACAAGGGAGAGAATAGGTATGTGAGAACTTGGTGGTTATGAACGGGGGAAGGCACCAGTGCTTCAGCCAACTTAAAGCAATTGTTGGACTGCTCATGTACAGCTACTATAGCTTCCACGCTCAGGACAGCTGCAGTACAGGCCACAGATCAATGGAAGAGATTACTCTCCTCTACTCAGCACTTCAGCTTCCATCTGAAATACTGTGTCCAGTTTTCACACACGCACACACACACTCTCTCTCTCTCCCTCCTCCTCCTTTAAAAGAAACACAGAGAAACTTGAGAGTCCAGCAGGGTGTCAATAAAATCCTGGAGGCACATGACACTAAGAAAGTCTAAGGGAACTACATTTCTTCAGCCTGGGCAACAGACATCTAATTTAGGCGCTACCCACAGCGTGCCATTAGCTGGAAGGGGCAGCAAGATGAGAAGAGCCAGTCTCTTCTCATCAATGAGTTGCAAGACACCAGGCCAAGAGCTAAAACATGCAACAGAGAAAATCCCAATTGGTTATTAAAAAAAAAAAAGTTCACAAACAAGAATGCTACCAAGAGGGTGGAATCACTCTCTTTGGAAATTTTCACAACTCACATGGCTCTGACCGATCTGTCCTAACTTCGAAACTAGTTCTGGCTACAGCAAAGAGCAGGGGCAGGTAACCTCCAGTGGACCCTTTGTCATGGTTTGGGCCCAATAGGACAACAAAGGAACAGCCCCATGGCCACTCATTTAACTCCCCCCTCACACACACTCTGGGATAAGGAGGACAAAGCTCATGGATCAAGACAAAGGACAAGGAGGGATCTTCACCAATTAAGGTCCTGAGCAAAACAGACTCAACCTGCAGAAAAAATTATTTAATTTCACAATAATCAAATGCACACAGGACACTGACAAAACAAAGAGCAGTGCTTGCATATGTTACCCCACCCCTCCTTTCCTCCTGGGCCCAAATCACTTTGCTCCCAGTTTCTCTCCCTCCTTCCCCCTAGGGGCACAGGGGTTTAGAGTCAGTTCACAGGCTGGTGGTTCCTGCTGCTCCTTCCTCCTCAGGAAAAAAAAGATTCCTTACAGTCCTTCCCTGCTTTCCCATGAGGTCCCTCCCATGGGAGAGAGTCCTCCACAAACTTCTCCTTCACAAGTCTGAAGCAAGTTACTCCAGCCTGGGCTTCCCACAGAGTCACAGGCTGCTTCAGGAACAAACTCCCTTGGTGCCGGGGTCTTCCAAAGCTGCATAATCAAGAGTCCACAGGCAGCAAATCCTCTGGCCACAAAATCCAAGTCCACTGGCCAACTTCACTCCTCCTGGCACCTTCAGGGAACGTTCCACCACGTTCCTCCATGAGTGCAGGGGCACAGCTGCCATCTCGCCATGGGCTGCCGGCAAACTGTTGCTTGGGCACCTTCTTCCCCACCAACCACAAGGGCCACTGCCCTCTCCAGTACATCTCTTCTTTAAGTGCTAGCTCTGCTCAGGTGTTATAACATTTCTTTCCTATGTTAATGGCAGAGGCATATCTATTGTCCCTCTAATGGCTCCTTGGCTGGCTTTGTAGCAGGAAGAGCTTCTCAGCTTCTTATTAAAGCCACTCCTGGGGCCCTTCCTCCAGTACCAATGATTCTGCAAAACCAGCACAGCCTACCAGCCTGTATTTTTAATCACCGTCCTGCACAATCCACAGGACCATGCAACACACACAGGGCCTACACCCCACACAGTCATTAAAACTGCAATTTTCCAGACAGACCAACTATTCATACATACTTCATATACTGTACATTATTTTTTTAACTTAAATAGGAGCATTCAAAACCACTGTAAATACTGGATTTTAAATTTGCTGAAGCTATATTCAAGATTGTAACAAAATAATTATTTTCATTTCTCAAAGTAATTTATAATATCATAAAACCTAAACACATCATTTCAAAGCAGCAAAATATTTTCATGTTTCGTAAAAAGCCCAAGATGGTAGGTAGTTTAGAAAAGTAACATTTTGAGCAGTAAATCCCAAAAGTATGACAGAGTCAACATCAAAACTTGGTCAGCCACAAGTAAATGCATTTATTTGCGAAACTGCTGTAAAAATCTACGGATTCTCAACTTCCGTGCAACCACATGGGATCAATTCCTGACTGGCAGCATGCTGGCCTTTGACTTCTGAGAGTAAATACTGACCTTTGAAAATCAATGCTTTTAAACAAGGTAATAACTTGCTGTCGTTACAGCTTCATAGTGGGAGATAATCAAACCTGCATACATACACAGCACCTGAAGCAACGACTGTTTGAGTTCCAAGATATGCCCACTAATCCTCACAAATCCAGTAAGACTTTGACACATCCAGTCAGCAGGACCTCTGACGACACCTCCTTCATGCTTTGTAACAGGTCTAACCTATCAAATCTTCTGTGCTGTCCTGTTGCTCTACACCCTTCTCTAGAATATTAATCTACAATCCCAGTATTAATAGTAACTTCACTATGGAGTATCTCAAGAGTATGTGGTCACTATAACAACAATCATCAGAACAACAAAAACAAACAAAATCAGTGCTACTGTAATAGCCACTGTAGAGAATGGTATTGCAGTGAACTGAGTGTGGTACATCAAATTTAGGACATTTTTAGCCCTCATATCCTTTTTGAATATAGATCTAAGATAACTCTACTAACCCAACACAAGCATCCAACCAAATAATTGCAGCAGTGTTACATGATTCCACACTGACTGCTGAGACAAAATGCCCAGAACTTAAGTCCTTCCCTCACACAAATTTCCACCATGACTCCCATTAATTTTCACAGTGCTAGTATTTTGCTCACTGTGCTTCTAAGCTAGGGGAAAAAAATAAATTAGATTTTACCACATATTTGGTAACATGTACCATTGAAGCAGTATGCACTTCAGATTGCTACGGTGCTCTAATTACTGCCTTATTTAAATTGTCAGTTCCCTCTTAGACTCCCAACAAACAGGCAGCCTTGGATTCATTGGAGGAAACCTACCTAGACAAGAACAACCAGACCTCATTTGCACTCTCTGCAACACAGGAGTGTAAGGAAGGAGTACAAACTCAAACCCTTATTACCATATATTTTACTTTAAAGTTTCAAGTCCATGCGACTTTTGAACAATGTCAATATTATGTCAATATTATCTTGCAAACTGGATGATTTTGCTTGTCTAACACACCAAGCATGTGTTTTTATTATGAACTCGAGAGCTGCACACCACATTAAGCCCTTTATTTACAATAAACTGATTTTTTGCACAGGCAGAATACCAAAAAAAACCCACAACAGTAAGCATATTTCCATTTCCCCTGCTCTCATTACTGTGAAAAATTATGTACAGCAAAGCAACGACAAAGTGTTTAATGGAAAATAGGTAAACGCTGAAAAACTTGATTTCAAGTTGAAACCTCACGCTCACATTTACTCAGGCAAAAACTAAGAAGGCATTATTATCATCATCATCATCATTATTATACAGTTGTCATTCCAGAACAACAAGAATAGGGAAGGAGAATTAATTTTTAAAATGTACTTTGTAAAAGCAATGACTTAACTAGTTGCTGGTAAACCAGAAAACCATGCTGTGCTTATATTCTACAGTATGTCATTACTGCTTACAAGTATTTCCAAGTAATCAACAAAAAGCAACTACTATACTGCTGCAAAATCTACCACAAATTGTGCTCTTAAAAAAAACCTAACAAAGTACAGAATTTGGGATTCTAACCTAGTAACACAATACAGAAGTGTGAACTTTCTATACATATGTATACGTGGTTTTATTCCAAGATTCTAAATCTGAGTAGTACTTTTAAGGTGAAATTATAATGTGTGAAATTAGCTGTGAACTGAATTTTATTATCAGCTGATGTTTCAAAAACACCTGCACACAACAGACTATGAAAATAAATTTCTTATTTTAATTACTCAGAAGAAAGATGCAAAACTCTACAAAAAACACTACTCTGAAAAACAGGAACTATTCAGTAGTCAGTTAATTAGCAACAAGAAAAGAAACACAAAAGTGCTGCCTCTCCTGAATTGCTAGGTGCAACATTATGCATCTTCCAAGGTTTCAAAGAACTGCAGGACATGAACACCTACGAGGATAGGGAAAGTCTACACAATTCTGAAGTACCAGCTCCACACATAGAAGGGCAACTAAAAAACATACTAAGGCTTTACAACAGGTTGTTTGTCCATCTCTTAAAATTGACTTCCCTTTAATATACCATTAAAAAAAAATCTTTGAGTTTGGCAATGTGATAACTTAACAAGCTTCCAAAAGCTAGTCATATTTTAATAACATTAAGACAACAAAAAAATTAAATGTGTGGTTCAATTGTTAACAGTATGTATGATTGTGAAGATTAATCCAGCTACAGTCAACCACACTGAGGATGTGTGTAAAGCCCCAGTAGAGCTGCCTAAAATATGGTTTCCTTCAGACGCACGTGTTCTGCCTCATACTTCTTGCAGAATTTTTTCCTACTGCATCCAGAGCTACTCTTGGCAACACCAAATCTTGAGAAGACTTTCATCTTGAAACAAATTTTTTAAACCACACAGAGCAAACCCAGAGTAACTCAAAGCCTCGAGGTTAGGATGCTTATCCACTCCATGGTAATCGCCGCGTTGAACACCCTGCTAAATCCACTTCCCCAGCAGTGACTATCCTCATCATTATGCTACAGCCTATTTTGGGTCCCAGCTTCTAAGCTGCTCTACTGCATACACAATTTGTCAGGAATTTTAGTATTCCTAAAACATTTTCAAAGGTCCTAGTTTCAACCTGTAAAAGGAGGGGTAACTTCAACAGTTCCTTGGTAAATAAATGCTCACCTTCCCTAAGTAATTTAGATGCTCTTAAGTATTTCTAGAAACCGCTGCACGCAATAACACAGGTTTTTAGCATACATTATCTGTGCAACACAATACTTCCA
>NW_009954543.1:5027387-5034199 GCF_000747805.2 Chaetura pelagica
GACTGGTAGGGACCTCTGGAGACCATCAAGTCCAACAGTCCAGCCAGAGAAGGACCACCTAGGGCAAGTTACAGAGAAACACTTCCAGATTGGTCTTTAAAGTCACCAAAGGAGACCACAACCTCTCTGGGCAGCCTGTTCCAGTGCTCTGCAGCCCTTTCAGTAAAGAAGTTTTTCCTCATATTGAGATGGAACTTCCTGTGTTCTAATCCATGTCCATTACCCCCATCATATGCTACAACTGAAGAGACTGGCCCCTCCATCTTGACACCCACCCTTCAGATATTTATAGACATTAATAAGGTTCCCTCTCAGTCTTCTCTTCTCTAAACAGCTCCAGCTGTCTTAGCCTTTCCTTGTAAGGCAGGTGTTCCAGGCCCTTAACCATCCTTGCAGCCCTCTGTTGGACTCTCTCAAGTAAATCCCTGTCCCTCTTGAACTGGGAAGCCCAGAGCTGGACACAACACTCCAGATATGCCTCACTAGGGTAGAGTAGAGGGGGAGGAGAACCACCCTCAACCTGCTGGACGCTCCTTAATGCACTCCAGCATACCACTGGCCTTCTTGGCCACAAGGGCACACTGCTGCCTCATGGATAACTTCTTGTCCACCAGGACTCCAAGGTCCTTCTCCACAGACCTGCTTTCTAGCAGGTCAGCTCCTAATCTGTACTGGTCCCTGCTGTTATTCCTCTCTGGGTGCAGAACTCTACCCTTAATTCTTGTTGAACCTCATTTGGTTCCTCTTTGCCTGGCTCTCCAGTCTACCCAAATTTTGATGAATGGTCACACAGCTTCCCAATGAATCAGCTAATCCTCCCAGTTATGCATCATCAACTTGCTGAGGATACACTCTGTCCCCTCATACAGGTTGCTGATGAAGATGTTAAACACAACTGGACCCACTACTGACCCCTGGGGAATTCCACTAGATACAGGCCTCTAGCTGGACTCTGCACCATTGATCACTCTGTTGTTTAGACAGTTTTCAATTCATGTCACTGTCCATTCTTCTACCCCACACTTCCTGAGCTTGCTCACGAGGATGTTATGGGAGTGCCAAAAGCCTTGCTAAGGTCAAGGTAGACTACATCCACTAGTCTCCCTTCATCTACCCATTCAGTTACAGCATCATAGAAGGCTATCAGATTAGTCAAGTATGATTTCCCCTTGGTGAATTCATGGTGCCTACTCCTTATAACCTTCTTCTCTTACATGTGCTTAGAGATGACCTTCAAAATGAGCTGCTCCATCATTTGTCCAGGAATGGAGGTGAGACTGACTGGTCTGTAGTTTATTGGATCTTCCTTCTCACCCTTTTTGAAGACTGGAGTGACACTGGCTTTCCTCCAGTCCTCAGGCACCTCTACTGTTTGCCATGAGCTTTCAAGAATGATGGGAGAGTAGCAGAGCAACCTCATCAGCCAGTTCTCTCAACATTCATGGGTGCATCCCATCAGGGCCCATAGATTTGTGTATGTTCAGTTTACCAAACTGATCTCCAACCAAATCCTCACTGACCAGTGTAGAGTCTTTCTTTCTCCAGGCTTTCTTCTACTTCCAGGGTCTGGGATTCCCAAGGGCTGGAGTAAAAACTGAAGCAAGTAAGGCATTCAGTAACTCTGCCTTCTCTGCATCCTCTGTTACCAGAGCTTCCACCTCATTCAGCAGCAGGCCTACATTTTCCTTGCTCTTCCTTTCACCACTGATCTATTTGAAGGAGTCCTTTTTGTTCTCTTTTACTTCCTTCACCAGGTTTAGTTCTAACAGGGCTTTGGTCTTCCTTGTTGTCGTCCTACATACCCTGACAACATTCCTGTAGTTCACCCAAATGACAAGTCCCTTCTTCTATAAACTGTGAACTTCTTTCTTCCATGTGACTTTTTTCAGCAGCTCCTTGCTCATCCATGCAGGTGTCCTTCCTCCTCTCTCCCAGCTTTTTACTCAAAGGAATACACCTATCTTGAGCTTGGAGGAAGTGACAATTGAGTATTAACCAGCTCTCTTGGGCCCCACTACCTTCTAGAGTCTTACTGCATGGGATTCCTTCAAGTAGATCTTTGAAGAGTACAACATCAGCCCTCTGGTAGTCTAGGGTTGCAATCCTACTTTCTACCCTGTTTCTTCCTTGTAAAATACTAGACTCTACCATGTCATGATCAGTGTCATCAAGGCTGTCCCCAGCCAGATCTTCTTTGCTCATTAATACAAGGTCCAGCAGTGCACCTTTCCACGTTGGCACTTTTACCACCTGCATCAGGAAATTATCATCAATGCACTGCAAGAGCCTTCTGGCCTGAGTATGCCTAGCTGTGTGGGCTTTCCAACAAATACCAGGGTGACTGAAGTCACCTATGAGTACTAATGCATGTCATCCAGAGGCTACTTGCAGCTGACTGTAGGCCTTATCAACATCTTCTTGCTTTGGTGGTCTATAGCAACACCCACAACAGTTTTGCCCATATTTGCATGTCCCTTGATTGTCACCCATAAGCTTTCAACACGTTCTTCTTCCAAACCCCCCAGGTAGAGCTCAATATATTCCAGTTGCTCTTGCACAAAAAGAGCAACTCCACCTCCTCTGTTGCTCTGTCTTCCTAAAGAACACACAGTCATCCATGACAACATTCCAGTCATGAGCACTGGCTCACCATGTCTGCAATTATATCGCAGCCCTGCAACCTAACATAGATCAACAATTTCTCCCGCTTATTCGCCATACTGTGTGCATTGGTGTATAAGCATTTAAGAGAGCACACCTTCAGTCTCTCAAAAATGCTGCACACTGCCCCACAAATGCTGGGCTACTACACCCAGGGGCCTCACTGACATGTCTAGTTACATCCCACTCCCCCTTCAAACTCAGCTTAAAGAATACCTGTGTATCACACTTTACATTCTGTGCATAAAATTTTCAAAGATTCTGAAAAAACACACAGCCCCAGAATATAACTTCCTTATGAACTGATCTTTTCTCAAAAAATATATAAACCAATTAACACTTCTTCATTGCCACTCTAGTCCATACTAGTTTAAAAAAAAAAATTACAATTGTTACCTTGTCACAGGGTATGGTTCACACAAGCTAATATCAGCTAACAACTGCCAACAAAGCTGAAAGACAATTTCTAGTTCTTTCAGCTATTAAGTTTGGGAAATCAACTGAAATTTTAATACAATTAATTGATAGATGTGCAACTAATTGAGCAGTGCAGTCCATATCAATATTCCCAAATTAGACTGAAAATCCTCCACACTGCCCATCTTGCCCTTGTTGAAGCCAGTGCCTTGCTGAAGCAAACAAGAGATTTTGTCACCAATTTTTCAGCGGGACCCAGACATTTTCTGTAGGTTCAACATCTTAATAAATTCAAGCTTCAACACCAGATCAAGTGCACAGTAAAACTACTGCAAGTTCCAGCTGAGACAAGGCTTAAGATCAGCCCTTACAAAAATGATCGGTCTTTCACCATGAAGTTAAAGCTTTCTCCCTGGACTCCCCCCCCTTTCTTCGTTTCACCACCCATTCTTAATACTTTCCATGAAAGAAAAGCTATTGTATTAAGTCTTGATGGTTATTTGCCCACTCCCTCTTTTTCTTTCAGTAAGCATTACCTTACCCAAAGTAACACTGGAAGTAGCTCTAGAACATTTTAAAACTAGCACATGAAAATAAATTTTAAAAAGTGATAGTATATTTGTACCAGTCGATCCTGTTGATTTTTATTTTGTCTAAAACCACAGCAATTCACAAATAAAGAAAAAAAAATAAAGATACAGTAGTTGTTTTCAACAATGAAAGCTGGGGCAAACATACATTTGAAAACAAAGATACACAGAGAACATTTATCTACATGATGACCTTGAAAAAACACCAGTTCGGATTGGTGTTCACGCATTTACGTTGGTGCAACAAGGCTTTAACTGATACTGCTTATTCCAACTTTCAAACTAGAACAGTTGCAAATCATGATCACTGTTAGAACTAGTTAATCTTGCTGCTTTTCCTCTGCTGTCAGAAAGCAAAACATACTTGTTTTTGTAGACAATTTCCACATCCTATGCTGGACACCACTATATGCCACCACAAAATCTGTGCACCCTCATGCACAGATGCAGCTTAGATCAGCAGAACTACTAGAAGAAATTATGCCAACTGTCTGAACAGAATGAACTACATTATCAAAGAGGCTCTTATGCCTGGACTGTATCTATTACTTAGACAGGGATGACACACTTTCATCCTCTCACTGCTACATCTACACTAAAAAGCACCAGCCATTAGACTTATCACAAGTCTAATGCAGCATGAAAAAGCGCGATCATTGACCATTAGAGCCACATTATAAAACATAAATGCATTTACACAGATACAACTTTTTTTCTGGAACTATAACCAGCAAAACTCTGAAAATACAGCTAGATGACAATGAATGCCCTAACAGCATACAAACACATCCATGCCGACAAAGCCCTCCAACTCTAGACTACGGACTTACCTCTGTTGCAAAACTTCATTGCTACAAATACGAAAACTATTCTGATACAGAAATGGTCTTCAGAGGAAATTGGAAATGCAGCTTGTAAAGGGACTTTGCTGTCGTTTTTTCTGCTCAGTACAATTAAAATATGTATAGAAACTCTCCTGGAAAAGGACACATGGCAGGAGGAGGCAAACTGCACGTCTATAAGGTGATATAAATATTTATGGTAGAACCATCTCAGTCAAGGGCACAGCAACTATGTCGCACTAACCTTACCTAAGGTCACACGTATACTAAGGGTTTTATCACCTCAAGAACATAGGTATAATAAACTAAGTAAGTGCTCAAAGTATAAACAAAGTAAGAAAACACTTAAAATACATGCGTATCATACTAGTGAATAAGACCAGGTGCACGAACAAAAGCACAGCTGGGTCAGTGTATCTAGACATGGTGAGCTTCTGCACTCCTCCATTAACGCAAGCAAGCTATGTGAAAAACCAAGTCCTACTTGCAACAACAATGAAAAAAAATCCTTTAACCTCAGACACAGGCAAAGAAATACATCTAAAAATAACAGATCTGGTATATTGAAATATTAACCACCAAAAATCTCAACTCAAGATGAGAATACGTTTTGCTATTAATGCAAGTAGGTCAGAGCAGGGAGTATACATACCCATTTGTGAAGTATTACGCACTGAGAAAACATAAACTGGTCATTTAAATTTCATTTTAATATTTTATTCGTGATTTTCACAAATTAATTTAAAAATCCACACACAATCTGCCAGGTATTAGTACATAATGGAGAAATTTTATTGTAAAAATACACTACCACAAAAAAAAAAAAAATCACTATTTTGATCCCAAGACTACTGTTAACAAAACTGTAAAATAATGACTTCAAGAAAAAGTATATCTCATGTAATGTCTGAAATACATGAACAAATACTGTACTCCACACTTGATAGATTTTTAAACAATTAAACTTTAGTAAATATATTGTTTAATAAGCTAAAATGTTAACAAGGTTGTCCCCATTAAAGTCTTCATACCCAGTCAATTTTTAGTATATTCCAAGTAATAAAAATGTGTATTTCACAGATGTCATTTAAAACCCTTCAACACCAACAGGCAAAGAATTTAAACATCCTTAAAATTAATCCCAAATTGAATAAAAAAAATCTTCCACTCCCTCCAGGAACAAGCAAGAGGCATGGGGAAGCCCTCCTCTGATCTGTCAAAAAGCCTAACAGGAAGAACTAAAGCATTCCACACTCCTTAGTGAGCACAGCATGTGTTGGTCCGGCAAAATACTTGCTGTTCCTGAATACAGATGTTGGTATTAAGACTTCATAAGCATTGATCAGACTACACAGAAATGTAAGGGAAAAATAAGTAAGAAAGAAAAAGTTTTGGTTAAAAACAGGAGACCATTTTCAACATTCTCCCTAAAAATGAGCACCAAAATAAAAAAGGATATTGGAGCTTCCAAATTTTCATAATTTGGGAAAAGCACTGCTTCCTGAGAGACACAGAGAAGTGATAAAAACTTGAAATTATGCTAGTCCGTCCCTCCCTCAAAAATAATTACCAAGGTAACAGCAACAAAATTAGTTATCTACCCACACGTGAAAGTTACTTGCCCTTGTATTTTTGCAAGCACTTTTAAAGGTACTGAAGGCTCTTCAAAGATTACTTTGCCTATGTGCTACACTAGAAAAAAATGTAATTGTGTTTTTTTTTAATGACATGTATTTTTTGATCATCATTCAAGAGAAGTGGAACTTCTTTCAAATATTTTTTCCTTCTTAACACTGTGACTGCATCTGTTGTCACGAAACAAGTAACTCAGGGATATGAAAACAACCTGTTAAAACTACATTTACTGGAGCTTAGGCGGGGAGCACCGGGCCCTCCGAGCCCAGCCAGTGTGACACCTCACAGCACCCTGACCCAAACTACTCGGGAGAGGGGGGAAGCCCCAGAAACCAGCGGATTAAGAGCCATAGCTCTGGCAGGGCCCTCCCCGGGAAGACCCACGCCCCCAAAAATCGACCCTTCACGCTCCCTTGCACGCACGCAGCCAGGAGTCCTTCAGCTCTCTCCTCAAAGCACACACCCCTTACAGCAACATCTCAAAGAAAGAAGGGGGAGGGGGAAGCAAGCAGCTGCTGGCATTTCGGGGAGAGGATCCCAAGGCTTCAGAGAGCGAAGCCTTACAAGACAGAAACCGCCCGAGCGGGGCGCGCCGGCAACGCCCCACAGCGCGGAGCGACAACGGGGAGGACGCTAAGATGGCGCTGGTGGGGGAGGAGAGGGGGAG
>NW_009954543.1:5034446-5035434 GCF_000747805.2 Chaetura pelagica
GCCGCCCAGCCCGGGCACGGCCGCGGCTGCCTCCGGAGCAGCTCTGCTCGCCTCTCCTCTCCTGCAAATCCTCTTTCATTTCGTGCTGCCGAGACCCGAGGAGCAGAGGAGGCGGAGGGGGTGGGGGGGGAAAGAAGCAAAGGCCTCCACGTTGCCTCCCTTCTCCCAGCGGTTATTTAGAGCCGATTCTGAAGTAAATACACGCGTGCCCATCGTTTAATTTCGCCTGGTTTTTAACGTGACTACATCTGCTTTCTGCCATATCCTGTAAGCCGATTTTGCAGGAAAAAAAAAAAAATAATGAAAAGAAAAATTAACAACTACTGAAGCCCCCCCAACCCAATAAACGCAAACTGGAGAAAATCCACTCCACAACCAACTGCTGTTCTAAGCCACACGTAAAAACTACTGCTAAAACATCGATTCTTTTACAGAAAATAATCCCAGCAGCACAAAAGGATCAGATTCACACCCACTCTATAGCAAAGCCAAACGGGTTACTCCAGAAAGAGTCGGTTTATTATGTTTTAAAAACAGGCGCGGCGGTTAAATATTCTCTTTTCAGAAGGAAAAAGGCATTTTAAAAAATAATAAATAATAAATCCACGGTGGAGTATTTCGGTCCCGAAAATGAGGGGGGAGAAAAGCGCATTAGCCCAAACCTACCGCCCGAGCATTTCGCGCACCCACAAAAAGCAGCACCGTCTCCATTCCTTGGTTAAAAGCAGGAGGCACCGAGCAATTCGGAGGAAATTGCAAAAAAAGAACCAAGCAAAGAAAATAAAATCTAGTGGCGACACCAAAAACGAGAAAACGAGTGAAAAATAAATCCCCAGAAGGCACAAATCTGAGACACAGGCTCGAAGAAATGACAAGGTTAGGGTGGTGGCGAGCGCAGAGGGGAAAGGAAAAAATCAAGCCGAGAGAGAAAAAGGAAAAAAGAACAGAAAAATCCTTCCCAGCTCCACAGCCAGGAGAGAGACAAAGT
>NW_009954543.1:5035471-5036062 GCF_000747805.2 Chaetura pelagica
GTTTTACAGACCACAGAGCTTTAGAGAAAAGCAAAGAAACGAGGGGGGAAAAAAAAAGAGGGAGGAGATTTGAAAAGATTATTTTTCTTTCTCCCTCACACACTCTCTCTATCCCCCTCTCTCACTCTCTCTCTCTCACACTCACACACACACACACTCTCCCTCCTCTCTTCTTTCCATCCCTCTCTTGATGGCCATCAAGGGGGCGGAAAATAAAAAAAAAAAAAAAAAGACAAAAAAAACAACTAATTTTAAACCGGCTCAATCAATGAGTCATTAAAAGAGATTTTTCTTCCCTCCTCTCCTGAATTTGCATGGCATCAGCAAGAAAAAAAAAACCCACCCCAAACCTCTCCCCCCTCTGCAGCTATCAGCCTGGACCTGAAACCTTATCTGTCCCTTCTACCCCCCGCCTTTATTTTCTCGCTCGCTCTCTCTCTAGATATATATTTATATACATAGCCCCAGAGCCAATAGCTCTCTGGGCTGAAACCTAATATCCTGGTTTTGGCAACTCCTGGTTGTTAATTTGCTCCTCTTTCTTTTCTGTCTGTCTGGAGATAGATTCTCCCCCCCACACCCCCCAGCCCC
>NW_009954543.1:5036376-5045694 GCF_000747805.2 Chaetura pelagica
GTGAAAAGTTGGGGTGCGTTCGGGGTGACAGGTAAATAAAAAAACAAAACAACAAACAGATTTATTTTTTTCCACACAGACTAAAAAGGAACATTTTTAACTATTTGTTGTTTGTTTTTTTTATTTCCTTCGTGTTAAAGTTGTAAACCTACACACTGCGGGGCGGGGCGCCAGAAAAATAAAACGCCCGGTCACCCCGAAAAGAGATTTGATCCCTCTTAACAAGCTGCAGTATTTTGAGTACTTGTAGATACTTCCTGACCACCCGAGTTGGAAACAAACGTGAATTTCAGCTGCTTAAAAACAGTTTGGGGTACCCTACAAGTGCTGTTTTGGAGTCCCAAGTTTAGAGCGCTGAGAATTAATCAGTAGAGTTCTACCACTTGTTTCAGCTGAAAGCATTAGTACTTGGTTCAAAGCTTTTTGGCTAAAACTAATTCAACTTAAAATACTTTATTCGTTAAAAATATAAAATTCATACAAAAGCTTACTAAAAAAATTTGATTGAAAACAGATTCTTAGCATGTACAGATACGTATGCTAATGCTTTTAAAACAAGAAATCTCTATTTAAAGACCTTTTTCCTGCTTATAATTCCCAAGGACTTGCACAAAACAACTTTTTCCTAAGAAAAAGTAACTTTGTTAAAACTCCTTAGAGACAAGGATTTGAAAACTCTATTTAGTAGAACATTCTTCTTTATTACATTTCCAGCTCCAAAAACACATCAGTTTTTAGTGTTTATATACATGACATAAAAATGCTTGTGGGCAGTGAAACGAAGTGGAACCTCTTCAAGAAGTTGGCCAGATTTTTTGTTTGTTTGTTTAAAAGTCAGCCCCTCAGCATTGTTTTCAATAGAATCTGGGTTTTGGTGGTTTGTTTTGTTGTTTTTTTTTAAAGTAATCAACCAATTCCTATTATAATACGGGAAATAAAGGTTAAGCCTGATTGAAACCTTTGCCAAAGCCAAGACCCACCTGCAATTCTTGTTTACATGTGCACTCACAGAAGAAAATTTAGGTGAAGTTTCAAATCACTCCCTGAAGGGAAAATTCAGGCCCTGGCATGAGCCAAATATATATCCCTTTTGCTATCCAGACAAATGGAATACAAGCATGGTGCTGCCTAGTCCATCAGCCAACATTAACTTCACTTTTCACAAATGCAGTAGGGACCTGAATAGCTGACAATATGGACGTAAACGCCGTGAGTCAGAGCTCAGCATCCTAATTGCTCTTACTGCCTATATTCCTGACACTGGCATTACAAAACCAAATAAAGCCCATTTTCGAGATCCCTAACTTCAGTATGCTTCAAAGAGCCAGGTTCTGTCCCAGCTTAAAAGCCTACTCAGCATTACTGACTTTATAGAACATTGCTCAAGTAAGGACTTCCGAGTTGGAGAGACACCACAGTCATTCTTGTGACTTGGTAAACAGGAAGGAACTTTGCTTCAGAGGTTAGGAGGCAGGACATCTGATTGGTATAATGTAGTATCCAGTCCTACAGAAACCACAAGTAGGAAGTAGCCAGTATAAAGAAGGAATAGGAGGAATTAGGACAAATTATTTTTAATAGATTATCTTATAATAAGAAACACAGGGAAGCCTATGTAAATTGTCCACAATGGTACCGTAATGTACACTTATTTTCCCTGAAGGGTGTTTCAAAGCAGTGTTGGCAATAACCTTGCTAAGCAGGGACAGTACAAAAAGGGAAGGAGAGCTAACATCTACATGGTGAAGCACCCTGAAGCAGCTAGATTTTTCCAGATCTACACAGGACAATGCATTTAAGAATTAAATCCTTTTACATTACCACTGACTGGACAAAACCAAACCAGAACACACTGTACCCTCCGCAGAAGTAAATTGGCATATATTTCTGTATTTACTATACCTGTTCAGAACTAAAATTGGCTCAGGTAGAAAATAATACGGGAAATAAAGGTTAAGCCTGATTGAAACCTTTGCCAAAGCCAAGACCCACCTGCAATTCTTGTTTACATGTGCACTCACAGAAGAAAATTTAGGTGAAGTTTCAAATCACTCCCTGAAGGGAAAATTCAGGCCCTGGCATGAGCCAAATATATATCCCTTTTGCTATCCAGACAAATGGAATACAAGCATGGTGCTGCCTAGTCCATCAGCCAACATTAACTTCACTTTTCACAAATGCAGTAGGGACCTGAATAGCTGACAATATGGACGTAAACGCCGTGAGTCAGAGCTCAGCATCCTAATTGCTCTTACTGCCTATATTCCTGACACTGGCATTACAAAACCAAATAAAGCCCATTTTCGAGATCCCTAACTTCAGTATGCTTCAAAGAGCCAGGTTCTGTCCCAGCTTAAAAGCCTACTCAGCATTACTGACTTTATAGAACATTGCTCAAGTAAGGACTTCCGAGTTGGAGAGACACCACAGTCATTCTTGTGACTTGGTAAACAGGAAGGAACTTTGCTTCAGAGGTTAGGAGGCAGGACATCTGATTGGTATAATGTAGTATCCAGTCCTACAGAAACCACAAGTAGGAAGTAGCCAGTATAAAGAAGGAATAGGAGGAATTAGGACAAATTATTTTTAATAGATTATCTTATAATAAGAAACACAGGGAAGCCTATGTAAATTGTCCACAATGGTACCGTAATGTACACTTATTTTCCCTGAAGGGTGTTTCAAAGCAGTGTTGGCAATAACCTTGCTAAGCAGGGACAGTACAAAAAGGGAAGGAGAGCTAACATCTACATGGTGAAGCACCCTGAAGCAGCTAGATTTTTCCAGATCTACACAGGACAATGCATTTAAGAATTAAATCCTTTTACATTACCACTGACTGGACAAAACCAAACCAGAACACACTGTACCCTCCGCAGAAGTAAATTGGCATATATTTCTGTATTTACTATACCTGTTCAGAACTAAAATTGGCTCAGGTAGAAACAATTCCTAAAAAAAAAAATAAAAATCAAGGGTTGGATGTAACTTTATAGTTCAGATTGAAGTATGCACCTAATGTTACCTTCAATACTAAGAAGTCTGAATGCAGTCCTCTGCTGTAGTGTTATCCCTTTCTGGTGTACCACAGAATTTTCCAGACCACATTTGTAAGACATACTGCTTATTGCCGTGAGGTCCTCCTTTTTTTTTTTTTTTAAGAGGATCACATGGTGTTTCTGAACTGAGTGCCATTGCCCCAGGAGGTCACCCCTCTTCTCACTGCCTTACTGCACTAACACAGAAGACCCTAATTACGACAAAATTCTTCCACCCTGAGGTCAGCTCCTCAGAGCTGTCATCCTCACCCAGAGTCCTATCCTCCAAATTATGTACAATGCACATTCAGTTGCTGTCTCTTCTTGGCTTCCTCAATCACATTCATTTTCTCATTCATTTTCCTGTAGCAGCTTCAGAAGGAGTAAGGGGAAGTAAGCATGAGAAGAAAGGGAAGACCAGTGTCAAAATGAATAGGATAAATCTCTAGAAGACAGGCACTGATGTAATAATTCCTAAGTACAGCTATCAGGAACATAATGTGTACCCATCACACAACATACTACTTGGCTTTATTTTGACATTACCTGTCAAACTGTGACCATGCTATTTAACAACTACCACTCTCATAGGTGTGTAAAGACATCAACCGACATTTGGACTGAGAAGAGATACATAGCCCTGAAATGACAGATTGTGCTGAAGTGAAAACTATGCTTGAATATTGAGAGGAAGAAACTAAGGGAGTACAAAACACACCCTCCCCATTCATTCAGTCTCTAGGTTTCTCCTTCAAATCACTTCATTATTATTCAGCCCATTTTTCCAGGCCTGCATCACAAGTATTCTTGTACAATCATAAATTAGCACCCCAAAAGAAGATCAAGCAGCAGCAGATTCATAAGAAGGAATTTAAGGACTAAGCTATTTATGTTAAAGGCATGACTTCCAGAGTAATCCCAAAATTCCTGCATGAATAGCTGTTTTGTAGTAACCTCAACTCAGTGCTCGCTCTCTGATGTATACTGGATGGAAAAGAGTGCCATTTACTCGACTGCAGCCAAGCTTCCTCAGACTGAGAGCTTCACCTTTCCCAATGGCACTTACTCCTCCCATGCTTCTTTAACTCTCCATCCCTTAACATGTTTCTTGTATCAGATCACCACCACACTGACCATTCATCCAACTACATCCTGCTTTTAATGATTATTAATTTAGATATGAATAAGTAACTCTTAAGGTTGAAGGCGCAGAAACAAACAGATCATCATTAAAAGGTACAAGTAATAGAAAGGTAGAGATCACGACACTTTGAAAAGGAAGACACTCAAATTACATAGGATGAAGAGGGACAAGGACTTTAACTTGGAATATAAATGCAACATACCACATAGAAAACTCAAGTCAATATCTATATTAACCACCAAATTTTGAATAGCTGCCACCAATACCTTGTTGATACCAGTAAAAATTTCCTAAACATTACAAAGTTCAGCTTGATACCATGCCTTACTTAAACAAAACAGTGCTTACAGAACCAGGGTCATAATTGCATGATCTAACTTACAAAGCTGTGTGACTCTAGTACCAATCATCATACCAAACACAGAACTATATAACCACTATGTTCCTTTAGTGGTGATCAGTTAGGAGATACATAGTAAGAGAAGGTAATGAAGAGTGAGCCTCAAAACAAGAGATTTACACCAATACCAGAAGAGAGACAGGTTTTTATGACTGGAGATTGTGTGAAGGCCAACAGGGCTGTTTTGTGGCAAACCCAAAGAACAGATTTTGGAAGACTGGGCTTCTCTGAGACGTGGATCTGATATATGGAAGACACAGAATCACAGAATTGTTTGGGTTGGAAGGGACCTCAAG
Source organism: Chaetura pelagica (assembly GCF_000747805.2). Classification (NCBI taxonomy): domain Eukaryota; kingdom Metazoa; phylum Chordata; class Aves; order Apodiformes; family Apodidae; genus Chaetura; species Chaetura pelagica. Next base: position 5,041,255 of record NW_009954543.1, read on the forward strand.
GGATCATCTGGTTCCAACCCCTCTGCCCCCCACCCCCACCTTCCACTAGACCAGGTTGCTCAAAGCCCCATCCAACCTGGCCTTGAACGCTTCCAGGGAGGATACATCCACAACTTCCCTGAGCACCCTGTGCCAGTGTCTCACCACCCTACCAGAGAAAATGTGGTGACCGGACCTCCCTTTGAAACTAATGACAATGCAGAATTATTACTGAAACAGATCAAGAATAACTACACCATGCTCTAGGTTATTTAAATAAGTCTCATATTATTCAGCTAGAAATAACCATAGTTTTCTGAAATGCCTTTAAAAAAAAAAAAAAGCAAAGGCATCCAAAGTCTAATGTGAGGCATGGGAAAAAAAAATCTCTTTGGAGTTCCAGAACTAGTAGAATAACTACCTCAGAGAGCCCTTAACACAGCATCTGTGGTTTACGTAGTTGGTCTTTGAAATTTAACTACTGTCAATTAACAAGTTAGGATTCTAAATACCAGTTTGAAACTTGGCCTGGACCAAGCCTAGGTGCTCTTCTACTCTTGAGCTTTTGTGGTCCATGTATTTGGGCCTTGTGTTCTTAATCTCTAAGCGCTTCTGTCATAAAATTCTAAGCTTTGAAGTCTCTCCCTGATTTTGGAGGATAACTCCTTTTCATAGAAATGAATTTGTTTCTCCACCTTTGGCATTGGGAATACTATGTCCTTGGAAGGGACCAGCTCAGACTTGTTTCAAAACAGGTGCACCTTGACTAGTCAGAATATAATTAGTATCTTAAGCAAGGATCACATTTCAAAGCTTTCGCATTACTCACAGCAATTAAGATGCACCATGTAAATTTTATAGTTTCAGCTCTTTCTAATTAGTGATTTTAAAACACACACATTTTACATTGTCTTGCCTTTCCATATGGCCAAACATATAAATCACATTTTAGTCCAAACAAAAGCTTCTTTAAAAACAGTAAGTATGCCAAAAGTAATGCTAAAGGATTTTTTTTTCCAAGAGAAGAACACTGACACAGTGACTTGACTTCACTTTTACTTAAGCCCCATTCCACCATGAAAACTGTACAGTCTACAGTATCTTAAAGGAATCATAATACAGCTTACATCTTTAATGCCTGATCACAGTGCCAGAGGAATTAAAAAAACCCTTACTAGACCCAGCAGTAAAATATGATGATGGTTGCACAAACCACTGAAGTACCTGCTTTGTAGCCAGAAGTAATTACGTTCATCTGCTAATCTCTTCGGGAGAAACTCAATCTAACAGGCAGAGATTACATCTATCAGATAAGAGCTCCATGCAAGACACAGGGCCCGCTGTTTTGCCTGAAAACACAACTAAAAGACAAAATAGCATTTTGTGTGTGTGATGTTGCAACATACACGCATTACACCCTTGGGAATAAAAAACATCAGTATTGGGAATGCATGCCGATGATAAAGAATAACCATATTTACTTCCTCTCTGCTTCAGAAAGTGCAAATCTACATCTTGACATCACACCACAACTATGAGGTTCTTGACTTTCAAAAGCTTGGGAACCTCAAGATTAAGAACCCATTTTTATGAGGCCACACACAGTTGCCCGTTTCTCACTTTTTACTCCCCGCTCCTCATAAAATAATGATGGAATGAGACAGGATGTTGAACCTTAATTTGAACTGTGCAATACACTTCAAAAGATTTTGTGCTGTTCAGCTAGTTTAAAACAGTACAAAATATTTCAGATATATTGCATTAAAGAGTGATAAGTATGGGGTACAGATTTAAACATGGAAGTGATGCAGAATGGAGCTTGTTTTGGAATTTCACAGCACCAGATCCAAGGAAGGATGTGCAACCTGCAACTTCACGTGAAACAAATTACACTGTACAGCCCAAGCAACAGCAAAAGGTCTTAGTGAAATGATTAGTGTCTACTTTCATACCAGAGAGGAATGAAAGCCCATGTGGGGGGTGGGGAGAAGTAGGGAAAAATCGTAACACAGACAGAACAGTGTACTTAGTCTTAACTAATATCCTCAAACAGCTATACAGCTTGTTGCAGCCTACGAAAACGAGTCCAAGCCTGAGCTAGAAGGCTTACATTTTATTCAAGTGCTTACTCCTTGTGAAATTGTAAATCTTCTGTTCTCTATGGCTTATAATGGAGCATACTGATCAGCCTTAAAGCGTAACAGTTGCTGCCAGCAAATTCAAGAAGAAAACTGTCAAGTCTTCGTATCACCAAACACACACGAAAAGTAGAAATTATACCAAAACCTAAAATTGTAAGCATCGAAAGTAAATTTGGAACATCATTATGAGATAGCTGGAAGAATTTTCTGCTCCCTTTTTAATTTTTCATTGTGGTCATACACTTCACCTTCTTGTATCTGGGGTTATTTTTCTTCTGACCTAGAAGTAATTTGTGCACATTAGCCAGGTAAAAAGATTCCAGTCTCTCCTAGAAGGTCCTATTCACAGGTGTGTTTTGTTCTTCATAATTTAAAGCTCCAATCACCTCTAGAAAAAACATTTCACAATTCCTAAGTGCCCAAATGTAATAAAAAGTGATCATTATACTGCAGCATAAAACACTTAACATGTATTTTGAGCTATGCACACTAGTAATTTCTCGATACCTTTTCCAATATCAACTTATTGTACCCACTGCACTTCATCTACCAAGTCACATCTTTGTAACAATATTGGATAGGACCAGGCTTTTTGCAGCAGTGCCCAGTGACAGGATAAGGGGCAACAAGCACAAACTGGAACACGGGAAGTTCCATCTGAACATGAGGAAAAAGTTCTTTACTGTGAGGGTAACAGGTTGCCCAAAGAGGCTGTAAAGCCCCCTTCTCTGGAGATACTCAAAACCTGCCTGGACATGATCTGCTCTAGGTGAACCTGTTTTAGCAGTGAGTTTGGACTAGATGATCTCCAAGGTCCCTTTTAACTCCTAACATTCTATGATACTCCAGTAGCGTTCATGCATACTGAAAAACAGTAAAAGCCTTTTCTGTCTCGTGTACAAACTAAACACATCAGTGTTACCATCTGTATTAGCTACACTCATAGGAGCATAAAGCTGAAAAGCCTACCATGTAAAACTAAATTTCCACAACCTTCTTATGAAATAAGTCCCACTATGGAAATAAGGGGGTTTTTTCTTACAGTGAATTGCACCATATTCCTGCTAGATGTAACATTACTGCAATTACTGCAGGAATAGATTTGACTATTTACTAGCAAAAATGCCCAAGACTTACTAAATGCATCGTTTAAACACACTGGTAGGAAAAAAATCCAGTGAGACTATGTCAAGATACCCTTCCTTTTTCATGATGGAGCATTCTCCCTTTCTCCAAGATAAGAGGTTATAATTTTTAAGGCTCAAAAATCTAATTTTTCATAATTCTAGACATATTAATGTTCCAACACTGTGACTATTAAGAGCTTTAATGCATTAACCACAACACTACCCATCCTCTTGCCCTCCATCCAACCTGTTCCAAAGGACTACAGTTATAAAACAATTCCTTGAAATTCCCTGATTTTATATTGTAACAATAAGGAAAGAATATTCTCTGCTTTAGTGTAAGTCCTTTATGTATTACAAGGATTAAAAGCGTGGCTCTGCCTTTCTTCCATCAACCTAACTAGGCTGACATTATTACACCTGAGGTTCCTGTATGCCCTAGGCTCTAACCATGTTATGTCCAACAGAGAAATTAAACCGTTTCTCAGGAAACAGAAAACAGTGGCTACTGCAGAGTTGAAGCAACTTTCAAGTGCTAACCTTTAAATAGCATAACAATCGTTGCTTCCAAACAGGAACATTAGACAAATACATGCTATCACCAAGGAGAAGACAGTAAATTCAGAATATCTACTTCAGGTTTACGAATGTTTTGCTTTATGCCAATTTACCACAGGTAACTTTAAAATGCTGCGTGGATGATACTTGTAGAACTGGACAGGAGTTAAATTTATGTTGTTATGTTTCTAAAAGTGTTTTACAGTAACTTTCTTTGCAAAAATTGAAGTCCCGTGAAATAGAAGCGCAGTTCTCAAAAGAATACTAGTATTTTGTAAGCAGGTGTACTTAATTTCTGGTACCTGCCACAAATTTACTTGAAACATAGCTGCTAATTAGAAAACTTAAACATGTAAAGAAAGTCGTCTTTTCTTTGTTCCCATACCGGCCTCTGTGGGTTCCCCATACAGACCTCTACAGCACAGCAGCCCACAGGCACCGCTCTCAAGCTTCCCCTCAAGAACTGCACAGACTCTCTCTTGGAACAAAACAACTCAGGAAATTTAAAAAAAAAAGAAGCCAAACAGTCCTTTTGGCAGCACCTTTGCAGTTACCCGCAAGCATGAACAGCCCTCTTCCGTAACTGCGTTATCACAGACGAGGAAACGGGCTCATTACGACCCCGCACTTACAGC
>NW_009954543.1:5046908-5085500 GCF_000747805.2 Chaetura pelagica
TCCGCGGCAACGCCAACACGCTGCGGGTGCGGGACTGCCGCGGCTGCACCGTGCTCTGCGGGCCCGTCTCCACCTCCGTGCTGGTGGACGGCTGCAGGGATTGCGTGCTGGCGCTGGCCTGCCAGCAGCTCCGCACCCACCGCACCCGCCGCTGCCGCTTCTACGTGCAGGTGACCAGCCGAGCCGTGATCGAGGGCTGCGCGGAGGTCTCCTTTGCCCCTTACACCTGGAGCTACCCTGGTATCGAGGGAGATTTCGAGTCTTCTGGGCTGGATAAAAACAAGAACAGCTGGAACGTGGTGGATGACTTTGACTGGCTGGCGACTGACCAGCCCTCGCCCAACTGGAGTGTGATCCCCGAGCAGGAAAGAATCGGATGCTGGGACTGACTGCAGGGACAGGCAGTTCGTTGCTGACCAAGAGACCCTGGTGCAAACGCATTGATTCATAAACTGTGGGACTTCATCCCCAACATGCCATTAAATGATTCATTTCATTCTTTAAATTGTGAGTTACAGTGTATGACTGGATTTTTAAATCTACAAATACCAGTCAAATATAGTTTACTTTTCTTACACGAGTTGCTGCTATAATCTCTATCACTGTGGAATTTGCCACCTGCTACAGTACCTTATTGGGGCACAAGCAACAGTGATTAGAGCTGTTGTGCTGCCTTTGCTCATGCAGGCAGAATCTGAGTTGGCTGCAAGTAGTACAAACTGTACTGGAATGACAGGATTAAATACAATTTTTTTCACGTTTTTGTGGTTCTCAAGTTGCAGGCAACAGTACACTGTATCTTATAGGGAGTATGGCACAGGACTTCTGTGAAGGAATGCATACAAAAGGTTAATTTAAAGGAGGAGTTTGTAGCTGAACAATGTAGGGAGACTGAGGTGAATCCTAAGCTTGAGCCAGCTGATGTGGGTGAAATTTGTAAAGTCTTTACTTAGGCTTTTATTTCAAGTGAGAAGTCTAAAGGAAAAAAGTCTTCTAATGGCCATTTAATGCTCTCCTAATATATTGATTGAGATGAATAAACATATAGATCCTATATAAATACTAAACCATCTGAAAATATTATGTGAAAGGATGATCATTCTGTAAATAGTTTTAACTTGAGATGAATGAGTGCTTCGAGTGGACTTCTAGGGCATACAGTAAATGCTGATTAACATTACACAAGATGGTTAAACATCTCTATTGCAGTCTGAAACTTCAGGTGAGAGACTTTCAGGTGTGTCCTACGAGTTGTTTCATCTGTCTGCCAGAGAGTAGGCTTTGTGGTGCTGTGATGTTAGTTTACAGCACCCTGCTTCTGCTTAAGTGCAGTGTAGACAGAGGGAGTCAGTAAAATGGGAATATGAGAAACTATAGTCCAGTTCCAAAATTGCATGTTGTCTAGTATAAAGTGCACAGTAACTTAAGCCTCATTTCTTCAATACTAAAAAAAAATAATAAAAAAATAACAGCATTATGGAATACCGTTGTTTTTACAATGCCCTGTGGGTGGTGATGTGACCACTATCCATATATAGTTCTAGGTTTCCAAAACCACTTCTTAACTTGTGGCGTTTTGCAAGAAAGCACAGCTGAGTGTTGTACTTTAAAACTGCAAAGTATGTATGCTGCTTTACCATCTTACATGTGCCTCTTAATAGAAAATTAATGCTAGCTGGACCATTGAAAATTGCATTATTGCTATGAGAAGTACTTGAAACTTGAGTACTTGACTGATTTTGAGCAGAAAAACTTTTTATTTGAAGTTGTTTTCAGTATATTTAATTTAAAAGGGGAGAATATAAGGGGGAATGTTTACATATTCTCTACAACTTTCAGTTTTATTTTTAGTAATGTATACTTTTTGACTGACCTGGATTTTGCATTTCAAATATATTTGTTTTGAATTGTTTCAGATGTCCCTTTACTAATGAGTCTTCTTTGCATTGACAGTATCATAACATCATTTAAAGAAAACCTTAGTCTTGCTTCACTGTAGATAATTTCAACTATCTGTTGTTAAAGGGATGTGAGCAGATGAAGCTCTTGAGTGTTTTTAACACATCCATGTTAGTACAGAACCTGATTTTGTAGTTTATCTTCCCCACACATCCTGGTAGGGGTAAATCAGTCCCCTTAGCATCCTCTTATCCTGGGGCTGCACATTGTTCAGCCTTTAAGAACTACAGAAATGCCTTTGTTCTGCCAGCCAAAAGCTGTAAACATTTACATTTACTTTGTTGATAGTCTGGCCAATCTCTAAATGGAGAGGCTGCTGTGAGGCTGTAGCTGGTATAAGAGATGTGTGATTACCACTGCACTTCAGACTGCCATGTAAGTGCATTCCTTTATCACCTCTTCATCCATACCATACATTATAAATAAATAGAGCATGAGTCAAAGCAAGGAAAGGTAGACTTCAAATGCAGTCTGGAAATGCTTGCTTAGTGACATTTTCCCCAAGTGCTGGGATGTCAGCACTTGACATCCCAGTTCTTAATGTTTTCAGTCCCCTGAGCAGTACTGTACTTTTGTCCAACCAAAATTATTAGATAATGTTCTTCAGGAAGATAATTTCTGAGGAGGCTACTAAAGATGTTTGGACAATTACTCTCCCTTAAAGACTTATTATTACCTTTGTAATACAAAACAGGTAACTGGATCTTGGTCTCTAGCATCACATCAAACAGAAAATTCAATTTAAGAGCAGCAAGTCTGAAAAAGCTTGGTGAGGCAAGTACCTGTATGTATTTTATAGTCCTAAAACATATACCTATTTCTATCTTCATATATACACGTGTACGTACTCATATATACACACCTACAGCTGCACATTTCCATGCACCTTTTTTACATGTTAATTTCCTAATCTAGAATTGTACCAGAATAAATTAAATACAGTTACATTAATGTAGGATGTGAACACAAGTTGCACACTAGAACAGTTTGCTAGCATGTTCATAGGTCCTGTCAGTGGAGAAATTGCAGCTCTTTCAGGTCTGGGAGAAAGGGAAACATGTAAGCCTTCCTATAATTAGTTATTTTAACAACACTATGTTTAATTTTTCTAAAAATACATATGGAAAAGGAAGTCACAATTGGTATGAGCACTAGCAGGCTGTCATCTGTGTGTCCCAGAACACTTCCTCCTGACAACACCAGTGCAGACAAGCCCATGTGTTATTTACCTGTGCTGTAACTCCCAGTATTCTGCAAGCCCTGACAGGTAGTGAAAAAGTGCAATGTGAGAGAATATTAGCTAATATCCCCAAAGTAGAGTTATTCATTTGAGAATCCATTTTTCAGTCAAATTCAGTGCAAAGTGGTAACTCAGATGTGTTGAGAATTAAATTTTTACTAAACTAACTAACAAGCATAAATTATATGCTCATTAAAATTTTACTAAATTTTTACTACTAAAGTAGTAATTTTTACTACTATTTTACTAAATGCTTAAAGTATTTAAAAGCATGGTAAGAATATATATGTATATGTATATATGTATATAAATGTTTTACAGAGTAGTTAGATGTATATGATCTGTATTTTAAATATATCAGCTACTTCTTAAAGTGATTCCTTAGCATCTGTTTTCTTAGATGGGTAAAAAACTTTTTACATTGACACATACTTTAGTATTTTGGAAGTAAGATGTTGAGGATACTTTGGCAGGTCTAGACTGTAAAGTTGTCTAGATTAATTCATTGGAACTACTTAGAGAGTAAATGCTAATCACAGAAAGACTAAAATTCTAGGCCACCAGTATTTGTTGTTTCATCATATTTCTCTTCATTTTGCCTCAAACTGACAAGGCAGCAGAAAAATTGCTCCCGGTCTGCAGGTGAGCTTTAAGCTGTTTCCTCAAGTGGTCAAAAACATATCTTAAGTATGGAAGCCATGAAATAGATTTACTGACAGTGTCTGGTTTCAACAAGTGAGGAATTTTGTGCTATCTTGCCTCTAAATGAGTTGACCAGGGCGCATCTTGTGCATCACACCAAAGCAAACTTACTTCCCAGAGAGTAAGAAGCATGTGACAATGTGCCCTGAGCTGCCAGCAGCGAGTGTCGGGCTCCTGAATTCCCCTTCTGAAGCCTGCAAGTAAGAAACACTCAGAGAGAAGCTTGGACAGAATTCATGCAGCAGCTGGATTGAGGAGATGTGCCAGGCTGTCTTCTGTTCTCCTGGGTCAAGGAGACTTGCAAGCCAGCCTGCTCAGAGCTGCTTTCACCCCCTGCTAATCACGGCTTGGGGGAAGGAGGGCGGCACACGCTCAGTTACTTCCCTGAGAGCCATGAGCAGTGCTGACAGGACAAAAATGCCTGGCAGCTTCTTCTAGGCCAGGAGCCTTTGTGTCTAACATTCTAGCGAGAGCTTGCAACAATCCCCTTCTCCAGAGACCCACAGGAAGAGGTACTTTGGGATGTTTTGTGCAAGCTGAGCAAGGTTTCGGTATCAGGGAACATTGGGCTCAGAGTGATGCTACAGGAAGGGCTGCAGCAGTCAGAACTGCTGTGAAACCAAGCTGGTTTCAAGCTACTGTCCCTGGTAACCAAGATGGAGGAATGAAAACATGATGCAAGGGAGAAAAACTATTCACAGGAGCTCGTTGAATGGGCATGTTCAGGGATGGTGACTCCCCAACTAGTTCAGAGCACCACCAGCACAGCTGTGCCTCCATTTGTCAACGTAACCTGGTTGGTGACCATGCTCACATAACCTCCATAACACAAGACTGAAGAGTACAAAGTCTCCTCCAGAACTCTAGCTCTGGTTTACATCTCGTTGCCACCAGAATAACCAAAGAACTTCTTGAAAGAACACAAACCGTAAAGAAATTCATTATGCATTAGGCATCAGAAGGGGCTGAACAAGAAATGCCTGACAGAGACATGGTTGTGAAGACCTTACCAAGATAAAAGAAACAAACTGGGTGCAAATCTGCCCTGAATAGAGTGCTAACTGGCAGAAAGTTTATAATAACAGTGCAGGTCATTGAGGTGCAGAGCCATTTTCCACAGGAAGTCAGGAGGGCAAGTTCTCGGGTTAAATATTTTTGAAAGAAAACCTGGTTTGACAGCCCTCCTCCAGCTTAGAGACTTACCAAGATCTTTCAAGCCAGTGAAACATCTGTAGTTCACCAGAGTGCTGTTACTCAACTTTTTAAAGCTCATATATGTCTATGAATTAAATAATATAATAATATAATCATAGAACAGTTTGGGTTGGAAGGGACCTTAAAGATCATCTAGTTGCAATTGCCCTGGCATGGGCAGAGATGCCTCCCACTAGAGCAGGTTGCTCCAAAGCCTATCCGCCCTGGCCTTGAGCACTTCCAGGGATGGGGCACTCACAACTTTCTGGGCAACCTTTTCCAGTGTCTCACCACCCTCACACTAAAGTATTTCTTCCTAATATCTAAGGTAATCTACCCTCTTCCAGTTTGAAACCATTACCCTTGTCCTGTCCCTATATGTCCTTGTAAATTGTCTCTTCCCAGCTTTCCTGTAGCCCCTTCAGGTACTGGAAGGCTGCTATAAGTTCTCCTCTTCTCCAGGCTGAACAGCCCCAACTCTCTCAGCCTGTCATCGTAGCAGAGGTGCTCCAGCCCTCTAACAACCTTTGTGGCCCTTCTCTGGACCCTCTCCAACAGGTCTATATCTTTCCTGTGCTGAGGGCTCCAGAACTGGATACAGCACTCCAGGTGGGGCCTCACGAGAACAGAGGGGCAGAATCACCTCCCTTGACCTGCTAGCCACACTTCTTTTGCTGCAGCCCAGGACATTTCAGACTTGGCTTTCTAGGCTGCAAGCACACATTGCCTGCTCATGTTGAGCTCATCCACCAACACCCCTAAATCCTTCTCCTCAGGGCTGTTCTCCACCCAGCCAGTATTTGTTTTTGGGATTGCCGAAATAAAATAGTTATATGCAAAAAAAAAATAATCAACAAACCAAAACAGAAAAGAAAACTAAGACCATTATTCAGCACCACACAGAGCTTCAAGTGTTAGCATTTTTTGAGGCTGTAAGAGGTAGCATGGATAAAAGCTTACATGTAGACAAAGATCAGATCTCAGTGGCTTTACCTGGAATTGCTTCAGGTGTTGCAAAATACTTAGAAGTTATTTAGTGCAAGAAGTTTTTGTGAATACATAAAATCCTTCCCCCCTCTACCCACCCTTCACAGACATTCTGTTTCTTCTTCCCAAGTGGATTTCTCCCAGCATATGACAGTGGTATCTGAGGACAGACTTGTTGGATTTGAGACCTTTATGCAGACAAGTACATTTCTTAATCTCCTTTATGCCTCATGCTTTTGCTGCTCAGCCCTGCCCCTTTACCTCATATTTCCCATCAGGCTCTCCCCTCCTCTAGTGACTGGGGCCTTTTTTCTACACAGCTTTCCTGTTAGAGCCATCAGATCTGCACGAGAGAGCTCACAGCCTGTACTGTACCAAAAAGCCAATTTCATCACATACAAGGAAAGATATTAATAGCAAGAAAAAAAAATAATCATCTGTGCAGCTTGTGGAATTTCAGCATTTCCATTCACATCATGACCTGATTTATCTGACTTACTTGAGAATCCATACATTGAGCTGTTTTCCAGCAGTAATGATTACTGTGAACCTTTTGTAAGCTCCTCCTAATTCCCAACATATTTATTTCCTCTCTCTGCAAGTATCAACCTTTATTTGTAAATCTGGTTCTTTCACTAATGAGCACTACACCTTAAGCATCACAGTAATGCAAATAAAATAATGAGCATCTCAAGGGTCAAAGAAAAACTGTGTATTCTGAACACATTACCCACACTGTGAATAAGGATGGCTTAAATGCTATTCACCCTTCACCTCCAAGGGCAGCAGCAATACTAACGATCAGGCCTATTTTAGGAAGACCCCGGGTACCAGCTACTCTCCAGGTCCCTACAATAGCACCTGGACGAGCCAGGAAAGGTCCATCACAAAAAAAGCTTTTATATCAGAGCAGGAAAAAGTAGCAGTTTAATAACCCTTGTACTTACTGACGAGGCCTCCAGCATTCCAGGATCTCAAACAGTAACTACGCAGCACCCAAGGTACCACCACACAGCAGCAGGCCACCAAAAGGCTGTTTTTCAGTGCTTTTTAAAAAGCTCTGATTTTCCACGCTTGCCTTTCCCCAGCATACATCCCTTCCCTTTCCCCTTGCCCTGGGGTGGGCACGCCATGCTTCAGGCAGCCACTAGAGGCTGCCCCCAGGGCACTCCCCAGCCAGCAGCAGCAGGAGGTGGAATAGGATGGGGTCCTGGGGCTGCTCCTTTCTCACCTGCCACATTTGCACCCACACCCTCACACACTTGCAGGTTAATTTTGTATTGCTTGAGGTTGTCTGAGGTTAAGATTGGTGTTGCTGTGGCAGGTGGGGAGTCAGCACAGGGCATCCTCCATAGCTCTGCAGGCCGAGGAGGGAGCAGGAGGTGGTATTTCAAAGTGAGTAAAACTCCTAAAGTTTTTCCTCTGGAAATAGTGAAAGCCCAGCATCCGTATTTGCCTGAAATGGCTGTGCAGCATAAGAAGGAAGGCCACCACCAAAGGAGGGCTTGCATCCTTCCCTTTCATCCTGCTACAGTGAGAAAGCACAGCCAGGCTGCAGGACCCTTGGCAGAGCCTAAGGACCTCAGGGATCCCTTGCACTGGCTAGTGACCATGGTCCGAGGGTCTCTCGCCAGCTGCTGGGTCCAGTTCATCCCTGCTGTAGGGTGTCAGCTCTCCTCAGGCAGCTGTGTTCCCTTCCTTCGCCCCAGGAAGCTGCTCACAGCAGCTTGCTTTTTATTTAAGCATCTCTAGATTTCAGCCCAGGGTTTATTTATTGAGTTTCTCTGAACTTTTCCTTTCTCCTTCCCTCCTGCCAAAGCCCAGGAATGGTACAAGCCCTGGATGTAAATAGAAAATGCCAATCTTGGGTTTTATAGGTCACTGTAAACTACATGTTTATCTGCTTCCAGAACAGATAAGCCATGGAATGTCACTTCAGGTCAACACAGAAGGATAAGAACTAGAAAGGTGGTTTTGGCTGTAGGTATGAATAAATCAGGATCATGTGAGGGAAGTATATTTCTGTATTTGAACAGCCTTTTTTAATCTTGAAGCTCTCTTCCTTTTCCTCAAAGGATCCATATTCTTCTGGCAGGAAAGTTCTTTTTATCTCCCTGGATTTTCATACTCTGCCCAGCAGCCTATCAGAAGGAAGCACAAATCTACTAACTACTAAAATGAGGGATTATTTCCACTCATCTGTTGACAGACATTTCTCCAAATTGGATCAACTGATTGAAGGTATTAGAATGACGTCTTGCAGATCCAGATCAAATCATTTGAAACCTTGAGACTCTTTCTCCTTTGCTTGGAAGGAACCACCAGAAATAGTTGCAGGTGCTAATTGCCCATTATTCTCACTAATGTGAATTTGTTAATTGGGATCCTTGAATATTTTACTTGCTTGAAGCCTGACCAGAGGAGCTCAAGATGGAAGGACTGTGCAGTGTCTCACTTCCCACCGTGCCCTTTGGGGTCCCTTCCAATGCCTGAATGGTTCTTCCTCGAGTCACTTACGCTGAGAAGAGGGGTCCAGGCTGCAAAATCTTCCAACATCTCACATTACGAAGATGGCAATGCTGAAAGTCAAATTCAATCAGAAGAAACGGGTAAAACTAGCACAGGGACTATGGCTCATGAACTGGTTTTCAGTGTTTGCTGGAATCCTTGTCTTTAGCATGGGATTATTCCTCAAAATTGAACTCCGGAAGCGAAGCGAAGTGATGGACAATTCTGAAAGCCACTTTGTGCCCAATTCTTTGATAGTGATGGGTATATTATCCTGCGCCTTCAATGGTTTTGCTGGCAAAATTTGTCACGATTCTCTGGATCCCACTAAGTTTGCCAAGTGGAAGCCTTTGCTGAAACCTTACATGGCACTGTGCTGCTTCTTCAACATCCTGATTTTCTTGGTTGCTCTGATCTGCTTTCTCATGCGGGGCTCCCTGGACAGCACGCTGGCCCAGGGGCTCAAGAACGGCATGAAGTTCTACCGGGACACAGACACCCCTGGAAGGTGCTTCATGAAGAAGACCATCGACATGCTCCAGATCGAGTTCAAGTGCTGTGGGAACAACGGCTTCAGAGATTGGTTTGAAATTCAGTGGATCAGCAACAGATATCTGGACTTCAGCTCCAAGGAAGTGAAAGAGTAAGTGACTTAGTGGGGTTTGTATTGCATAGTATCGTTATTTGATCAGTAATACACTAAACAGGCCCTGGCTGGAGAGGGTTTTGTACAAAATTATGGTTTTTTTTTCTCTGCTCGTGTTTAGTAAGCAACCTAAATTACTAGCTAGATTGCTTCCTCCCCTGACAAATTCCTCTAACGTTGTCCAGGCCATCAAATATAAAACACCAAAATATAATTCTTACCCTTACTCAGTGCAATATAAACAGACTTAAAATAATATTTTTACTGTCTTTTACCTCATTATAAACTCATTACATTGAGCCACACATACCTACTCTCAAAATAAACAGAAAATTATTCCCTAAAGCCGATTTCAACGCAACTTACTAAGTTCCTAAAAAAAAAGACTTCCCTGGATATGTACTGTTGTTACCACTCTTAAAACTCCACTTTACATACTGGCAATTGATCAGTCTCATGGAAATAAATAGGAACAGTATTGCTTCTTAAATAACTCATATGTCTTAAGATTTAGAATTGTATTTTTCTGTTCACTCAATGTATTGCTTCAGCACTATGACAATATTGAGAGTCAACCCTCGTTGACATTCCTAGCTTTACACAGTGTCCCTTGTAGCCAGACACATTTTAAGTTCTTTCGTGTACAAAAATATGTTCAATACACATACTTGTGCCTAAATTTTTACACCTGACATAAAACCAGCACTGGTTTCCTCTGTACAAACCAGAACAGTTTGTTGACCAGAAAAAACCTTCCTGGCTCTGATGTCAGTGCCCAAAGAGGCAGTAATCTCAAAATCAGGTTAGGTGCCGTAAGCACAAGTAAAAAATAAACACAAGAACAAATGAACTCTTGAAATTAAAAAATGAGCACTCAGCATAAATACCCACAACCTTTTAAAAATTAAGCATCAAGGGAAAAGGTCTTTATACAGAATTCTTTTGGAACATTATTCATTAATGTTCATGCTCTGGTTGCACAAATGGTCTTGTAAACTGGAAGCAATCTGTCCTTTAAATATACTGCCTATGTTAAAAATGTCTGAAGTAGTTTTGAAAAAAGCTTTGTGTATGTCTTGGGATCCCTGCCTGACTGTGCAAATGGTATTTCACTTGTGTGTCTCTCTGCGTATTTTTTTTACTTTTTGGGTGGTCTGATTGCTTTTGCAGTTCTGAACTAGGACTTTACAGTGAAAACTGTTACAGGCTTAACCTATTGCACTGCACGACTGTAACAAATACATTTTCTACTTAATAAGGGAGTATTTGCATTGCCAAGGTATGCCCATGGGTATAAATAACTACTTGAAACCATAGTAAGTTCACCTTGCTAGCATTATATGGAGATTTGAGAGCTGTAACTTAATCCAGCAGCAGTGGAAGGGCATAGCACAGCAGGAAAACAAGGTTATATTGTCCTTAATAAATGATGCCTTCTTTGGCACCAAGACTCATAGCAATTTCTTTATACTACTGAGGCAGGAAATAGGGCATTCAAAATCCATAAATGGATGTTAATGAGTGAATTAAAGGTTTGAACTATGTGGTGGTGCACTATCTCTGTTCACATTCCTGGTGGGATATTCTTGACTCTTTGAAGTCAATAGCAAAGTTCTCCTTAATTCCAGGAAGGGTCAGAGTCCATCCCCTGCCATGTGATTTTTCTATTATTTGTAGAGTGAAGAGCTGATCCAATCCCTCTGAAACTGGCAGAGCATTTGCACATCAACTGGAATTAGGCCCAACTCGGAATACACTTTACATCTAGAGATAGAGCCTCAAATGCATTTGATACTTATTATATTTAACTTATGACTGCAAAGTGGAATTTTGCTTCCCCAGGCTGCTGCAATCACCTAACTTTAAAATATCCGAATAGAGAGCTGCAAGAGACTCCAATTTTTTTCTGCTTTCTAGACCACTGGGATTCTCCCTTCTGTCATTTTCTAAGCAAAATGGCATTTGTGGGAGTTGCAGTCCTCTTACTGTAGTCTTCTTTTGCAGTGTCAGTGGAACTGTTTGTCTTCTAAGTGTCTCTCAATCTAAACATCTCAGAAGACACCAGACTAAATGGCTGTTTATGGAGAGCAACCACAGTCTCAAATAAGCAATAGTTGGGGACCTCCTGCTGGGACTTCAGAAATTTTTCAACAACCTTTTGCAGAAGCATTTTAAATACTGGCTACCTTCCCCAAGCCAAGAATAAATGCATAACCCCTGCCTGGAGCTATTATAATCAACAAGAAGCTATTAGGTTTGCTGGATCAACAGTCTAGCTGGATATGATGGGTCCTAAGGTGGTTGTGGGTCCTTTTCCAAGCTCAGGTCACCTCCAGTGGTCCTTTCTGCTATGACTATGTTGTGGTAACTCTTTTTCTGACTTCCCCTCCTGAAATTTCTCTCTGTCATTTACTTTTCGTAAAAATTAATATCTTTGTGACCTGAGAGGGCGTGTTTCCATCATGAAGAGTTAATTATAGTCTCAGTGTAGCCTTGACATAGAAAAGGATTTCAGAGAGGAAAAACACTGAGGACGAACACCACTAAATGAAGAGGGAATACAGAGAGATGGCAGTGTCAGGATGCATGGTGGAAAATCTGCATTGCCTTTGCTTTCCTTCTTCATGCAACTTTGCTCTGATATAGCTTTATACGTGTGTGTGTGTACTCATGCTTCCTTCTGCCCTTGCTCATAGTCGGATCAAAAGCAACGTGGACGGGAGGTACTTGGTGGATGGTGTCCCTTTCAGCTGCTGCAACCCCAGCTCCCCGAGACCCTGTATCCAGTACCAGGTCACCAACAACTCAGCTCACTACAGCTACGACTACCAAACCGAGGAGCTCAACCTCTGGCTCCGGGGCTGCCGGGAAGCCCTCCTGCACTACTACAGCAGCATGATGAGCTCCATGGGTGCCGTTGTCCTTCTTGTCTGGCTTTTTGAGGTAACCCTCTCCCCCCCCTTGCCCTGCTTTGCTCAAGTGCCAGCTCTGGAGGAGCAGGGTGTTCATCAGCTCAGACTTTGAAGTTTAAGTTCAGATCTAATTGAAATAGGTCATCTGCCCACGTTCTTTGGCTGTGAAAACATCTAATTGTGAATATCTGAGTAAGGCCTGAGTGGTTCCAGGCTGGAGGCACGGCTGGGAAACATGAAGGGGGTTAGATTACAGACCCCCCCCTTCAAAGCAAGGGGCCAAAGTCTCAAGTATCCCACAGCAAGAGGGAACAAGGGACCAATGCAGGGTGCTGAGCAGAGAACAGCTTGGGACAGCTCAGGTGTCCAGATGCATTAATTTTCTATGTGTCACCATTAGTGAGGAATGAAAAGCACACAAAGCAGTGCATTAGAAAGAGTCAGCAACAATTTGTGGAACAAAAAATGCAATTAAGGGGTTTCTGTGCTGATGAAAATGAGACCTAGAGCTATGCGCAGTGTCCAGCTTCAGGGCAGCATTTGGATTAAATGCTTCATCAGCTCCTTTAATGGTTTTGGTCCCAAAAAGTGGTTTAGGTGAAGCAGACACATTAGTTTTCTTCTATTCTGCTTCCCCAAACTACCATGTGTGCACAAACAGCTGCCAGTTGTGCCCAAGTGCAGGCATTTGTGGGCACCAGAACCCGGAGCGCAGCTTTGCTGCTAAGATACAGTTCATTTGATGCGAGGAGAACGTGTCCTTCTGCCCCTGGGAGATGGCTGGCTTTCCAGCCAGGGCATTTAGTCACTACTAATAGGGAGGGAGCGTGGGCTGGCAGCGGCACGGGGGCCGGCGCGTGTGGAGAGGCAGGACTGGGTGGGATGGCAAACAGGGAGGGTGCAGCTCACTGTGCAGCACTGAGTGTGGCAGATCCTTCCTAACCCCTGAAATGCTGCTGAAAAAATGGTGATGCCTCTTTTTAGTGATTCAGCCAGGTTTTTTTAAATTTAAAGAAATGTAAATTAAAGTTTAAAAAAACAAAACAAAATGTTGTATTTTGGTACGAGTACTGGCCAACGTCCTTCCAGGAATGAAGTCAGTGTTTAGAAAATAAACACCTACTCTATTAATCTGTGAACAGAAAAAAAATATCATGAAGTTACTTCATGCTGTGTTATTTTAAAGATACTCCTTGTACTACCGGTACTACCTCCTTGTAGCACTGTTATTCTGGTGAGAAAAGAAAGAAAAGCTCATGTCTCAGCCCAAATTCAAATGAGGAGTTCTTGAAGAGAGGGGAATTTCAGTTGTAAATAAAAATCAGAAGGAAATGCAAGATCTCGTGGGAAAATGCACAGAAATACTAATGTTACTTGTGAAAAATCATGACTAAGAATCTGTAACACACCTCTGCTGACTTGTAGGAGATTAATGACAATGACACGTTAATATTAATAGCAGCGATAAAAATACGGTATTTTGTTTCTAACTCTTCACAGTACACCCAGCTAATACTTTCCATCTGTGGTGTAATGAGAAATAAGACCTTATCATTTTTTTCCTTCATCTTTTTTAAAAGAAAAGGTGAGATTTTTCTCAGGTAATCAGAGGACTCTCAGGGCTAAAGCTTTAAAGAAATTGCTACACCAGGGCAGGATTAGGCTGGACATTAGGAAATTTTTTTCTCTGACAGGGTTTTTAGGCATTAGAACAGGCTGCCCAGGAAGGTGGTTTTGTTTACACATCATCCCTGGATGTGTTTTCAAGTTGTAGAGATGTGTTGCTTGGGGGTAAAGTTTAAGGGTGAACACGCTAGGGTAGAGTTAAAGGTTGGACTTGATGATCTTAAAGGTCTTTTCCAACCTAAATTATTCTATGAATTGGGTTATATTAATCTGCTCTCCTGAATATTTATGATTTGCCTGTTATTCTACCATTAAAGGGTCCAGATTTGGGTCTCAAACTCCCTCTGCATTTAAGACAAACTTTGAAGGGAGGAAGCAAAGCAGGAAGCAGACATTACTCTAGCCTCCCTTGAGATATAACCACTTTCTTTCAATTGCAGTCAGGGTAGGAAACAATTTATTCTGAGTAGGAAAATAGCAGAGGTCCCGACTCCTGGTATTGACCTGTGGGAAGTGGGACAGAGCCCAGAGGGAAACACTAATCGCAGCTGTTACTTTGAGCTGTAGAAAAGGTAACGTGTCAAATGGGTGTAGGGACCTCAGGGAAGACCATTTAAGTTTAGGGTTTGTGTATTAGGTGCAAGGAAGAATGAAATTTTGAAGCAGTAAAACTTCTATTGGGAAAAAAAAATGCAGCACGTTGTATTTTCTGGAATTGTGTTATTATTGTGCACATGATACATTTACTAGCAAAAGCTGTAGGCTTCCCAGGAGTGACAACCCATCATGAGGATGACAAAAAAAGATCACACCCTGCTCTAGCTAAGCCGCCTCAGGCTAAACCCTTGCAAACAGATGGGCCTCACTGCAGAAGGTCAAGCAGAGCAAGCCTAGATGTCATCTTGACCTGCCCAAGATAGCGAAGAGGAAATGGGGGGTTAAACGGTGCCCTGAACAGGGCATTTCAGAAGGAAAGAGGGTCAGCAGCTGGTTCCTGGGATGCTCCAGGTCCTTCACCTGTATAAACATGTAGGCCACAGCTACTGCAATGGCTGAGACCCTGAGATTCATCTCACATGTGGTTCCACAGAGAGAGCCCAGCACTGAGCACCACGAGGTGGGAACCCAAGAGAGCAATGAGACATGAGCAGGAGGTGCATTGCACATCATGTACTGGGGAGTAAACTCTCAGATGCATTCAACACTAGGAGTGAACTTCTGATAACCTTTAAACCAGTCCACAGGCAACAGGTGAACTAGCACCCTCCAGAAGGACACAGTTTGCTCTCCTGGTGCAGATCAAGGGGCTGAGATTGCTGTGGCGCAGGGGAATTTTCACCAGCCCAGCCTGGCTAAACCCACCCAGCCCTGGAGAAACCCTGTGGCCTTGTTCTTTCTGCCACTTTACAGTTGCTGTAAAATTACAAGGGTTTTCATGACAGTTTGTCTATTGGGCAGGGGTAATAATCACCCAGTGAGACTGGGCTAGCTTTGGGACTTCGATGCCCAGGTCTTTGCTGCTGAATTTTGATTAAGCACAGGTCTATGACCAAGAGACACAAACTGGTTGAGGTTAGAAGGGACTCTGGAGGTCATCTAATCCAACCCTTCCTGCCCAAGTGGGGTCACATGGAGTAATTTGACAAATAATTGTCTTTAACTTTCTGAACTGTCTTCTCATCCAGCAGAGAAGGCAGGCTTAGGTCAGGGGAGGAGAGCCCAAATATTTTGTACTGCTTTTAGCAAATCTCAACCCGTGACCCAAAACCTTTCTGATCAAGTTATTTAAGAAAATTAAGTATTCAACAGAGAGAAGATGTCACAGAATCTCATTCGAGGGCACATCATCTGCTCCCTTCTGCACATGCATCTTCCTATGTAAAAGCATAATCATATTTAGTGCCTTAAGAGCCATCCAGGAAGCCTGTAAGTACAGCTAATTTTGTTGTCAAATAGTGGGACCTAGTAATGCAGTCACCAAAAAAAGATGCTGCTGACACACAGTGTGGGGGTACAAGCAGAGGGCAACACTGGGGCCATCTTTTGTATCCAGTCTTACTAATCCTTATGTGCAGCAGACAGTAATAGGAAAGATATTAGCCCCATGACTGAAAGCAGCGAATCAGGGGCTCAGGTTGAAAGGAAAATGTCCAAAGCTTTATATCCCAAGATTAGTATGATGGAAAGGTCACTTATTGTGACTTTTATAGGATATTGTTTTGACTTAATTCATCATAGTATTGGGTAGCTCCACAACAAAATGACACAATTTCCAGATGCAGGGCCATTAGAACCTTCTTTGAGCACCAAAGTGGTGCAAGTCATGTATTCTTATGGTGAAGAGGATGAAAATTTGCCTTTGGATATGGAATTATTTGATGAAGCTTGTTTGTTTGACCTATGTTTTTCCCTTTCTGGTCTTGAGTGAAGGCATCAACATCTGAAAATGTTGAGCGTAACACATGGTTACTCTTTAGTCTTCCAAGAATTTGAAGACACTGTTCATACACAAGCAGGATGGCCAGGGAAGACAGGCTAATGAATGGACCACAGAAGCTCATGTCTGAGCAGTCCCATGAGTCCAAAAAATAGATGTGAATTTTGCAACTGGCCACACTATGTGGTTGAATCTCAACTTCCAATCTGCCCAGCTGCCCAATGCTGTAATCCTGCAGAACGGTTTGCAAGCTTCCTCCACCTCAACCACTCCAACAGCAAACAGCACCTCTCAGGACTGGGGCAGCTTTCCATGGGCCTCAGAGGTGCCATCAAGTAAGCAACACACAGGGGTGCCTACCTGATTAACCATTAGGGTTTAGGAAAACCAGAGATAATCACTTCCATGGGAATTTGGATAGGGTAACAGAGGCATCATACTTGCCTTACAGAACAAATCCTACGAGGTCATGAACAGCAATAAGTAGTCTTGATCTTAGTTTTACCTCGCACACAAAAGACTAAACTAGTCTTTTGCTCCCTTGTCCTGGCCACCTACTCTTCCCCCTCATCAAGCTGGCTCTTCTGGGTGCTGCCATTTCTTTCTTTCTCTGCTTCACGGATCAATCCCTTTTCTTCATAAGCACCACAATGGTGGAAGTTAGATTGTTGTGGATGCTGTCAGAAGGCAGGAGACTGGCTGAAAACAGCCTGGAGACAGGCTTGGGGTGTTGCTGGTGTCAGGGTGACACACTGACATAGAACAGCAGAAGAAGTCTCAGTCAGGGCTGCTGGGGCTTGTAAGGATTTAGTCAGAAATATAAATTTGTTTTAGATGGAACCAGCAAGACACACAGATCACCTCCTGCCTTGGTTGCCTTATTTGCACATACCTATATGAAAACAAGACCAGAATTTGAAGCAGAAAAACTGATGGCTCAAATCCTAATGCTGCTCTTTTTGGCACAGATGCTGATTCATTAATATATCCTTGATCAGATTGATATATTTGCCAAACATATAAACATGCAGTAAAAATGCTTAGAGTTAAAATGAAGTGGATCAAGGCAGAGCACCTTGTTGCACATACCACCAACTTTACGTAGAGCTACTGCACAGGAGCAAAGATTTCATTAAAATCTCTCTCAGGAGATGTCTACTCCTTGGGGGGTTCATGGAAAGCACCTTCTGGACATGGCCACACAGAGCTGCTGTTTCCTTCATGAATTGATGCATGACCCATTGCTTACCGACTGTCAGACTCCCCAAGGCACCTGCTGATCTCAGTCCTCCACCCTCTCCGTTCCTACTTGTGATGGAGCATTTCCCTCCTGCCAGCTCTCCAGGATCTCCTCCCTGGCAGAGGATTTCTGCAGCCCTTTAGCTGCATCCGTTTGGTGCCCTTAGCATTTTGTTCACGCTGTCAGCCCGGCAGAGGGTGGCAAAGATGTGGACAAGGGTATGAAGGTTTGCCTGATGCTCTCTGTCTTTTCCGTTGCTCGGTGCAGATATCAGTGATGGTCGGCTTGCGGCTCCTGCACACCTCTCTGGAGAGCATTGCAAACCCTGAAGACCCTGAGTGCGAAAGCGAAGGCTGGATCCTGGAGAACAGCCTGAAGGACACTTTGAAGTCCGCGCTGGAGAGTTTGAAAAAGATTGGTAAGTTCAATCAGGTGGAAGCAGACGCCGAAGGGGCCGGAGGAGAGGAAGGTGGGAAGACACAAACCGTCGCAACAGTCAGTTGAGCTTCTAATCGATGCGGACTTTTTTATCAGAGAGGAAGAAAAAAAAACTGAGAATTGTGAATATCTGAGTTTTAAAAGCTATGTATCAACCATCAGAATACACATTTCTACTCATGCTTTTTTTTTTGTATGTGGGAGTATACAATGTAAGTGCACCCTGGGATAATTCCATTATCCACAGTGTGAGTATGACATATTCATAACTTTTGGGGAAACGACCCCACTAGGACTTGTGTTCCCTTATCAGGGACAGTTAGTTTATTTTAAAAAATATATATAAATAAAATTTTTAAAAAATTTAAATTGCTGGCATCACGCAGTGATCCATACCATCTTATTTTGAAATTAAAATTGAATTTGAAAAGTTAATTTCATTTTTTTTGCTCAAGTTGTTTTACCTGCGTACTTCATGTACCTCAGCTTTTAAAGACAAACATTGGTTTTCTGGGGAATAACATGCTAGAAGTCAAAGAAAGAAGGATTTCCAGAATTGTATATAACTTAGTATACAGGTGTTTTGACAAACCTCTCATATCATGTGTTTTTTGTTTATGTGCTAAGCAATGGTGTTATCTGCTGTATTCTTAAGATGTACATAGAACAAAACGCACTTATGCTGAGAATTTACATACTAAGCAAAACTTGTAACAAAGCAGCACGAGTATAATGAAAACAACACTAAGGTAAGATTGGGGTTTGTTTCTTGGGGTGGTATTGTCAAGTCAGTATATCCTGAACGAGTGTATCGTAGAGTTCTGCTTCACCTTGTATTTAAACAAGCAGAAGCTCAGAAGATACCTCTCATAGTAGCTGGCATCAGTGCTATTTAGAACTAACACTTAAAATGTTTTCCAGGGTCCTAGCAAATGGATACCATTCATCTGCAAGTACTTCAAGCCTCAAACTCTGAGGCTGGGGAAAAGTAAGTTTAAATCAGGCCCTAGTGTGCAAGTTTTTCTAAGTTTTATTTTTCCTTATCAGTGATGGGGTACCCTTCATTATGTGTCTAAGTCAAAAAGAAAGCACATTTTGCATATGCTGCATCTCTCCAAACATAGCTGGAAGACCCTGTTCTCACACACAAAGTTGGAATAAAACATGGAAAGAGTTTGCTGTGGTTCATGGCCTAAGGGTACAGAGCATCATCGTGAGTTTATCTGCAGCTGCCAGGTATATTCAGCTACAGGGGAAGAAACCCAAGAGAGCAAATCCCAACCCTACCTCCACAAACAATTGCAGACATCTCAGTCCCTCAGCTAGGAGTCAGACACCACACCTATTTTTACCCTGGCTGTGCAAAACCTCTGCTTCTCTTCGGTGCGCCTGGGAGTTTTCTCAGCAGGTTCCTCCCACCTTGCTTTCAAACAAAGTGATGTCTGCAGCTGCCATTGCACAGCCTGTGAGTTTTCATTCTCAATTACTTGAGCACTTGCCCCAGCAGCACTCACCACCCCCAGCTTTTGTTCAAACTCCTCTTAGGATGGACAGAGAGACCAGTCCACAGCAGGACAAGCAGGGACGTGCCCATACATCAAGCTGTTGTCTGCACCTCAGTGGCCAGGCTGTTTCAGGACATCTGCACACCAGGGTTGATTTGGATAGGTTTTTGTGGCATCCTTGCACTTTCCCAAAGCTGGTCAAAGCTTTTAACTTTAGTTACAATAATGATTTTAGCTACAGTAATGAATTGAAAAGTCAACTCTGTACTTTTGTGCATATGACTGGCTAGAACAAGAGCACTAAAGTAAAATCTTGGTAACCCAAGATATGAATACAGGCTGGAGAAGGTCACGCTTGAGAGCAGCCCTGTGGAAAAGGACCTGGGGGTACTAGTGGGTCAAAAGCTGGACATGAGCCACCAATGTGCAGTTGCAGCCCAGGAGGCCAACTTCATCCTGGGCTGTATCAAAAGAAGTGTGGCCAGGAGATCACGAGAGGTGCTTCTGCCCCTCTGCTCTGCCCTGGTGAGACCTCACCAAGAATACTGCATCCAGCTCTGGAGCCCCCAACACAAGAAAGATGTGGACCTGTTGGAACGTGTCCAGAGAAGAGCCACAATAAAGGGCCACGAGGGCTGGAGCAGCTCTCCTATGAGGACAGGCTTAGGGAATTGGGGTTGTTCATTCTGAAAAAGAGAAGGCTCCAGGGGGACCTCATAGTGGCCTTCCAGTACCTGAAGGGGCTGCAGGAAAGCTGGGGAGGGTCTTTTTACAGGAGCTTGCAGTGAGAAGATGAGGGGTAATGGTTTTAAGCTAAAAGAAGAGAGATTTAGGTTAGAGATCAGGTGTAAATTCTTCAGTGTAAGGGTGGTGAGACACTGGAACAGGCTGCTCAGAGATGTTGTGGGGGCTCCATCCCTGGAAGTGTTCAAGGGCAGGTTGGATGGGGCTCTGAGCAGCCTGTTCTAGTGGGAGCCCACGCAGGGGAGATGGAACTCGATCTTAAAGGTCCCTTCCAACTCAAAAAATTCTGTGATTCTGAAAAGCCAACTTCCTATTCACCACAGCCTATCATCTCTTGCTTTGCTGAGGGACACTGCATGGCAGAACCGTACAAACCAGACCAACTCCTTCCTTCTCAGTAAGACATTGCTTCAGCCAGCAGCTCCTCCCAGCTGGCCTGCTGGAGAAGAGCAGGGTAGGAGATGGTGCACGATGTGGCCACATGTATCAGAGAAGAGCATTTCAGAGGAGTCACATACGAATAGGAACTGCATTACAGGGATCAACTACAGTTTTTCCTTGTGAGGCTTCAGTGTGCTGTGATCTATACTGGTTACTTCACTAGACACCTGAGTTTTCAAAGAGATCTAGATTTACTGCTGCCCTAGAAACATGGCTTAGGCCGTTGCTTTAGACAGGACTCTCCAATTATTTGTGGGCTCTATTTTATTTTCAGTCTATTGCTATAGCAACACAACAAATCATCAAATTATTCTTTTAACGCCACATTGGAGAAGCCAGATCCTAAAGCAAGGGTCTCATGGTATTAGGCAGGTAGAAAGACCACCTGATTTATGAAGCAAAGTACTGGAATCAGGGTTTCATGCAAATAAGATCATGTAGTTTGTATGTTAATGCTGTCTGAAATAAAGCCTCCTGGTTAATGAAGATCTATGTAACATCTTATGACTACTACCAGATTGTAACATGACTGCTTTGTAAAATACTGCATGTAATATATAATTTGTCCAATCTTAAATATACTTTCTTGTGACCTCGCAACTGCTGTTCTAGATAAAGATATCTCTGCTGCCTGCAAATGTAAATGTAGGTATTATGTAGATATTAAAAATTATATTGATAGTAAAGATCTCTTAAAAAAAAAAAGTTTAAATATATATAATTTAATACAGATTTATTTAATTTACATTTTTGCTTCTGAATTCATTTTTTTTGGACCCATTTTATGCGTTCCTATGGTTGGGAAGCTTTCGTCTCCTCTCTGTAATGCTCTGAGAGAAAGCAAACCTTTCTCTTCTCATGTGCCCAGCTAAGCTCAGGATGTGCTAACAGACCCTCACATCACTCGCCTCTTACTAGGAAGAGAATTTGCTGGACCATTTTAATAGCATCCTCTTGCAGTACCTAGGAATTACGACATCTTCATGGACCTTAGCTTCTACGTGTGCTCAACAAGTGAAACCACCAGCATCCTCAGGTTCTTTGATGATCAGCCAAACTGTGCCTATAACCTTCCACCCCACCCCCATTTAAATCTAACTTGCAACACACAGCATTGTTGCTATTTCAAGTTCATGGCTAAAGCTCATGTAGCCAAATCTGCCTGCAGCAATCCAACAACTTCCAAAGCTGTGCCCTGATTTTCAAACTAATAAACTTCAGAAGGATGTGAACTTAATTCATACAAAACCAGGCCACTTCTTTTTAGGTACCTCTATATGGATCATGGCCTTAAAACCAAATATCCCATCTGAGAGCCAGCCCAAGGCCTCAAAGTGCCAACTTTTAAGAAATATTATTTGCATTTGAAAATAATTTACCAAAAGTGCACTATTTTACAGGTGACATTTACTTGAAGGGACACAGAACGTTCACTTAAGTGCTTTAAAGGAGGAAATATAAACAGCTTCCTTAAAGCTATTAGTTCCTAAGTAGCCTTAATACAATTGATAAGATTAGCCTCCCTGCATTACATGAGCTTGGACATTTTGTAATACCAGCCAAATGCAAGTGTGCAGCTTAGCAAAGAGCACAGGAATGCTATATTGGGCTCAGAGGCACTGTGTACTTCCAGCTAATGGTCAGGGAAGATTTTCAAAGCTGATGCAAAGAAAAAGGGACTCCACTAAAACAGTTACTTATTTTCACCCAACTTGTTTGTTTCATAAGAAAGTCAAACACTGCTCATAACATAATCAATGTAAAATGGGGACAGATCACACATGCTTATTAAAAAAAAAAGAAAATAAAGAGCATTATTAGAGATTAGTTAATTAAGAGATAAGGCCAGAAAAATAGAATGGTACCATGTGGTAACAGTCCCCTGCTGGGAGCTGAAGGCTTAGGCACATTTATTTTTGGTAACAGGAATGCAGCTATGTCAACAAAATCTGAAGCAGTTCGTATATGAAACCTTTTCTTCTTTAATTATATCAGAGCTATAGTGTTCACTGACTGCCTGAAACACTGAAGTAACAAAACACCTCTCTCAAAGCACCTGTGATTGCTGACCCCATGTCATTTTACAGGTATTACTGAATTTTGGTCCAAAGCACATTTGTGAGGTGGGAAAGCTGGTGGAAACTGTGGCGTGGAGCTCAGCTTTGTGGGCACAAACTCTGTAGCACCCTTCCTCGAGGAATACAGCCCTGTTTTGCAGCCTCCCCCTCACATGCGATGCCGGAGATAGGGCTAAGCAGGGCTCCCACCTCCCATCCCACTGGCACCTTCTAAAGCAATGCACACAGAACGATTCTTCCTAAATTAACCTGTTTCTACCAAAATAGAAGGCTAGGCCATAAGTATGAGTCAACTGTGAAGTTTGTTATGAGATGCATTTCCACAGTTCGTTCTCAAAGTCAGTTTTTCCAGAGCAAAGGGTGGTGTGGTCTCGTGGTTTGGGCCCACCATGACAACAAAGAAACAGCCACATGGCTGCTCACCCAACTCCCCCCACACACCACACACACTAAAATCCAAGTCCACTGGCCAAGTTCACCCCTCCTGGCACCTTCAGGGAATCACGTCCCTCCACAAACGCAGGGTGACAGCCTGACATCTCGCCATGGCTTGCAGGGAAACTTCTGCTTGGGCACCTTCTTCCCCACCAACCACAAGCACCACTCTCCTCCTGCACAGCTCTTCTCCTTTAAGTGCCTCTCTGCTCAGGTGTTATGTCAGTTCTTTCATATGTCAATCACTGAGGCCTATCTATTGTCCCTCTCATGGCTCCTTGGCTGGGTTTGGAGCAGGGGGAGCTTCTCAGCTTCTTCCCAGAGCCACCCCTGGGCCTCCTCTCCTGCTACCAAAAAACCCACCAAACCAAACCAGAGCATGTGGGAATCAGAGCTGCCAGACAACCTAAGCAGACTAAGGTCCAAGGGGCAGGTCTGCAGCCTATTGTCTGAGGAAGCCACGCTGCTTCACCAGGCAGCCAAGCCTCCACTCCCAGAAAAGGCAGGGTCAGGAATTCCAAATCCCCAAGGAAACGGGGCAGACACAGGCAGGTGAAACTCTGTAAGACACAATGCCAGATGGAAGTAGGGAGATGAAAGGAGACCAAAGCAGTAAGTCTGAGGCACACAATTCCCCAGACTGATAGTCTTGTTAAGAGGGTGAAAACGAGTTTTAATTCTTGAAAAAAAGGCCATAGAAATCACTTTGAAATATACAATGGTACAAAATTTAACAGCTGCATCAAAGAACCACCGTCCCTCCCCGCTGGAGACACAGCAAGGCCCCCCCTCCAGCCAGGCAGTAACATAAGCACGCTCAAACTGGAAGGAGATTGATTACTGGGCTCCTCTTTTCCAGGACATGCACAGCCCCCAAATGCAGTTCTCCTTTTAAGAATGCCTTTTTGCTTTCCCAGCCACCCAAGTAACATGCTCAGATGGTAGCACAGCTCTGCCTCAGACACAGGCTTTTTCAAATGGGTGTGATTTCTCCCATTAACAACTGTGTTTTCTGACACAAAGAAGGCTAAGGTTAAAGATGAAAAAAACCAAAACAACAAACAAAACCACAGGTGGAAAATACAAACAAGGACAAGGCAAATTCACAAGTTCATATTAATCTTTCATTAATTATATAAATTAATCAAGAGCAGAAGTGACATTGATCCTGTAATGTTCCTGTAGGCATATTTTAAGTAAATTATGACAGCATTTCTTGATTTCATGTCAGAATTATAAATGTAATTAGGTCCTAAAATTTACATTTAATCTCTACTTGTCTAGGTGTCTTTAAATTTTACAGTACTTCAGATTGTTCTTGAGATTGGTAATGTTAACAAAGGATTAAATTTACTTCTGGAAGTATTTTATCCAGGAAGAGACTCACAATAGTGTATCTAGATTTCAAACAATTACTACTGTAGCATGTCCCCAGTGGCACAAAATTACTCTGTTCCCTCCCTCTTTGCAAGCTGGTGCTCAACCAGGTGTGGTGGTCATGCAGCTACACACACCCAGAGCCCTATACACCCCTCAGGTATTTCACAATGAGGTCTCTGCCACTGCCAAGTCCAGTGAAGTGGATCGTGAAGCCCTGGGAGCAGAAAGCAACCCCATCGTTCTTCCTTCGCTACCAGCACAGACCTGGTGAACAGCACACACCTCACTAGCCTGGAGCAGGGCTTCCCTCCCGGAGCACGTGTTATGCTCCAATGCAATGAAGCAACCACATTTGTTCTCGGGTTTGCTGTCTTAGATGGATGTGACACCTTTCAACACCTGTGTAAACTTCAACCACTTCAAATGTAACCCACACTAAGGTGCTTTTTATTTACATATCTCACATGTTGATATAAACAGCAGTTACCAGCTGAACAGTGTGCTTCTGCATGCTCCGAGCGCCACTTGTGTTGCTATCACGTAGCATTTATCTCTCCAATAAATAAAAAAATACTCAACATTTCTTATTTTCAGCTCCATCCTGTTCAAGCAGATAGTAGAGAGAGAGGACAGCTTCAAGCCTACACCGTGCATACAGAAGAAAAAATGCAACATGAAGTGCTTTGCTTCAGAGCTCATGCAATCTTCAGAGCTTTCAGCCATTACAGCATTTTATGAGCTACCAAGGCATGGTAAGATGCTTTGGAAGAATTCAGACTGCACAGATGAGATGCCTGACTAGTTCAACAGCATTAAATGAATGCCCAGCAATGACTGTAGATTATTTTTTTTCTAATGTAATTTGTGCCAAATTGCACATTCATTCCAAAAGACTGATACAATCATTGCAAAAGACAGGCTCCTTGGAACTGTCTTAATGGGGAGAAAACATTAACCATCTATGCAGGCATCTGTGGTGAGAGGACAGCAGTGAATTACATCAGTGAACTTATTGCTGATGCCTTAGCTATTTTTATATAACCTTTCCTCTGATTTATTAACATCCTTTAGCATCCTCCATGTTTAGAGCACTGCAAGTACAGAAACATGTTCCACATATTATTCCTCAAAATACGTGGTTGATTTCAAATCAACACCTTGGTTTTACAAGTCATTAAAAATCCCACAGTGGTCTGCACAGATGCCATCACTAACCTGAGCTCAGGTGTCCCACCCTGCCTAGGGCAGACTAGCCAGTCTGGCTTTCCTTCCAGGATCCTACGCAAAACACAAGCTGGAAAACTAACCACCTCTCAGTTCATGCTGTCTGGAAAGAGACTGTGAAAATATATATCCACAAACTGATAAAAAAGTAACATTTAACCATTGCAGTCATGGAGACAACGGTCAGTACTTGCCATTTCTTGGGTCCTACTCCTGGCACTCTGGTGAAACTCCTCATGCTCTTCCTCTTCTTTTTTCACCAGGAGTTCATGATAAATCTCTCCATCAAGACATAAGGGTATAATATTTGGGCATCTAATGTTTGTGTGCCAGGAGAGGGGGAAAGGTGGCAGAAACAGCAGGATATGAGACAAAATATTACACCACAGTTAAATATGTCTATGGAAATAGACATATATATAAACTTTCCAAAAAGCCAGTTTGCCATCACCAACCAAGGGGTCCATAGAAAGGATGTGGCAGCCACTGTCCTCTGTGACACACAGTCCTGGGCAGACCACTCAGACCCACACACCTCTGTGCCTGTAAGCATGGAGGTCGATACAGTGAACTTAGAATATTAAATAAAATAAAGACATCATGCCCTTTCATAAGGTCTCAAGCTGAAGTAACAGGATGTTTTAGTATGAGCCTTCTATCTATCACCATAAATACTTGGCCACTTCTTTGTGCCAGCTGGTGGTAAATCGTACTGTACAAACATGGAAACACTCCCTGCATGATTAGAGGATTACAGCAAACAATGAATGTGTCACATTCACAAGCACCTGCTTCATAAATATCTGAACTATTCTACTGTATCTTATGTTCCTATATCATCCTGTAATATTTAACAAAATATGTATTTACTAGTAGCAGGTAAAAATAATAATATTGACAAAACTAACTCCTTATAGTTACCTAGGACACACACCTACATTAGCAATCAGACATTAAGCTGATTCTCCCAGATCAGAACCAGGAATTCCTGTTTCTCCTGACCACTATTAGCCTTGGAATAATATAAATAATAAAACCTCTCTTTCTTACTGGAAAAAGCTGCCTATGAGTCTGAAGAGCACAGCTCTGTGGGACTTTCAGTCAGGCCTTGTTGTGCTTTTCATTGAATCAACGCCCAGAGTCTGATCTGGGGGCAAGCACTGATCCATCAAGAGCCTCAGTCCAGCCTGGGATCTCCAACCATCCACATAAGTTTTTCATTGTGCTTTACCCAGCAGTTCAAACTTCCACCACAGCAAACCCTCAGGTGTGTATGGGTGCCCAAATGGGCACTGCCAGCTGGCAGCAAGGAGAGGCAGGGAGGCCCCAGCTCCTCCTGGACATGCCTCCATGCTCCAGAGCTGCCTGCGCTCTTGCTGCAGTCCCAGCAGCCAACTCTAGTTATCCCAGGTCGACAGCAATGATCTTCAAATCAGTCACCACTGGTTCCCCAAACCAAGAAACAACACTCCAACAAGCTGAAGCCACTAACTGGTAACTAGAAGTTATCAGCAACTAGGAATTAAAATGTGCTATCCACACACAACTTCAATCAGGCACTAAAACCACAGGAACTTTGCCTCAACATAGCCCAAAAGGAGAAGCCAACTCTACCACTTCCCATTCTTCTAAATGTTCAAATCCTGTAAGAAATAAACCTGAGTTCACACTAAGGAGAGACATTTCCCTAAAGACAATCTGTCTCTAAGACTTCCCATCACTGGTAAGCAACCTTTCCTCGTCCCTGCCCATGAAGATATGCTGAAGCAGTACCATACAACCTGACCCAGCTATCCAGGGAAAGCAGACAGCCAAATGGTGATGTTAGCTCTGTATGCAGAGGTGTGGTTGGCAGGCTCCCTGGCTGTCACTGCTCCCCGAGTGCCTAGAAGCACTCCCACAGAAGGCAACAACTGCATCCAGTGTTTTTGCCATTAAATCTCTAACCCTCTCCATACAGGGAGAGGACTCTGGGACACCCACCATATAGAGCTGAGGAACTGAACAGAGACTTTGCCTGAACATAGTGCAAAAGGAGAAGCCAACTCTACTCCTTCTTGGCTCACCAAAAGCAGAACAGGTTGCAATACAAAAACATGAAGATCAGAAGATTTACAGAAAGCCCCAAAGACCAACTCAGTGTCTCTTGCTTCTACCACAGATAGCCTCCCTATCCTGGTTATATACAAAATCATACAAGTGTTAGTTTATTAAAGGCCTATTCCTCTTTTGCTTCTTGGTAAGTAAAAGTTGCTGTAAAAAACACTTTCTATGTACAGTTGATGTCTCTCTTTAGAAAAAAACTTTCAACATGGTTTCAGACAACATCCTCATAATCAATTTGGGGAGATGTAGACTAGACTGTGAGGCAGACAGAAACTTGGCAGGATTTTCAGGCTCAGAGGGCAGCTATGAACAGTTGGACACCAACCAGTTACAAGTGGCATTGCCCAGAGGCTCTTATTCAAGCCAAAACTTTAATACTGTCATATATTAAACTCAAGCATATGTCATAAATTCAATAACCAATAAACTCGACAGTGGGGTGGAAGTAGAAAGCAATCACTTCTTGCCAAAGGCAATTCCTAGAATGGATCAGAGAAGGGGGGGCAGACTGTATACTCAGTTGGATCTTAACAGTACTCTGCTATGAAGGGATGGGAGATGCAACTCCTTCCTTGTGCCATTTAATCTTCCAGAAGGGGAGACAGCGAAGATTTTGTGCTGCAGCTACTTTCACAGTAAGTTGAGCATACAACTTCTCCACTACACATTCACAAGTAGTAGAGAGAATTACCACAGCGATATAGCTTCTGAACAAAACACCAGGTCATTTAGGAGAAAACAAAATGCACTTAAATGAGATGACAGGGCTGGAGCTTGGGAGCAAAAGAACAGAAGGTCTGTATGGCCACATTTGTGGAGTAAGAAATAGAGCCTCCTATGGCAGACTGGGGAAAGTACAAAACTGTATCTTGAAGCATAGAGTGAAAAATACTACAGCTGTGAACCTCAACCCTCATCCCTTTATAAAATATAATTTATAATCCTTCAAGAAGATGATTGGACTTTTTGGTAGAGGTCAAGAAAGGTTTAGCTGACTGAAGCAAATTACGCTAATAATATAATCATCTTACACTTTTAGCCAGGGAATTGCAGATATTGCACATCCAAGTATTTGTTAGCCTGTGATTAACAAGGTGACACACTTGAAGGAAAAAGCTCAGCAAAATTCTAACAACAAAATTTTGTAAGCAGCAAAAGCATTTATTTGATGCTTTCAGCATTGTTTTGTTTCCTGTTGTGATGGTTTCTGGTTTGGGGAAGTTGTAGCTTTTTGTTCTTGTTTTTTCTCCCCCCCCAAACACATAATTAATTGTAGATTGTACACATGATCCACAAATAATAGTTATAGCCAATTTATTACAGATATTATTTCCCTGATACTGAAACAATGTTTATATATATATATAAATATTTCTACATTAATATAAATACATGCAAACCAAATCAGAAAATAGAAGTCTTGAGTAAAGAATGACTAAACTTGCAAAAAATTATAAATTGTGTACTTCACAATGATTTGTGGTCGTAATTTTACCAATCTATTCAACCTTGCAGTCTCCAACTCTGATCCCATAGGAAAAAAAAAATCCTCCTTGCTGTCAGTATTTTGTTTTGTACAAAGAAATCTGTCAGTACTATATTTTTTTAATATTATGCTTATAGGAAGTTTTTCAGTGTGGTTCCACATTATTTGAGGCTGTAGCACACTGCTTAAGAAGCAAGACACTCTGCAAAGGAATAGTAACATCACCAAAAGTGTGATTTTCAATTACCATGCACAGCAAATTGTTGACATAGCAACCAGCATAAAGTAGGAGAAGGCAGAGATGAAGCACTAATGTAATTTTTTTCCTGCGAATTGTGCATGTCTCTTTGCAAAAAGCGACAATATATACATGACTAGAACTACGACAGGTAGTAATGACAAGAGTAGTCTGTACTGTTTTTAAGAAAAGGAAATCAATATTGGCCAAGTTTCTTTATTTCATAGTTCACATCTTCACGCAATACTGTTACTGAATGTTTGAAAAATTGTCCTGTACACCATGAATATACAAAATTTATCTGAAGCATTCAATCTGTAAAAATAGAAACAATTCTGTCAGACCAAGTGTAACTGAAGACATGGCAGACAGTAAAGGGATTGCTTATCTGGGCTGAAGACGTAGTCAGAAAGTAAGACTTAACTAAAAGAAATGCAGATTATTAAGGAAACAGAACTGTGTAAATGAAGATCTTACTAATTCGTCAGAAGATAGAAGAGATAAAGGTAATGGATTTTATTTGAAATCAGTAAGTATAATGTCACTTTTTAGAGACGCCTTGGTGGTCTAATTACATACAGCTAGAAAACTCACTGCCTCCAGGCACCCACATATCAAGTGCAAATCTGCGCAGTTATAGAATATATTTATAAAATATACTATATGCAAACATCTTTACAGAGCTTTAAATCAAGCCAAAAAGTAAATATACTTGATGGGACAACAGAAAAAAAATGAATCAATGAAGAAAAGTGGGCAGTGAGATTGAC
Source organism: Chaetura pelagica (assembly GCF_000747805.2). Taxonomy (NCBI): domain Eukaryota; kingdom Metazoa; phylum Chordata; class Aves; order Apodiformes; family Apodidae; genus Chaetura; species Chaetura pelagica. The sequence goes on from NW_009954543.1 coordinate 5,077,205, forward strand.
ACCCTTCAAAGCCAGAGGAAACCATTCGGTTTGTCTGCAACAAAAAGGAGGTGAGATGTGCACCTTAAAAGTTGTGTGTTAACAAAAATGAAGAAAATATACTCTGTACTCTGCAAATCAGGGTAAAATCAGCTTTTGTGACATCTTATGTATTGTTGTTATCTTAAAATATCTCTAAAGCACAATGTCAACCCTTGAATACCAATAACCAATCACATAACTGAAAGGGTTCCCCAGCTAAATTCAAATTACAAACTACATAATTCTAAGGAGTGCAATGCTCTGGAAAAAAAAGCTTTAAATTAAATTATTTTACTTGTAAAGCTAGTGTTAGGGTTTTTTAGTTAAAAAACAACTGGAAGCAAGAAAGCTGCAAGAGTACAAATGACAAAACCGTTTTAGATACACCAAGTGAAAGAGTGAATTATCCACCGATGCAGACAGAAACATCCATTTGCTACATTATTTGCTTCCTTACTTCATTCCATTGCATGTACACACAGCTTAAGTATTAAAATGCAGAATAATAAATAAAATGGCTCAGATTACTAGCAAGGGGCAAAACACAATCTGTAATTGTGCTCTATCTAGTTTCTGTTTCAGCAGTCTTTTTCTCTTGCAGTTTGTAACAAAAATCATAGTCAGACTTCCAAAAAGAGTCATTCATTTTTTTTTTTTTATCAGAAACTCAAGTTCATTTGCCCAGGTTTATAACCCAAGACATTTCTGTGAAGGAAGCACAGTGCAAATTATATGACTAATAAAACTTGCTTACATAGAAAGTTTACTTGATTAATGTTAACTGGTATCTTTATGAAATACATTGTAAAACAAGGTTAAGTAGCAGGACTGGGTTTGTTGTTGTGGTTTGTGTTGTTTTTTTCACTCAGATTTTTTTCCCTAATCCCTCCTTTGAAAATCTTACTGAGTTACAAAAATTTTAATAAAGTTCCAGTCTTCAGCAGATAAGCACTATAAATGCTGCCAATCAATGCCAACAAGTGTTTGATTAGCTTCCTGTGCATGTCCAATTTCCTCTGTGATACTGTGCTGCTGCCAGAGTTTTTGAATCTTTTTAAATCGTTCTTTGCACAGATGTAAGGGATTGCCACGTCTGAAAAGGAGAGGATAAATATCAGGAATGATAAAACACTGTAACTACGCACAGACATTATTTAATATTAGCTGATGCTTTAAACTATTAAAATATTTAGATAACTCCTTAACATTATTCCCTTGTCAGAACAAATCAACAGGTACTTTGATTAGTAACCTGGAGCGCTACTTTGCCTGGTCCTCTACCCCAATGGCTCAACCATTCCCTCCAGCCTTTGGGAATCTCATCTACAGTCCACTGAAGTCTAAACATAGGTTTTCAGCAATCTTCCCATAATGAACTAGCTCATATTCTATGATTTTGACCAGTTTCAGAAGCAGCAAGCATTAACAATATCGAGTCCCCAAATTATTCTCATAAGAAGCAGACAGGACTTAAGACAAAGAAGTACCAAATTTAATAATATCACCTTTTAGTATTTTCACCTGGTAATAAATTAATACAAATTCTACAAATAAATGCACTATTATGCAAATTAAATTTTCAGCCTTAGTTTCTCAGCAACTCCACAGATGCTAAAAAGATTTACGTTTTGACACCTCCAGACAACTGTTTATAAGCTGGGAAAGATCGTCCATTAAATATTTTTAACCTAAAAATACATATTAGCATTAAAATGGTTGAAGATATTAGATGCAGCAGCAACATCAAAATACACTATTACCTGTATAATTAAAATGAAAAGCTAACATAGAAAGTGTATTTTACAAACAAGATAGTTTTAGAATTCCTGTCTTTGAAAGATATTTTAAAAATGTTTACCTGAGTCCCTGGTCTGTCTCTCCGTAGTCATCAAGATAAGGAGGAGGATAAAAGCAGCCCTTTGTTTTTCCAGCTAAAAATAGCACCTGACATTCTCGTACTCTAAGAGAGAAACACAGAGAAATTTTTAAATACTGATTTTTAGCTTTACAGTGTCTCATATTTTCACAGACACTGCTTTTCCAATTCTCACCTACTTCCATTCTGTATAATCTACATGAATGGATTTTTAAAGGTACTTCTGTTTTTTAAAGCTAAAGATATTACTCTCTTCAACTCCTCATTAGGAATTAAAAACAATGTAGTTTCACATTACTTTATTTGCAATGTGTAAAATACTGGACACAACAACAACAAGAAAATAAAACAATTTCACTTCACACTAATCTTTGCCAATATTATCTAATCTTTCCTTGTATGCAAGAAAACAACTACAATGAATTTTCATGTTTGCAGCAGCAGCAGTAAAATTAAAGTATTTACCTTCATTGGTTTGTAATACTTGAGTGAAAAAAAAGAACCCACACAAAAGAAACAAATTCACCTTAAAATGAAATTCAATTTTTGTATGATACCTTATCTTCAAGGAAACAACCTCTGAACCTTATACTAATATATCACGAAGATGAATACACTCTACTTTTTAGGCAACCCTGTTACTAACAAACCTCTGCCTTTACAAACCACCCGTACAATCACATTTATAGAACTACTCATTTCATGTCCACACACACCACCTAACCTAGCAATGTAAGCAGAGGTGTTCAGCTCTTTACCTAAGGAATATGCCCACTCCAGAACCACAGGTGTATGTATGTGCAGTACAGGCTCCAACATCTTCTCCTTCTAATTCAGTTTGACAACAGTAACTCTGAGAACACAGCATGGTCCCACACACAAGGCACAATGTTGGGGCTCTGCTTTTATCACCACCTGATTTCGGACACCTTTTGTTAAGCAAAAAAGAAAATAACATCCATCATATGCATTAATTCTAGATGGTAAAAAGATTTAAAAGTACTTTTGAATGTTTATACAATTAACAGTTATACAGATCCTTGCAATGTTTATTTCACTGAAATACGTGGTGGTTTTGCTGAAGGCGATTACAATCAATATGTGCCATTAACTTTATGACTTTGCAAACATCTTTCTAAGGCTTTTATGTTAGAGGTTGCCCAGTTCATCAAAAGAAGACTTTAGTGGTCCTCACTATAATTGCATACAACTTACGAGAAATTGGATGCTTGGTTAATGAGGCAGCTGTAGTCATCTGGAAGGTCTATCAATTTGTTGGATTCTCTTGCATAGCTAGAATAAAGCAATCAAATTAATAATTCATATTTCAATGAATAATACACAGTGATTTGCAACTCATTCATGTTTTCCTGACTCATCTAAACAGCATCTGAGCGTAATTAAATTTTTAAAGCTTTCCTCTTCTCTGCCATTCACAAAGTAAAATGGCAGCTCACAAAAAAAGGAACCCCCAATACCTCTCAGCTAGACCACCTCCAGTTTTCTTAGTTCTATTTTTTATGAACTTGAGAAAACGCACAGGCAGAAAGACAGAAAAATAGGCTGTAAAGCCTCATGATAAGGTCACTAAAGCTTGAGTTGAGTATTTGCTCTGCTCCCTTACCAGTTCACTTTGTATTTTCCTTTTGTCACTAAAATTGAATGGAAAAAAGTCTGACACTCAAGTTCTTAGATCTTGTATCCTGAAGAGAATGAAATCTTCATGCAGTGAAAAGGACCCATGTAGAACCTAATATGTATACCTTTAAAAATAGCTATTAAAACGTTGGGGTTTTTTTAACAGATACTGATTTACACTGAATTTTAACAACCTTCAACTCTAGGAATAACACAAAGTAGTTTGTGAAATGTAAACAGAGGTTTGTAATAGAAGGAAGAATATGCTGAGAGGAAAAAAAAAACAGATTGACAAAAAAAAACAGTTGACAGAGCACTGGAACAGGCTGCCCAGAGAGGTTGTGGAGTCTCCTTCGCTGGAGACATTCAAAACCTGCCTGGCCACGTTCCTGTGTGATGTGCTCTAGGTGACCCTGCTCTGGCAGGGGGGTTGGACGGGATGATCTTTCGAGGTCTGTTCCAACCCCTAGGATTCTGTGATTCTGTGAAGTTAGACAATCTTGGGAAGAGCAGTTAATTGACAAAAGAAACACATGGAAACATTCCCAACAATCACACAGAATGGGAAATGAATTATGCAGAGTATTCTTACTCTGCAAGTTATTCTGTTAATAGTCTGGTATTCAGGAGATTAATTGATAATTTTTTATTCCTGTCACTTAGCCTTTTTGTATGTACAACCCTGAAAGACTGACTTTACATATTAAGCACTGGAGATTAAAATGCAGGGATGTTTTTGATGGCAGTACTGTGAACCTCATGGATATTTATAATTATGTGGATAATTGATAATCACTATCTTTTACCCAGACTTCATAAAGCAAAGCATCCCAAACATGTTTCTCCATCCAGTAAGCATGAAATGTGGTCTGAATTCCAAATACTTGCTTAGCAAATAGAAACATAGGAAAAGTGAACTTTCTTTTCAGCAACTGACTCTGTGCTGATTTCACTGGAGAACTTAGACTCTTTAAAAAGCTCTGCAAAGCCTGGTATTTTTAAACAAGGGTTATATATGTCTTTTAGCAACAGCATACCTTTTGAATCAGAAGGTAGAAATCTACCATAGGAAACATGAGAAGAAATGTTATGGCCTCTGATTACTGCAGATCAGTCTAAATAAAACTAATATTTAACTTTGCCTTTTAAATCTACTAATTTAAGCAATATTTCACTTTTCTTACAAAATTCAAAAAATCTCTTTGCTTATTCCGTAATATCTTCATCATTCAATATAGCAGAACTGATGCTATGCTATTACAAATATCTTTTAGAATAAATACTCAGAGAAAATTGCAACATTAAAGTTTCTACCCTGTCCGTCCTTCAAATGTCTCCATGTTTACCTGATAGCATGTCTCTTGCCTTCGAGATATCTTTTTACTTCATTGTTACTACACCAACTACAAGAAAGAAAAAAAAACTGTCTTTTAACTTCAAGGAGTGACACTTTCCAAGAACAAATACATAAAAATTCCCAAGTACATCCATTCAATAACCTCTAGAGCCAAAATTATTTTATTATTATATGGCTTTAAACTGGAAGAGGGGAAATTTAGGTTGGACATTAGGAAGAAATTCTTTAGTGTGATGGTGGTGAGACACGGGCACAGGTTGCTCAGAAGGTTGTGGATGACCCATCCCTGGAAGTGTTCAAGAGCAGGTTGTAGGGGGCTTGGAGCAACCTAGTCTAGTGGGCAGTGTCCCTGCCTATGGCAATGGGGTGAAACTAGATGATCTTAAAAAGTCCCTTCCAACCCAAACCATTCTATGACTTTTTTCCGAACACTTCTTTCACAAATGCTTTTCAATGTCTATTATTCATTTCCATATATGCACACCTGGGAGAATACTTATATTACTATCTAGTGCAGAGTTCCTTATTATATTTAAACTAAGCATAAAACCACAACTTACCCTTCTATTAACGTGTTCAGAATCTCACTATTTTCTTGAAAAAGGCAAGTAAGGTTGTTTGGCAAGGAAAGATAGCTACATAAGTGTTCAAACTGGTTTGTTCCACTTACTGTAAAAAAAAAAAGTCTTATTCTTGTGATTGCATTTTTAAAAACTAGATTAATAAAAATGAGATTAATGACAATTTATGAAATATAGACCTAAATGGGACAGTTGGGGGTTTTTTCAACTGAACCTTCTCTTCCCCCCCCCACCCCCGAAATTAAATAAAAATAATATGAAGAATAAAAGTGTTAGTAAGCTACCAGCCAGCCATGTTGGAAAACTGCCAAATGAGAAGAAACTTTCCTGAAATTTTCCCTCTAAGCATGTATCAAAAACCTAAAGGCCTAAAGGCCTTTACAACTTAGTATGTTTTCATTTTAATGTCATCCATTAAGGGGTTTCTTTGTGCTCCTTTTAGTCCATGAGAAACTGAAACAGGTGATCAGTAACAGCATATCAGGCAAATACCACAGCCTCAAAAACAAATTCCAAATGCCTACAATGCAAAACTCTTTAAAAAAATTATGAAAGACACAACTGCTACATTGCCAATGCCAATTCACAATACTAATCTATTGGTTTGAGTCCCTGGGCCTCTGCTCTCCCAGCTTTCAGGACAAAGAGTACCAGTACCTCTTTCATGGTGTGGCCTCTTTTGCTCCTGAATCAATGAGTGAAGAAAATTAAAATGAAAACTTTGCTCACTTCTCTCTTACGACAAAGTGATTCCTGTTTTGCAACCCCCAACATAACACTTGAGAAGAGCAATACAGGCCAGCTGTGGCACCAGCAGGTCCTAACGGGGGGAGTGGGTATGGAAAGCAAAACACCCAGTGCTACAACCGCCATCAGGACATCCCTGATGGGTCCTGGTGAGGACCTGCAGGGCCATGCCAGCACCTGGGACTTAAGGATTGTAACAAAGTGAAGCAAAGCCTTCCTCTTCCACTCTCCTACTCTCTAAAGGCCATGGACCTGTACTGGAAGTACAGCCACACTAGGAACCTCATCTTTATATTAGATGTAACAAAGAACTCAAGTAGTCACTACTGGGTGAAGATGCTGAGAAAATCTGTTACATAAAATCAAACCTCATAAACAGAGGTTTGTTGGGGCTTTTTCTTTTTTTGCCCAAATGCTGAAGCATTGCTATCATTAAATAATGCACATTCTAAACACAAGTTGTCAAAGAAGCTATGTATCAAGGAAACGTTCTACAAGTTCTGTAGCTGTTCTTAAGTCAGCTCAGCACTACATGGCATACTCCATTATAAACATGGGAATCTCAATCCTAATTATGATGTATATTCAGTCCCTACACACACTACACAAGGAGAACGGTCAAGTATATTAAGAACTGATTATTGGGCTGTAATGTAACACTAGTGTATTTGGAGATTTTAATTTCTAATGGATGCTGATTTTAATGAAATCAATGCATACAAAAGCAGATCTCATTTGAAAACAGTAATCAATATATTTGAAATAATAGATATTTCACTTTTTAGTAGAAGAGCATCAGTTTCTGCTTTAAGTAATCCAGAGTGTTGTTGACCACTATATTAAAAATATATTTTTTAAAATATTTTTAATTTTTACATTTTTTTAAAAATTTCTTTTTGGCCTTTTTCATTATGCAGATATGATGTGGCACTACTAACAAACCCAAATTCATTCATTCAGCTTCTTCGGAAAAAGAGGTTCAATGTCATGTATTTTGTCCATAAATGTTTTTATTTTTTGAAAAGCTGATTTAATACAAAGCAGACAGTACCTTGAATTTCAGAGGGTGCTGGGACTCCATTTAAGTAATGGAAAAACAATGCAGAACATCTGAGGAAAGGCATGATTCCAGCTTTTAGATTCCTCCACAGGTGCCAGCCTGAGGAAATTTCTTTCAAGGCACTTAAGAAAACACAATAAAAGTTTGCTTTTATTTAATCATTTCAGTTTGAGAGCTGTATTTAGTAAGTGTTCAGTCGTACTTCATACTAAATTACTAACTTAAGTTGAAACAAACATTATGCAAAATGTTTATTTCAAAGCTAATCACAAGAAAAACCAACAAAAACCAACATCTTTTCCTAGAAGTGTGAACAACTAGAACAGTAAACTAGGGAAAATTTTCCTTAGACATTTCATACCCTAACGAGTTTTCTGTACTCAGACCCTGCCAATTCCAGATTCTACACATCTGTAAAATGACTTAAAAAACTGTTCCAGAGCATAATCTTTATGAGCAGGTATCTTCATGAGCACAAACAGAGGAAATCATAGGAATAGTTACTTGAAAATTCTATCTCAAAGTAGAGGATAAGAAACAAGATGCAAGAGTTCCTAAGTTAAAAGTCCCATCTTTGACAGCATTAGTATACAGACCTCCCTCAGTAGTTAATGTTGAGCCCAGGAGGGACAACGTAATATAAAATTTATCATAAGATCACCCTATTACCTTCCTGTACACTGGCAAAGAAATTTATGCAGTGTGAGCACAGCTACTTCCTCTTCACTGTTAGTGTTTTCTTGATCCATGCCATCTTCTTCTGAGGAAGAAACAAAAAGCAAGCTACTTTACATATCTATATTTACACAGCAAGATTGTAATTTTTCAAGTTTCGATAAAAAGGCCAAAACTAAGTGAAACATTCTACTGTACTACAATATGATGTACTGGAAAAAAGTTTGCTGCTGCACACCTCATGTGGCAATTAAGAAAAAAACTGAATTTCATAAGTACAATGTATCAGTACTTTCTATGGGCTCAGAGAGAGAGTGTGGGGAACAGTCCCTCTTCTTCCC
>NW_009954544.1:0-9258 GCF_000747805.2 Chaetura pelagica
TCAGAATAGTTTCCCAAATGTAAAGGTAATTTAAAAACCCAAACAAACAAAATTGAACAAAAATTAACAAATAAACAAACAACAAAACCCCACGCCCAGAAAACAACAAAACCCACACAACTAAAACATCTATGAGATCTGTCTGACCTTATAAATGTGAACTATGTTGACAGGTCTCATCTATAGCTCTAAGCACTTTTCCCGATAGGCATCAGCCTTTCTTAGGTCAACTTCTGTCTTTGTTAACAGCAGATTAAATCTGTAAGAATGCCTTCTTAAAATGGAGAAAAGCGTCTCAAAGCCCTAGTTGTCTTCTCATTACAGCAAATGTAATTTTAAGTTTACATCTGTTTAAGAAGAAAAAAATAGTAAACACTTTGTGGGCAAAAATAATGTGCTTTAATATTAAACTTTTGTGTCTGCATCATAATGTTGTATTTCTCTTGCCTGCATGATGGAAGAGGCACACTTAGGTGTTCCATGTACTGTTATTTTGAACCTGTTGTTGGTACTATAAATTTGTATGAATATTAAAACTGTATTAATTTGTACTGGGACATAAGAGGAAACATTCCTTAAATTAAATTAATACTATAGGCAGGTGCATGGAGAATCTTTACCTGAAAAGATAAACACTACAGACTGGTCTAACAGTTCATTTGCATGCTGAAGAGAAACATAGGTAACCTGCCCATCCCAAGTGGTCCTGAATTCACACCTTAACATTAATAGCTGCACTTGTGTATTCATGCTGAAAATGCTGTCAAGTAGTCAGGCTGCAAAGAATAAAGAAACAATTAACTGAATCCAGCTGGATACTCATCCCTCCTCAACATAAGCCAAATCATCAATGTAATATGCTCAGTTAATTAGTTACATGACTTCTCAATACATCATGCTAATATCATCATCCCACAAGCAGAAAACAGCACCTGCAACACACTCAGATCACAGGCAGTAGTGGACACAGATTTCAGTAGGAAAAATTGACTGGATGCATTAATTATTTCAGTACTTGTGCTATTATTTTGTCTAGGGAAATGATGGAAATGCACTAGAGTGACTTTCTCAGGATTAACTAGGAAATAAGTAGCAGAACAAAGCTATGACACTGCATCATCTAAGTTAAAGGTGATAATCTGATTTTCCTTCCTATCTTTTAAAATGTCATTTTGATATATAAAAAACAACTTTCCAAAGACAAATAACATTACATCCATTTTGTGAAGAAAATCGGTGCACACATACTAAGCTCTTTGACAGAAATTGTTAAGTCAGAATGAGAACGAGATGTATACCCAGGGCTGATGGCCCAGTCTGATGCTTCCCTATCACCTTATAGCTTACTCTGGGCTTGGGCATTTCTTTTGGTTAATTGCAATTAAAGCAGTCTTTAATTCTCGTGTGCTATTTTCTTCATGTGAATTCTTAGGTGAGGACCTCTTTTTGCAAACTGGTATTATTTAGTTTTTATGGGAAGAGTTTCAACCCAGTTACTGTTCATACAAGAATTCATTCATTTTCCAGGACTGATTTGGCCTTCCAACACTTTGCACTCAACTAAGAAATTAGTAGACATTTTTGCTTTAAAGTAGCTTAAAGATTCTCTGATCCAAGAAAGCTGCAAGTAATCACCTATGAATTAGATGATCAACATGCCATACCATTCAAAAGCTATGAGATTTTCCTGCCTGTAAGAGTCAGACAAAACAGAAGATGAATGACTTATAACAGTCTGAACTCTCCTTTAGCTAAACCAAGCTGAACTTTTTAAGTGCCACTGTTGGCAGGCATTTAAAAATTGAATTGGCGATGGGGTGGGTAAGTGATGAAAGAGAAGGAGAAATTACAAAAGCTTTTCCTTCATGCTATTTTTTCTTTTCTCTTCCTACAAAGGTAACTTATAACAAGACACTTTCCCAAGGCTGTAATAAGTCAAATTAATAATCAGCATAATAAGATTGACTGCTGTTGGCCAGCAGCCGAACACATTCCCTTTCTCCTTTAACACCATGATGTTAATTTGTATTTTGTTAAGAGTAATTTTTATGTTTTGCTTTTTCACTTAGGAATTCACTCTTCCAGGATAACATGTTTACTTGGTCTTTCTGATTCAATAAATTACTCTTAACACCAAACAAAGAGGTCTGGTCATAGGATGGATGGAGGGGAAGGGTTTTTCTTGTTTGCTTGTCTTGTTTTGGACTATGTTTTTAATGGGATCCAGCCTCTGAAACATGCCTCATAAATATTCATAGGCTCTCTTTCTCTGTAATGTCTATAATAGTGTTTCTAAATTTTGGTGTATCAAATAAATGTTGGACGAGTGTCAAGTAAATGCACAAATCTCTGTTCCTATAACAGCCATAAAACTGGCAGTAGCTGCTCTGTGCTAGGGAAAGCCAATGTTTGTCTTTACTAGCCAAATATCCTCTGACACATTGGAAAGGATATTTCTTGTCTTGCAGTACCAAGGAAAGGCAAACCTTTCAACAGTCGGTAAAATACTCTGCCTCTATTTTGTGGAACGTCAGACCAGATTGATGATCTCTTCTGGTTTAAAAATATGTAACTTTGCTCTGTGCTTCAACCTTGCAAATTTTATTTTGAAAACCTGATTTGAGTCCAGAGACATGTCTCTTAGTCGAGGAGCTAGTGTGTTTGCCTGAGGGTGAGCTTTCTCCAGACAGGTTCTCTTCTAAGGGGAGAAGGCAACGTATTGAATGTGGATCACACTCCTGGCTGTATTTCATGCAAACATCAGTTTTCTGGAAGTTCAATACCTATTCTACTTCCCAATCTTCTATTATCTTTTCTGGTTACCACATAGCCATGGGCTTGAATCTCCTACTCTTACGCCTATCACACTCTGCTTAAATGAAGAAATATCTTGTTTGATTTTGCTTTTCAGTCACTGAAGATTAGTGACTCTAAAACGATTATTTCCAGTTTAATTCTTTCTTTAGGTCTGCAGTGCTCTTTATGTTTTGGAGTTCTGATTTCTCAGCATTCTTGGCTTTTGTTGTTATAATGGACATCTCCAAGATGAAGCTGTAGTGCTGTGATTCTACCCTTGCTCTTCATTGATATTTGCTGGCCATTTGGCAAGCAAAGAGAATTGAATTAAAAGCAGAAACCACTAAGAAGGTCAAAGTGGAGTGTCGAGGAAGCATTATCAGTGATAATGAAGCTTGGGAAATCTTGAAATAGATAGAAAAATAGTTTGTAAGCAGTGGTTCCTAAATAAAATGTTGACAGGTTCCTCCTGCTGCTGTAGAACCCATTTTAGTATTCATTTTATACTATTTCCCTGTTCATCACAGCAGATCTTCTGAGTAGTACTTGAAAAATAAAACTTAATGATGCTGTTGAGTTTTTAATATTTGAAAAGAAAAAAAAAAAGGCACTTTTCAGAACTAGACCATGGAAAATCAATCAAAAGCATGCTCATGTTTTCTCTGCTTGTACTTGCTTTTTGGTTGTGTGATCTCTACCCTACAGATTTTTAGACCAATTGTAAGTATTTTTAAAAATAAATTTATTGGAAGGAAAATGTATTACCTTAGATCTTTCTTCAGTCTTCACAGCTTCATTTACAGGCTCATCTATTTGGCTTATAAGCCAGATTTCTAAATTTTTCAACAGTTGCTGGTTTATTGTGTCACATTTAAGGTTTTCAAATAAATGGGTGCTCCATGTCCCACTGGTGAGTCACTGACTGGCTTGTTGAATGAGACAGTATTCTTGTCTTTTCTTCGTTGAAAATAATACCCTTCACTTTCAGTGCAGATTGTTTTCTGTCACTTTAATTCAATTAATGTGTTTGGTTTTTTAAAATAATTTATGGTTACTGAGCTGTTACACTAAAAAGTGATTACTTCAAATGACCATGTTTTGTGAAATTGTTACAGAGGGAATGAGTTCAGTGGAGGCATCCACAGACTATTATTACTCTAATTCTAGTTGAATAATGTAATAATTACTTTAATTAAGTGGTTTCTTAGTTGCAGAATACATCATATTAAATCACAACAAATAATCCAGGCTGTGGAAAGTAAGCTCAGTTAAACTCCCAAAGGATAAGTATGTCTCTTGTACTATACCACCTCACTGTATAGAGGAAGCCAATATGAACAGCAAATTTCAGTTGACTCTGAGAATAAATGTGTGAGGCTGTATTCCTTCTCCTTTATACTAATTTTAGAATTATAAAAGTAATAAATCCTTTTCCATCTTCCAAGAAGTGGATTTGCAGAGTAGACAGCATCTCTTTCACCAGATAGATTAAAGAGCTACCTCTAACATTTTCTTAAAATAATAAACTGGGATCAAAACTCCAAGTACTGGAAGCAGATATGGTACCCAGGCAAAGTAAAATCTTCATGTTGTTTATTTAGACCATTCTTGAAAGGTCTTAAATCCTTCTATTCTTGAGATGCTCAGCCTGGTTTGTTAAAAGAATATCTGATTTACAAAGAAAAGAAAATGTTTTTCCACCTTAAGATGTCTGAAATTGCACAATTTTTAAAAATCTTGGCTGAAAATATTCATTTATTTATAAGATTTCTCTTACTTGGTCTAATACAGAAATGCAGCTGCTTCTCTATAACTCCATTCAGTTAACAACTAAGAAAATTAAAAGTTATTCTTGAATTTACTTCCTTCATTCAGAAATAAGGGCTCGCACACATACATACATGGATTGTCATAGTTCATTCCCCATAGTCTTTCCTCTCTTTGCAGGAAATCACCTGAAATTGTGTATGTAAGGCTTCAAAGCACCTTCACAGGTGAATGGCAGCACATAATTTAAATCAGGGGAAAAGAGAAATGCTGCAAAACCATTTCACTTCTCAACTAAATGGCTAATACTAGAAATTAACTTTGCCACCACAGACCACCAAAGTTGGGGAATTATTTCATTACATCTTTGTGCTTAATTTTAGTGAGAGCAAAATTCCTCAACATAAAGCACAAACACAAGTTAGTTTGGCTCAGTTATGATCTTAGTTTCTTGCTAATTTTTCTGAGATCATTATTTAGTCTATCAGTATGGAATAATTTATGATTATGTGATTTAGCGCAGTAGGCATTGAGAGTTTCCACTCCTGTGAGAGCCAACAGGCAATAGCAAGGAGCCCAGACATGTTACTCAGACAATTCAGGCCCTTAAACTGCATGGCCAAAGGCTTTTTGGTGTAGGTTGATGAGTTCATAAGCTCTCTTTCTGACTAATCACTTGAACTGTGGTAGTGGTGGATGCCCTGTCACTAGGTGGTATATGCACACAAAGTGTGGAGCAGAATCCCTATAGCAGGTTGCCTGAAGGGCCCAGAGGGATTTGGGATGCAGCAGAGTTGGGGTGGCCCTGATCATGGATTCTTGTCTGAGCTGTGGTGGGACCAAGGAGTGCCCCTGCATCGTATTGATGGAGATGTGGAAACATAAATCCCAGCCAATAGTGGTAATTTACTTATGGAAATCCTGTTCACTGTTCAATGTAGCATCTCTTCTGAAAATGTCTTCACCAGCTTTTTTAAGCTTAAATTATAGTTTACTGTTTAGATTTTAGGTGATTAAATTTCAATTAAGACTATCAACCTGTTTTTGCATCTACTCATCTTGATATGAGAGACATGAGGTGCAGTTTAGGTTCTTTCTCCATATTTCATCTTCTGTCAAGGGTCTAGAGACCATTCAACAGCTAGAGATGGGTATGAGGGTGCTCTAGCTCTTCTCAAGTCTTTTCTTTTCATAGGGACTGGGTAAGAGAAGGGGAAGAGAAGGGGCAGAGTTTCTAATTTCAGTGCTGTTTTAGCCTAATTTCACTTGGGAACATTGGACCCTCAAGGGTGACTCAAAGGGGAGTTTTGCAAAATGGATGTTCAGTAAATATTTTTCTATAAAAAAGGTCTTAGCATATTGCCACAGCCTCCTAATGTGAATTCCTTCCTACAGGTTTCTTTCTGCTTTTAAAATATTTTCATGATCTTCCTGAAGCTAATAGTAAATCAGAGCTGAAAATCTACTTTAGAATTTACCCTAAAATATTATTTGTTTGCTAGATATTTGTCTATGTTTAAAAACTAATTAGGAAAAAGAAGAATAAATTTGAAGATTCCAAGTTCGATGTTTTGGAGCACATCCTCAGCTCACTGTAACTCAATTGATCTTGGTACTGCCAAGGATCTGCACTATTTCATTCAATCAAATTTTTTGTCAACCTATTTCTCAACTCATGAATTCTGCATGTTCTAAATAATGGCTGTATTTTCTCCTGTCTGTAATTTGAATGAAATTAAGAGTCAATTTACTTCCTTAGTAATGGCATATCAGGTATGGTCTGCACAGTGATAGCAAGAACCCTTTTGAAAAACAGCTTCATTGTGCTTCCTTCAGATGGTGGCAAGGGCTGGAGGTGAGATAGAGGGTGAGATGGATCATTGAGCTGATCAGTTGTGGCAATTCCTGTGTTTTCTGTATTCTCAAGGATGACAAGATTTTAACCAAGCATAAGCATTTTACAGCTGGCTCACAGAAATCTTTTATTTGTTTAGGGGTTATGGAAGAAGGTATAGTTCCCAAAGGTTGTCATAAATGTCTATAGCATGGATGCATAATATGATGACAGATTTATATTTATCTGACAGTTTGTAGCAGACAGTTCATCAAGGAGCAAAGTTCAGAGTCTTTTATTTCTTTGTAAGAGCAAACAAGTATATATGTTGCTTCTAGATTTCACAAGAGTTGCGATTTTAGAGGGGAAGAAGCTGTTTGGGATTTTTGCCCTGGCAATATAAAAATTTATATAATAAATATAAAATTTCTGTTTATTTCTATGTAAGGATAGGGAACCTGAAAATGGCAAAGATGGATGAAATATATGAATGGTAAATGTGAGACAAATAAAAAAGCTCATCTTAACTTTGTTATTATTTTTTTTCTTTTAAACTAGTTATGTGACACATATTTGAGGCAAAATATTTAATTAGAGGAATTACTGGAAGAAAGTGTTTTGCTTTGGTGTTCAGAAGAACTTACAACTGAAGGATAAATTAATTTGTGGTATCTAATAAGGAGAGAAGTGCTTAAAAACCACTGAATGTCAGGGGAAATAATGTACCTAACTCCCTTAGACCCTTTCATAAATCTGCACAGTCACCTACAATGATCCTAAAAGCTTAAATATTCTTTACAAATTTGACTTGCAGACTACAGCTCAAAAAAATACCACAGTTGGGCTTGGCCCTAGAGAACAAGTGAGCTCTTTAGGACAGTGATTTGCTTAGTCATGTGTATTTCCACTTCCCAGCTTTACAAAGAACCTTTAAAAATGATTTCAGTAAGAAAATACTGCATTTTTGTGTCTGAAAGCTTTGTGAGCCTCAGTGAATTAGTGCTAATGAAACATGCGGAAGGAAACACAGAAATGCCTTGATTTTTTTTCCTCAAATTCTGTTTTGGAGTATCCCTACAAAACTCATTTCTCTATCTGTGATCTGTTTTTCCACAGGAAGAAGTTCACTGTAAAATGAGAAAGCAGGGAGAAAAAAAATAAAAAAATAAAAAAAAAAAATCTGTTGATGGATTAAACAAAAAATACGAGTGATAGCAACACTTTTAACAAAAAGCCTGTTAACTACTCTTTAAATCTAATCTTGCAACTTGTAGAGTCAGAAATTTGGACAGAGGAGTTTTCAGAACTGGAGGGTACATAGAAACAAAATTGTTGTGGCAGAGTACTCTTGCAGGTAGATGTGACCAGGAGGTGAAGTGACCACCAGCATCTAGGCTGGCCAAACCCTCAGAGGAGAGCATCCCTCCACCAGCCCTTGGAAGAGACCACAGGGACAACCAAGGGCCTCTCTGACCATTTCTGCTGAAAAGCTGAAATGTTGATGGTAAATGCAGGTTTTATAGTTGCATGTGGATTTGAATTTCTTACATAATGTGCCCATACACTAAATGGCTCTCAAAGAAAAGTGTTTTACTTCCTCCTGTTTCCAGTGATGTTCACATCCTCCTGGGCTGTTTGAAGTGCTTGATTGAGATCATATGGTGTGCTTACAGATGTGATCTGTTTATTCAGTAGTGTGCATACACTAAATGTCAATTTGTGTCCGTTCCAGTGTGTATAAATATATTCAAATATCTCTCAAATTATAGAAATACATTTATATAAAAGCAGACTCTGTTTTCCCAAGGACAAATGCCTCATTTTGACACATTATGCTGAGGTACGTCTTTTGTGACACGGTATTAGCCTTCACATCTCCTTTGCTCATAAACTTTTGTATTCAGTCTGCCTTCCAGCTAAACTGGAAGGAAATACTGAGTTTGTGGTATCAGAGGGCCTAGACATTCATGGGATTTTTATAGCACATTTTATATGTGCTACTTTGTTTTCATATTTTCTGGTAGTTGTATCAGCTTCTGAATTTCACTGTTGTCACCACTTATGTCCAATAAAATGTCTCTGCTCACATATTAATATTTTTTCCTTGTCGTTATAACATATCAGTGTTTCCTATAACCGATTTTTAGCTGGCCTCTGCCGGTGTATATTCAGCATAAAAAGTAATCCAAAATTAAAGGTAAGTGTTTCAGGCTCTGCTCATGCTTCCAAAGGAGCAATAATAGAATGAAGGTTTTCATATGACCTGGCTTTGACAGCTGGCAGCATCTCAACTACAAGCTCATTGTGTTTCATCTGGCATGAAGTGGTAATGACAGTCTGTAAATAAGTGTTAAACTATTTTTGTCTTAATAGGTTATTTGTTTTCCATTTCACTGAAGGTTTCTTCAGTGCTGATGGTTGCCTAAAGAGAAGAGTTTGCAGCTGTGGTTCTGACACGTCCTATAGCAGTAGGTGTCCATACATTATGTGGATGTATGTGGACTTTTATTGTGAGGATCAGGAGGGAAAACTACTGCTCCCCAGTCTGCACAGAGATCCTGGGACACGGGTTTTGCTGACTGTGGTATCCTTGATGGCCTTTATATAGGCAGAAGTGTTTTGACTCCCTGGAATTTTTGTAGGCCAGGTTGGATGGGGCCTTGTCGCGGGCCGGTACCGGGGGGCTACCGGCTGTCAGGATGTTTCCGCGACTTCCCCCCCCCGGTGCGAAGAGGTTTGTGAATGAGTCCGAGGGTCACATGTGGTGTTCGCCTCTCTCAGAGGAACAGCCGCTGCGGGACCATGTCTCAGAGGGCAGATTAGAGCAGCCTCTCACCACACTCACAAATTGTTACTGAGAC
>NW_009954544.1:9439-37135 GCF_000747805.2 Chaetura pelagica
TCCGGCTGCCCAGTAATCGGGGCGACCCGTTCCTGCTGCGGCAGGCACAGCTCTGGTCTCAAAGCAAGTGGCAAACACAGGCTGGGCAGGCTCCTACTCCGGTCTGGTTCGGTCCAGACTGGGCAGGCAGGGTCCCTGGGGGCGGGCACAAGCGGTGCCCCCTTTCCGTTTCTCCGGGCAGAGGGAGTGGCGTTTCAGGCAGGTTCAGGTCCTGCAGTGGGGTCTTGTCCCGGGCAGGCAGAGAGAGTGGCCTGCAGATCTTGCCCTCTTTTATAAATCAGAGATCACTGTTCGAGAAAGTACCACTGTCTGAATTAGCCAATCAGCATTGGCCAGGTCCATACTCTGTCAGAGGCAGTTTTTAACCTATTGTCTATTTTTCTGCCAGTTACCATAACCCTTATGCTATTTTATTGCCGTGGACTTATCTGGTAGAGCAAGAGGCCTGTTCCATTCCGTCCTTGGCTGAATCAGTGAAAAGGCACTACTCTTTCTTTGCTGGCTTGAAAGGCATTTTGTTTAGTCTTATGTGGGGGAAAGAAAATGGACCGTTCCCCACAGGCCTGGAACAACCTGATCTAGTGAGAGGTGTCCTTGCCCATGCAGGGGTGTTAGAACTAGATGATCTTTAAGGTTCCTTGCAACCCAAATAATTCAGTGATTCTGCGATTCCCAGCTGCAACTCAAGCTTTCCCTGGAAGCCTGTTGGAACCATACAATATACCTTAGGGAAAAGTGACTATGTGCTTTCCAAGGATCTATGCCTTTGCTTTGTCCAGCAGACAGGAGTTTTTATTAGGGGCTGGTGATACTCATGCATGCCTTAGGTCAGGCTAGGAGGCATGGTTATTTTTTAATACTTCACTGGTGTCTCTGTTACAAAATGGAAACAATTTAGGAAAACTGTTACTGAGGTGAAATTATGCCTGACCCCTAGAGTCCTCCAGTGACTTCCATATTGTGTCATATTCTAGTTAGTAGTTGCAAGGTAAAAAGCCTTCTCTTCACATACTTTTTTTGATGAAAGCGTCTACATTTCAACAAAGTGATTTCTAGTAGAAGTTGTTTTTTAAGCTGTCTCAATGGTTAAGGTTCCAAGCAAATGTCTTCCAGAGCCGCAGATGCCATTGTTTGAACTGTTTCTAGAAAACTTTCCTGCAGCACAAGTGTCAATATATGAACTGCATGTGAATTTTTAATATTTAATTGAAATGTTATTTAAATAAGTTCCTACATCTTTTCATTCAATTTTCATTAAAAGCAATAAGGACATTTATTCAAAGGCAACAATCCAATCTTTTTTTTTTTTTTTTTTTTTAATTATAAGACAATAGATTAAGACTATCTTTGTCAAAATAAGACTGAATATAATCTTTTTCGAGTGAAGCATTGTTGCATTTAAAGTCAATTTCTTGTTAATATCAAACTTGAAATTAGTTCTGACTGTGCATTGTAGGGCATTCCTTTTATTATTTGATCAAAGGTCTCCTATTTCTGGATTGGTTTAATTACTGTGAAGTTGTGAAGCTGTTTGTTTTTAATCTGCATTTCTTTCACCCTTGACAGAATTTCTAAATATGACAGAGAAATCTCTTTCTTCCTCATAGGGAGGAATACAAGGTGAAAAAGACATATTTTTGCAGATTTTTCTGAGGGAGAGGAAATTGTCATTTTTGACAATGACAGTAAATTCTGATCCTACATGTAGGAATATTCAGCTTTTGGCTGGTCACAGCCAGATTCTTCAAGATGTATGTCCCAATGCTTTCATGCTTTGGGTATTATTAGCCTATCTGTAGACATGAAAACAGATCAGTTTATTGTAGCTTATGATGAAAGGTAGTCACTTCAGGTTCCCTGTTGCAGCTGATAGATTTCTAATAGGACCATTGCTAATAGGTTTCACTTTCCTGAAACAAGGGAATCAACAAAAGGGTTATTATAAACAACCTGAATATTCAGCCAGTTGTGTTTTGAATTCCAGGATTCAATGCTGTTCTGTTTGTTTTAATATTAAACTTCTGTATTTCACTGGAATTAGTGATTTTTGGGGGCTTTGCACTGTTGCAGAATCTCAAGGTCACAAAGGCAGTCAGCAAGCATTGAGTTGATTTTCTTCACAGTTTCCTAACTGGTGGTGTGAACAAGACCCTGCTTCTAGTCAGTAAGTAGGCAATGCATTCAGAGAAACCTTTCAAAATCCTTTTCCACGTTATCATCTTCTTTCCAAGGCAGCACAGTTACACACTAGAATAATAGTAAGAAAGCCCAACAGATTATGAGAGATAGCTCTCCTTGCCTCCCACCCCAGGTGAAAGAACCATAGGAAATTTATATTAATTTTTCCAACATCTCTTTAATCTTGAAATGCACAATATCACCATTGGACCTTTCTTTTCCCTCCCATCTCTTCCCGTTCCCATCAATCATCATAGTGTCAGATTCAGATGCTGCACTTGAATTCTATTCTGAGGGGTCTCATCTGTCCCTTCAATTTTCTCCTCTACTGCTTATGTTGGAGGCTCTTCCCTTTCTGTCTATTTGTAATTGTACACTGCCCAAAAACATGCTGTAATTGGTATCTTACATTGACAAAATTTCTCCAGCTCCCACCTGAGACTCAGGTTATATTTTTCCTCTTTTATTTCCTTTCCTTTATCTCCAAAACCCATGTGCTGCACAGACTTCCCCTGCATCTCACTCCTTAAGTTTTTCCTGTCTGCCTTCTGCCCTTCCCTGCCTCAGAAGTGGCACAAAGCACGGTTCCTAATGAGGTCCTTCTTCATTAATTTAAGGTGCATGCCTCTAGTTTTTTAATCTTGATTTCACAGCTGCCTTTGACAAAAATAATCACTCTCACCTCCTCTGCTTTCTCTCTTCTGCCTTTTGTGATTCTATAATATCTTGATGATATGTTGTTGACTGGCCACCTACAGATCTGGAGCAGCTAGCAGTCCAAAGGATAAATTGTTCTGACACCTGCAAGTTAAAAATTGTTTCTGTAATATATTAAGTGAGTACTTAAAAATCCTTTTTATATTCAGCTGAAGTTCTGTTTACCAGTGGTTCTGGATTGAAAATAATTATCAAGAGGTTCTGGTATTCTACTATGAATGGTAAAATAGCTCCAGATTGCTCCAGTGAGAATTTTCACTGAAATCAATGAAAATATTACTGCAGTAAACAATGAAAAATATTAGAACATGGTCAAAATAAAAAAATATATTTATTTTTTACTATCATTTAATCAGAAGTTTCATATAAGGGATTAAGTTTGCAGGATTTGAGAATATTTTGCCCTTTTGGTGTTCTGAATCATAGATGCTGGAAGCAGTATGACTGGGAAATGCTAATTCTTAGTACACTTGAACTGCACATCTTTCTGCTGATTCTTATTTTCCTTGTTTGGGTTGCAAAAAAAGGGATATTGTCATTCTTATTTTAAATAATAAACTCTTCCAGGTTGTGAATTTGTCTCACTTTATATTCATGAAGTTTCATTCAAGTGCAGAGTTTTGTATTAGTGATATATGATTATAATTGAGAACTTAATTATCTGCAGGAAAAGTACAATTGGGTATACCATTTTCATTAAGGGTACCATAAGGGCATTTATCACTTTTCAAAAGCTATCACTTCTGTGTTTGAATTAATGGGATGCTTGCTGTGCTGAAAGTGAGAGAAAACAAACAGGCATGGTAGATAATAAGGTTATAATAACATTTTGGGGATTTACATTGTTTAAAATGAAAGCATGGCTTCAAATACCTATGGAGATGACACAATTACCTACCTGTTAAAATTTATAGAATCAAGAATTCTCTACAGTCTGCTGATTATTAAGCCTGGGTATCATTTGTGTTTGCAAGATATGACACTCATTCCATTTGAAGTGTGTATCATAACCCTCCAAATTAATACAATATTCATAAAAGTTGGAGCTTGCAGCACATTGCATCTAGAGTAAACTGCAAGACCAGAAAAACCTGAAGTACACATGCTTGTACATTGCAGTTTATGTGAAATTCAGCCAGTATTCCTTCAAGGTTTAATCTAGTCCTGTTATTTCCCTCAAGATTTTCCCATTCTCTTCCAGCTTTATTAGGTTTAGAAAGATCTCTATGGTTATATCTATTTTTTAAGTGAAGTAAACCTCCTTCCAAGTATTACATATTTTCCTTCAAAACTTTATTTATATTAAAACCATTTTAATTTACCTTCTTTCTTTTGAAGAATATAAATAAAAGTAAGGTAAGGGTCATGAAATACACAGATTTTGGATCAAAAGTCTACCTGGATAAATATTAAGACTACAGTTTTCTCAGCATCCAGAGTAAGGGACTGTATGTGTAGGGTGAATTTGTGCATAGGTAAATATATATGTTTGAACAGGTATGCACTTTTCAAAATGCAGTCAAACTATCAAGCTTTTTCACCCTCTGAGATTGCTTGAGGAAACCCAGAAATGAGGTAATTAAGTGAAGCATCTTACTTACTCAATATGTTTCATTTCTGTCTCTATACATCACACAAAACCATTGGTCACTGCTGAAAAACTGGTACAAACTCAGTTAAAAGATCAGCAGAACTTTACCCTTTTTTTGTTGTTTTTTTGTGACAGCACCTCTGCACCATTTACAGTGATTCCTACCTACACAAAGTGAGTAAATAGTAATTCCAGTTGCTGAAAATGCAGAATTATTACTTTGGTTTCCTTACCAGAATAATAAGTTAACTCCTAGGAAGAAAATAATGAGTGATTAGAATGGCATTCTTCGTCTGAGGTTTTCTGTGACCTTGACATTATTTTTTAGTTTATTTTGCAAATACACTGACCAGCTTTGTCAAGAAAACTGTATCCAGTGATGCTATTGTTATCTGGAAATAAACCTTTGCTATTTCAGTTACTCCTTCCTCAGTAAAGCATTTTACTGAGAAAAATTATTCATTCTAACTAATCTGGAAGCAAACAGAAAAAAAATAATAAACAGCAAACAAAAACAATAACAAACTAATAAAACAAAACAAAAATAAAACAACAACAAAAAACACCCCAAACAAACAAAAAACCCCACCCAAACAAAAAAAACCCCAAAAACCCCACCAAAACCAACTGTGTTTAGCCATGGGTATGGTAGCAATGGTAGGGTTTTCAATTGGGGTACATTCAGAACTGCGTTGGTTTCTATCAAATCATGCTACATTGTGTCTCTAAAGAGATTGCCTTGCCTTTGTCATAATGGTGGTACTGTTGGGTTTTCAGTCTTCTGTTAGTGGTGGGCAGGGTATCTTATTTGCTTCTCCCTTTTTCCCCAGAATCCAAAAGTGTCTTGTCTTTTTTTCTTCTATGCCATTTTTGCATGCTTATTTCACAGTCAGTAAAGAATAGTAAATTAAATTAAAATTAAGTACCCAGATTTAATCTGCATTATTTTCCTGCTTGTTAAGGATTTACTTATTTGTTCATTCATTGAGAAAGTTGCTCTGCAACGGGATATATTTGACAAAGCATAACTCACAGTATTTGTAATAATCTCTGAATTACTTATTTGTTTTTGTTAAAGGGAACCATGCAAAGGGAAAACTGAGAAGTAATCTTTCCTATACTAATTATGCAGAGAGCCCACCTGAATTTTTTCATCCAAAGATTTACTGATTATTTGATTATGTATCTGAAACTCTTCTATTTGATCACCCAATGAAACTACCCTGCTTTCATGTTTTTCATTTTTATTTGGAGTACAAATTAGGTCAGATGCAACTATTCTATCGTGGGTTTGTTACCCACCTATTCACAGGAATGTTAAGCTTCTTTCAGTATTGCGATATCATTAAATTATATTTCCTTCTCTTTTGCGATTCATTCTTTCATAGAAGTTTTATGTACATATTAAATTTTGGGTTACTTTTTTATGCTGCATAAAATGAATACATCCTATTCTCTGCCTGTAAAAATGTGCCTCATATTTGGAACATGGAAGCAGAAGGTAGTTAAGGCTGGGGGTGTTTTTTAATTCCAGTGGTTGTTCATTGCAAACCTTTGGAGATGCCCCAGAGAAGACTAATGTCTCACTTGGATGATCAGTATATTTGAAATTAATAATTGCACTCTGACCAAGAAACAAATTTATGAACAACAGATCCTAATTTGGAGATTTAGTAATCATCACCTCCTCGCTTTTACCAAGATGTCAGTGGTAAGCCACAATTTGCAAAGCAGCATACAGCCTTGCTTTGTTACCTGAATACTCTTCAGCTTTGAGGATGAATCCAAGGGAAGAAGAATCTACAGGACCAACAGACTCTGAAACCTGGTCCTGTGTCTCCCTAGCAGCATTTCAGAAAGCTGTTACAGAACCTTACTATTCTGACAGCTTAAAACTGATTTCCACTTTTCATCCAGTGCACACCAAATTATTTTTTCACCAGCTTTGCCTTTTGCAGTTAGTTAGCCTCATTCTTTGTATTTATCCACAGGTGTTCATAGACAAAAGTGACAACTGGTCACAGACTTTGAGTGGGTAGGCTGAACAGGTTGGGTTCTTCTGGTTTGCCTTTGGAAGGTGGACTTTTCATTCTCCTTATCATCTTAGCACCTGCCCCAGCTTGCATTCGTCTTTCCTAGACTTGCAGAACCAGAAGTCTGTATACTTTTGCTGAGGGCTTTACATCATGGCCCTCTGTGATGAGACAAACTTCCCTTTTAACTACTGGAAATAATGACTTAAGTCTCTACTGAGAAATAGTCCAGATCCAGCCTCTTTCCCTCAGGGTAGAGCTCGTGTCTACTCTGGGATGGGATACATTTCTCAGTATTGCCTATGGGAATAGACCCTGGCCTGCCACTTCTTTACAGATTTCCCTGGATGTTAAAAGAGATGGTGCTACCTCCTGCAGGCCCAAACATGAGCCACCTGGTGTGCAAGGTTCAATGGCACGGCCACCACACCAGCTCAGGCTCTGCTTCTCTTCAGCTGACTAGAACAGACACAGCCACTGTGGCTGCAGACACTGATGTGGCCTGCTTCACACTGAAGGGTCACAGACATCATGAGACTGATCACATTCTTTCTCTGTTGATGAACTCCTGGCAAATGTTTGTATTACTTTCAAAGTATATGAACTTAAACAATTAATGGTGAATTTCATTCCATTTTAGTATTTCTGCTTTTGAGTTTTGTTTTGTTTGTTGTTTTTTTTCCAGTGGTATCTCTATTTCTTTGCTGATAGTACCTTCCACCTTCATGTCCTCACCAACTTATAGGAGTCCACTGCAATGTTTTGCGCTGAAGTTGCTAATGAAAATAGTAGATTAAACTGATCTTGAGAGAGACATCAAGGGACTGTGCTGGTAATTCTCTAGTTCCTATGCATATAAATGTTGAAGTTTTTTCTTTAAGTTCTTTGACATCTCGCAGTTTCTATCTTTCTGTTTCCTAACAGTTTGCTATATGGCACTATCGTCAATGGTTTTATGAAGACTAAATATATTTTCTAGACATTTTCTTATTTAAGATTCTGCTTTTACACTTGTAGAAGAGGTCCAAAAGAGAAGAAGCACACAGTTAGAGTAATTTATTTCTTATATTTGCTTTTCTGCCAAATCAGCTGCTTCTTTCTCTTCCTCTACCTCTACTCTATAAAGAATTATTGATGGCAGAAATGATACATCTACCTTTAAACTAACATGGCAGCTGTCACAGTGGGATATTGCACAGTGTCACTGAGCAATATAAATAAATGTATTCTTACAAACAGGAAAGAAGGTATTTCTGGTTTGCTAATGGAAAACTGAGGCATAAAGCTTTTAATTTTTTTAAAATTTATTAATACAGAAATAATTTCAAATCTTCTAAAAGGATGGTCTTCTAATCAAGAATAATGCTAATTGTACAAATAGAATCTGCCAATGATGCTCACCTTTCAAGCCTTGAATGTTGAAGGCATACGTTGTAGCACAGGAATTAGGAGGGTTATCAAACAACTACTCTTAAATACAGTTTGCAAAATATATTTTTGTACAAAATTCAAAAGGATAAAAAATATGCAAATCCTGATGGGTAATTCACAACAAATTATTTGCTTGGCTGACCTAGAAAACAAATCCTCTTAGAAGAAGTTAGGTAAGACTGCTTCACAGCTGATTGTTTATTGCTATTTCCTGTAAAGTTGCCAACATAAAGATAATATTTTGACTCTTGCTAGGAGCTGGTATACAACCACCACTAATTTTCTGCAGATTAGAGATTTCACAAGGTAATTATTTACTGTCATTTCCAACTGATTTCTCAAAAATCTTTAGTGGTTTTGAGCTCATCTAAATCACTGTGTCTTTATTCTTATTCTAGTTTCTAAGCCACTTACATTTTTCACCCCCCTTCTCTCTTTGAAGTTAGGAAATTGGGAAAACTTAATGAAACTTATAATTTGCAATTTGTGCAAAGTTTCCTGTATGCCTCTTCCCAGCTGTCATTTCATTTGTCTTCTTCATAGCACTATTCCTTATCTTAAAACTAAATTAATTGACTCCATCTCTTTTTATCAATCTTGTTTTTTCATTTTCTCATATAATGTCTTCTTCTCTGTCTCCATTTATTCAATAAAATTTCAAATTTCTTCACCAATATACTTTTTTCTCTGAGAATTTGAAAAAGTTCTCCTTGGTCTTGGTACTTTTGTCTTCCATTATAATAATATGTAATTTGCTATATTATGCCAGGGGTTTAATTTTTCTGTTTTGTTTTAATATTTGTTTCCCTGATAATTTGTCTGAAGTTAAAAAATTAGGTATCACTACCAGTCTTTGGCTTTATCTTCATTGCTCTAAACAGGTTTACAAACTGATTAAAAATCCCAAAACAGTATATTGGATTATGGGAAATATTTGAAACTCCTCATGAACATTTGTTGGGTTTTGTTAAATGAACAGCAATTATGAATTTCATTGTGTCATGTAGGTAGTCATTAGTGTTGAGTATGTACCTGGGAAATAAGACAGTGGATCAGAGCAAAATATTAAGCTGTTTACATCTGTTTGCATACTCTAACTATAATGGCATCCAAGAGACCTGAATGATTCACACTGCAAGTAAGTTTCTATCTTAATTTTCATTCTAATTTTTGGGATATAAGATCATTGTGATTGTGTAAATGTAGCAAGTATACTGTTGTATTTCTTTCCGGTGAAGATTTTGTATAAGCTGCCTTTTCCAAATAACGGAATAATAAACATTAATAATCATAGAATCATAGAATCTTAGGGGCTGGAAGGGACCTTGAGAGATCATCTAGTCCAACCCCCCTGCCAGAGCAGGGTCACCTAGAGTACATCACACAGGAACTCATCCAGGTGGGTTTTGAATGTCTCCAGTGAGGGAGACTCCACAACCTCCCTGGGCAGTCTGTTCCAGTGCTCTGTCACTCTTACAGTAAAAAAATTTTTTCGGATATTCACCTTGAACCTCCTATGCTCCAATTTACACCCATTACCCCTTGTCCTATCACTGGTCATCACTGAGAAAAGCCTAACTCCACCCCCCTGACACTCACCCCTTACATATTTGTAAACATTGATGAGGTCACCCCTCAGTCTCCTTTTCTCCAAGCTAAAGAGACCCAGCTCCCTCAGCCTTTCCTCATAAGGGAGATGTTCCACTCCCCTAATCATCTTCGTAGCTCTGCGCTGGACTCTTTCAAGCAGTTCCCTGTCCTTCTTGAACTGAGGGGCCCAGAACTGGACACAATACTCCAGATGTGGCCTCACCAATGCAGAATAGAGGGGGAGGAGAACCTCTCTTGACCTACTAACCACACCCTTTCTAATGCACCCCAGGATGCCATTGGCCTTCTTGGCCACAAGGGCACATTGCTGGCTCATGGTCATCCTCCTGTCTACCAGGACCCCCAGGTCTCTTTCACCTACACTACTCTCCAGCAGTTCAGCCCCCAACCTGTACTGGGACATGGTGTTGTTCTTCCCCAAATGTAAAACTCTGCACTTCCCCTTGTTGAATTTCATCATGTTTCTCCCCGCCCAACTCTCCAACCTATCTAAGTCTCTCTGAATGGCAGCACAGCCTTCTGGTGTGTCAGCCACTCCTCCCAGCTTAGTGTCATCAGCAAACTTGCTGAGGGTACATTCTATACCCTCATCCAGGTCGTTGATGAAGATGTTGAACAACACCGGTCCCAGCACCGACCCTTGTGGGACTCCACTAGTAACACACCTCCAACCAGATTCTACCCCATTGACTACAACTCTCTGACTCCTTCCTTTCAACCAGTTCCTAATCCACCTCACTTCCTGGTCACCAAACCCATACCTGATCAACTTATCCACAAGGATGCTGTGGGAGACGGTGTCAAATGCTTTACTGAAATCAAGATAAACCACATCTACCGCTCTACCATCATCTATCCACCTAGTAATTTCCTCATAGAAGGCTATGAGGTTAGTCAAACATGATTTACCCTTGATAAAACCATGCTGACTGCTCTTGATGACCCCCATGTCCTTGATGTGCCTGGAGATAGTGACAAGAACAAGTTGTTCCATCACCTTTCCAGGGATGGAGGTGAGGCTGACCGGTCTATAGTTACCCGGGTCCTCCTTCTTGCCCTTCTTGTAGACTGGAGTGACATTTGCTATCCTCCAGTCCTCAGGCACCTCACCTGTTGCCCATGATTTACTGAAGATGATGGAGAGTGGCCTAGCAATGACCTCCGCCAGCTCCCTCAGCACCCTTGGGTGCATTCCATCTGGACCCATTGATTTATGGATGTCCAGATTACTCAACTGATCCCTAACCCAATCCTCATCTACCATGTCAAACTCTTCCTCTATCTTGACTTCTTCTGGGGCTATATGAATCTGGGGCTCATAGGGAGACCCTGCAGGAGTGAAGACAGAGGCAAAGAAGGCATTCAGCATCTCTGCCTTCTTTATATCCTCTGTCACCAGGGCTCCCACCTCATTCCTCAATGGGCCAATATTGCCTCTATTGCTAGTTTTGCTAGCTATGTATTTGAAAAAGCCCTTTCTATTATCCTTAACCTGACTTGCAAGGTTAAGTTCCAAGGAGGCCTTAGCTTTCCTAATTGCCTCCCTACATCCGCTGACAACAGTCCTATATTCCTCCCACGTGACCAGCCCCTCCTTCCATGATCTGTAGATTTTCCTTTCCTTAATGGTGGCATTAATGCATTTTTAAAAAATGTGCTGACGTTGTCCTTTTATTTTTCCAGAAGATGAATGTTGTTCTGTGGTCTCAGTCTCTCTAAGACTGAAGAACCCTTTGGAACATGTCCTAGTTCTCCCATGGGCCCTGGCCTCACTTTACCTGGAGACAGGGACAGAAGGAGACAAAATGTGTTTGAGGCTCACTCACAAGCTTTCATTCAGTGTATGCTAGAATCCTAGAATACTTTGGATTGGAAGGGACCTTAAAGGTCTTCTAGTCTGACCACTGGGACATCTCCAACTAGATGAGGTTCCTCAGAGCCCTGTCTAACCTGACCTTGAATGTTTCTAGGGATAGGGCATCTACCACTTCTCTAAGCAAACTGTTCCAGGGTTTCAGCACCCTCATTGTAAAAAAACCTCTTATTTATATCCAGTCTGAATCAACCCTCTTTTAGTTTAAAACCATTGTCCCCTCTCTTATTTCTACAGGCCCTGCTAAAATTCTGTCCCCATCTTTCTTACAAGCCCTCTTTAAGTATTGAAAGGCCTCAGTAAGGTCTCTCTGGAGCCTTGTCTTCTCCAGGCTGAGCAATCCAAACTCTCAGTGTTTCCTCATAGGAGAGGTGTTAAATCTTTCTAATCATTTTTGTGGCCCTCCTCTGGATCCTTTTCAAAAGATCCAGGTCCTTCTTGTACTGAGGACTCCAGAACTATACACAACACTCCAGGCAGGATCTCACCAGATCAGAGTAGAGGGGCAGAATCACCTCTCTCGCCCTTCTGGCCATTTTTCTTTTGATGCAGTCTGGGATACAGTTGGCTTTCTGGACTTCAAGCACACAAGTCTGGCTCACATTTAACTTTTCATCCACCAGCACCCCTAAGTCCTTCTCCGTAGGGCTGCTCTCACTCCTTTCATCCCCCCGCCTGTAATTCACACCGGGGATTGCCCTAAACCAGGTACAGAGCATTGCACTTGGCTTTGTTGAACCTCCTGAGGTTCACATGGACCCATTTCTCAAGCTTGTCTAGGTCCCTCTGAGTGGCGTCCTGTCCCTCAGGGTGTGTCAACTGCAACACTCAGCTTGATGTCATTGCAAACTTGCTGAGGGTGCCCTCAATCTCACTATCTATATCACTGATGAAGATACTAAACATTATTGGTCCCAATACAGATCCCTTAGGGACACCACACATCACTGATCTCCATTTAGACATTTGGTCATTGACCACTACCTTCTGGATGTGACCATTCAACCAATTCCTCATCCACTGGACAGTCCATCCATCAAATCCTTCTTTCTCCAATTTCGAGAGAAGAATGTTGTGGGAGATCATGTCAAAGGCCTTACAGAAGTCCAGACAGACCACATCAATAGCTCTTCCCTTGTCTACTGATGTAGCCTCCCAACCGTAGAATGCCATTAGACTGGTCAGCCAGGACTTGCCCTCAGAAATGCTATGCTGGCTGTCTCAAATAACTTTCCTGTCTTCCATGTGCCCTAGCATACCTTATAGGAAGATCTGTTCCATGATCTTCCCAGGCACAAAGGTGAGGCTGACAGGACAGGTCAGTTCCTAGGATCCTTATTTCTACCTTCTTAAAAATGGGTGCAGTATTTCTCTCTTCCTGTCACCCAAGACTTCACCTTGGTGCCATGACTTTTCAAATACCATGAAGAGCAACTTGGCAACTACACCAGCCAATTCCCTCAGGACTCTGGGATGCATCTCTCCAGGAATTGTAAATGTTCAGGCTCCTCAGGGGGTCACAAACCTGATCTCCTCTTACAGTGGAACGGACTGTGCTTGCCCAGCCCCTCTTGTGGTGATCTATTCTCTTGAAAGGTGTGGGAGAAGAGGCTGTCAGTGAAGACTGAAGCAAAAAAGTTGCTGATTACCTCAGTCTTCTTGTCTGTTGTTACAAGTTTGCCAGTCTTGCTGATGAGGGGAGGACACATTCTCTGACCTTCCTTTTCTGAATTACATAACTCTAGAAGCCCTTATTATTATTTTCATCCTGGCCAAGTTCAGCACCAGTCACAAGCTGGAGCATTTTAATAGCTTAAAACTGGACTAAATGATCTTGAGAGAGTTTGAAAAGAATTTAAGGTACAGAAGGTATGAGTCTCTTTTCATGATGTTCTATAACCCTGACCTCTGCTCATCTGGACAGACAACACAACTTCATTAAGCAAAATCAATCTGAGCAATACCACATCTACAAATTGTGTTAAAAGATTATTTATTAACTTAGAAAAAGCCCTCATATTTTAGTTATTTTTATTTTCCCCCTATATTTCAGCACTGCATTATAAACTGAGTTTGTATATGATCATTCTTCAGTCCTCTGCCCCTATTTTCTCTTGCATCATGTTGGACGGTGATTAGAGTTTTCTGTTCATTGTTTCAAATCCATTTTAGCACTTAATTCAGGTTATTATGTTGTAAAAAAACTTTTTTACCAGTGTAAGGTCCACTCCAGTGTGGGTAGGTAGCAAGTTTTAATACAATGTATAGTTTGATTGCAACAATTGATGAGTTGTCACAGTAACTGGATAGTGGAAGTCACATCCTATGATTTTAGTAAATTACAAACACAGACATTTAAGTGGTTACATGTCTTTACATGGGTGTTATCTATAAGCAGAGAATCACAGAGGTTTCTTATGCAAACACATCCATATCAAATACTAACATGGTTTCAGGAGTTTCATTGGTGTGTATTCCAAAATGGCAAACATTGTGCTCAGTGTCAAGACAAACATCTTGAGCCTTGATGGTGTTACTTTCGCAAATAAATCCTTGCTGTTCCCATGTGACACATGAAATGACATCAATTGTTTGCCATTTGTTTTCAATTTTTGCAGGCCCATACTCTACGCTGCAATGGATATAGTCCCATGGTGGTTTAATCTCAGAGGAATGATTTGGTATATGATGTATACCAAAGCATTGCATACTGTCAGTAAAAAAAGCTGTGGATTTGCTACTAATAGGGTCACTGGTGAAATTTACCAGGTGCCGCTAGGATTAGAAATCCCTTTCAAATTTAGTTGAATATTCCAAATTACTTTCTGAATTTTAGTGGGCAAGATGCCCTCATTGCTGTTACAGTAGATGGCACCCACAACTAAGAAACACGTGTGTTTCAATACTGGAGTCACAGTATTGATGAATGTAAATAAAAGAAGTCAAGATCTGTTCTGGTTTAAATGATCCTGGAATGGTTTTGGACACCTATAACAAGAACTAGAGAGAGGATCCTTAAAACTGGAAGCTCAGCCCTTTCCTTCCTGAGCCTTCTTCCTTGCTGCTGCTGCTGCTTGGAGATTCTTCAGTTTGCCATGTGCTTTCCAGAATCCAACTCCACCGGATGCTGTGAGGAGCTGTGGACCCCTCTCCTGAAGTGGCTTTGCTGCAAGGGACTCTCACCCACCTATTTTTGCGATCAGTGAGATCGCTTTTGTATGTATTTGTGTATACATGCATATATCTGTTCTTTCTCCCATGTTCCCCCATTTCCTTTTTTTTTTTTTTTTTGTTATAGTAAACTGGTTCCATTTCACTTTCCAACCCTTAAGTCTCTCTTTTGTATTCCCCTTCTATCTTCTCTTGGAAGGGTGGAGGTGGGGAGGGGCAATAGGAAGCAATAGGCCATTTACTCTGGTCCTGTCATTATTCACTTGAGGAGAGGCAAACTCCCACCTCCCTACAACCTCCTTTCAAGTAGTTGTAGAGAGCAATGAGGTCTCCCCTTAGCTTCCTCGTCTTCAAACTAAACACTATTCAGAGGCAGCCGAAGGAAGCAAAGAATCACCTTCTGGTTTGCTATTGTAAAGTTCCTGTAAATTAGCTATTGGAATCAGATTTTATGGTGTCATTTTTTTCTGTGCAAACTCCTGCAACTTGTTCCCTAGTCTGTACTTACCACCAGGGTTGCCCTATTCGAGGTGCAGAATCCAGCACTTGCCTTTGTTAATGCTGCTGCTTGGAGATTCTTCAGTTTGCCATGTGCTTTCCAGAATCCAACTCCACCGGATGCTGTGAGGAGCTGTGGACCCCTCTCCTGAAGTGGCTTTGCTGCAAGGGACTCTCACCCACCTATTTTTGCGATCAGTGAGATCGCTTTTGTATGTATTTGTGTATACATGCATATATCTGTTCTTTCTCCCATGTTCCCCCATTTCCTTTTTTTTTTTTTTTTTGTTATAGTAAACTGGTTCCATTTCACTTTCCAACCCTTAAGTCTCTCTTTTGTATTCCCCTTCTATCTTCTCTTGGAAGGGTGGAGGTGGGGAGGGGCAATAGGAAGCAATAGGCCATTTACTCTGGTCCTGTCATTATTCACTTGAGGAGAGGCAAACTCCCACCTCCCTACAACCTCCTTTCAAGTAGTTGTAGAGAGCAATGGGGTCTCCCCTTAGCTTCCTCGTCTTCAAACTAAACACTATTCAGAGGCAGCCGAAGGAAGCAAAGAATCACCTTCTGGTTTGCTATTGTAAAGTTCCTGTAAATTAGCTATTGGAATCAGATTTTATGGTGTCATTTTTTCTGTGCAAACTCCTGCAACTTGTTCCCTAGTTTGTACTTACCACCAGGGTTGCCCTATTCGAGGTGCAGAATCCAGCACTTGCCTTTGTTAATCTTCACACGGTTGGTGTTGCAATATATTGTGAAGATTCGGATGAATGGAGGGAGTTATTTTTTTGTCTGAGCCATTACTATTGAATCAGTCAAAATATTACTATCTTCAGGGGATACAATTAATTTCTTAATTTGTATAGTGTCCGGGGGATGGGGACCCTGCATAAGTATTATTCTAACTTTTTGTTTCAACTGTTCTTTTTTCTCCTTTTCTTCCTGTAATGGTTTTTGCAGCTGTTAAATTTTCAAACATAGCGTAAATTCAGTATAATTTCATTTTTCCTTTTGTTAGGAATCCCCTTTCAAATTTCTCCTGATGTTTCAGGATGGGCATACAAGGCATACAAGGTGTACACCATTTTTCTTCCCCTAATTGCAATAATATCTCAATCCAAGCATTGCACATGTTGCCTATTGCCTGACATGGGAGAGGAGCTGAAGAAGTCCCCAGCCCAGAGGTTGGCATGTGCTGGAGTCCGCTCCATTCCCTTCTTCCTGTTAGATGCAGCAAGACAAACCAAGCAATGTTGTCACTGAGATCCCATCTGGGTCGCAAAAATCTGGGGTTCATCACCTATTGTGCACTGACCCAATCAAGCACATATAGCTGAGATATTGTTTTATGCCAATATTGCACAAGGCTGGGTGCTAGGTAGCAATTCCAAAAATACAGCAGTTCTACTTCTGTAACACCTAATATTGGTGACAATGAACATAGTCATTATAGACACTGATACCACTGACTGATCCAGAGCAAAAGAACATAGTGCTTGATTGCCAATTGCAGTCTCCATGTTCTACCACACAGCAAGTCAAACGGCAAGATATTTGTATTAGCAGCACCCACTAATACTTGAGCATGGGTCAGCTTCTGCTCACCTAGCAGCCATCAAGTAATTTTCGGTATGGGACATTCTTTTGTGACACCATCATTTACAAAGTCAATGATGCCTTAAGTACTTCACTTTCTGACTTTAAAGCACTATATTCTACATCTGCGAAATCAGGGGAATGTGACTGTTTCAGTCCCTTTGGTATGCAACATAAGCAAGCCCCTAATACGGCACAAATCACGGCTTCTGGTTTTGTTTGGATTTTGTGGGGTTTTTTTCCAATAGATCTACAGCCTTTAGATCATATCAATTATTTTGTGCCTGTGACCTTCATGATGAGGAAGGGCGCAATTTATATTCCTTCCATATTAAATAATAGGGGAGCAGTTCTGCAACGCCTGCTCAAACCTCTCCCTACTAATTGATGAAAGATTACTTCCCGGCTTTCCATGCCCGTATTTACTGGGTGGAGAGTCGATATCCCTTAAGGCATCTACAGTGCCTGATGCTTTTCCTTCTGGGCTGCCATTAGTGCAGCTCCTAGCACTGTGCATCCTGCAACTGTTTAGTGATAGGGGAACAGTCAAGCACAGACATTAAATGTCATGACACGAGTAGGGCAACCCTTCTCAGAGAGGAGCCCAGGTGCAGCTGGGGAGAGAAAGAGAGAGAGAGAGAGAGAGTCCACCCCCTCTGCCCCTCCATCCTTATCTCAATCGCTGTACATGCAGCTAGAGGCCATATGTAGACCATCAGTGCAGTCTTCAGCCTCTCAGGCAGGCCTTTTGGGATGCAAATGAGACTTTGTTTAGGAGTTACAGTGGGGTTTCAACACCTATTCCAGCAAGTATAGGTCCTGAGGGCTCGTCCCTCACAAGGTCGCTTAAAGAATCGCCAACAAAGATATCAGGAAAAGGTGATTTTTAATACAGATTTATGAAAGTGTAACTTAACAGAATTCAATGGAAAGGTTCGTTCTATTGCTTCCTAAGTGATAGGGGTATGTAGGTATTGAAAATGGATGGAAGTGATTTATACAGGGATTTTATAGAGGTACGTTCTGCATGCAGAATTTCAGGTATGGCTATGGAGAGCCTTATCACCCTAAATCTCTGTATTTGCACTGGGATAGAAAGATACCAAGTTATCCAGGCTCACTGCTCCAGTAGGCAAGACCAGAAAGTACCAGATGGTATCCACCTTTTGCACTTGCTGTTGAAACAAGAACAATATTAGGCCACTGTAGTTCTAACTAAAGCAAGAATAATGTTGGTTGATGTTGCAACATGGCTTAGCAAACAGAGGGGTTTGCACCATCACACATATATAAATCTTGCTTTGCTTTCATCTTACTCAAGAACTTTGAAGTTGTTTCCATCCTTCTGATCTATCTGTCTAATATAATACTTTTCTTTGTCCCCATAGTATAGACATTTTCTGTGCCAATGGAAGTGGTAGATGCAATCATACCACAAGAATGATGTATGCAGACAGTAGATTTCTTGCAGTTTTCACTTTTTTCTTTTTTTTTTCCCATATACTATGTTTATTCCAGTAGGTCTTTTTCAGAGAATTTAGTCAGCTTGCAGAACTGTTTTCATGGTGCTGCACATCCTACTGCTATGTTCAACCTCTTACCCAGGATGAGAGTAAAGTCTTCCATAAATATCTCAGAGCACAGTAAAAGCCCTGAACATAGCAAAAAGAACATCTGTTAAAAGTGGATGTTTATGTCATATGCTGTACTGTGTGTTGTTTCTCCATGCATGGTATTAAATTGCAGAAATACCAGATCAGATGAGCTGTAATGTTGCATGCCTGTCATGTGGTTTTATTCCTTTTGATATGTAAATATATCTTTACCTTCTTGTATCTTTGCATTTCTGAACAGACATCAGGCAGCAGTTGACTTGCATTTTGACTCCAGGGGGGCAAATTGCTAGTAAATAAGACATTCATTCCCTGCTTTGTAAAATACAAGCACAAAAAGTAACACCGTGAGGTTATTCTACATAACTTGTTTTTGCAGAAAATATTTACCAGGGGAGATTTCATTTATCTGAAACATGTCACCTTTCAAGAAAGCTGAAAGAGAAAAAAGATTAACCTTCCCCCGTCACACTGTCTACAGCCCACTGAGAGATTACCATAGCATAGAGCTTCTGCTTCCCTTCCCTTCCCTTCCCTTCCCTTCCCTTCCCTTCCCTTCCCTTCCCTTCCCTTCCCTTCCCTTCCTTTCCTTCCCCTCCCCTTCCCTCCCCTCCCCTTCCCTTCCCTCCCCTGCCTTCCTCTTCATCTTCCTCTCTATTCTTTTCTTTTTTTTTTTTCTAATACCAATTTCGAAGTACAGAAACTGTAACAGCTTTGGTGTTACAGATTAAAAGTCTCCTTTTATAAGACCTGATAGGAAAAATTCTGCCAAGAAAAGCCTCATCAGGTTAAACTGTTAGTGTAGATGTGCATGAACAGATATCTACATAGCTGGATACAAATTGTTGTTAGAGAAGTAAAATTGAGACTTTCCCTTATGAAATGAGATGATTTTTTTTAATTTATTTTTTTTTTAATCTCCTATGTATTCTCAGCTCCTTCATTTTCATTTCATTTGAGTGAGCTCAGAATATGTGGGATAAAATAATGGAGAGTGAGATAGATTAAGAACTGGGTATGCAATAGATCCCAAAGAATGGTGGCCAATGATGCAGAGTCTGGCTGGAGACCTGTAAGTAGTGGAGTCCCTTAGGGATTACTGCTGGGTCCAGTCCTGTTCGGCAGCTTTATCAATTACCTTGATGATGGGACAGACTGTCATCTCAGCAAGTCTGCTGATGACGCAAAGCTGGAAGTATTAGCTGATCCATCTGAAGGCTGTGCAGCCATTCGGCAAGATTTGGACAGGCTGGAGAGCTGGGCGAAGTGGAACCTAAGGAGGTTCAACAAGAGCAAGTGCACACTCCTGCACCTGGGAAGGAACAACAAAATGCAGCAGTACAGGCTAGGAGATGATCTGCTAGACAGCAGCTCCGTGGAGAAGGACCTTGGAGTCCTGGTAGACAACAAGTCATCCATGGGACAACAATGTGCCCTTGTGGCCAAGAAGGCCAATCGTGTCTTTGGGTGCATTAAGAAGAGTGTGTCCAGCAGATTAATGGAGGTTCTCCTCTCTCTCTACTCAGCCCTGGTGTGACCTCACTTGGAGTATTGTGTCCAGCTCTGGCTTCTCCAGTTCAAGAGGGACAGGGATCTACTTGAAAGAGTCCAATGGAGGGCTACAGGGAAGATTAAAGGACTTTGAACACCTGTCTTACGAGGCAAGGCTTTTCATTCTAGAGAGAAGACTGAGGGGGGATCTAATTAATGTCTATAAACATATGAGGGCTGGGCATCAAGAAGGTAGGGACAACCTCTTTTCACTTGTGCCCTGTGATAGGACGAGGGGCAATTGGGTTCAAACTTGAGCACTGGACATTACACCTCAACATGCGGAAGAACTTCTTTACTGTGAGAGTTACAGAGCACTGGAACAGGCTCCCCTGAGCAGTTGTGGAGTCTCCTTCTCTGGAGACTTTCAAAACTTGTCTGGATGCCTTTCTGAGTGATCTGCCCTAGTGTTTTTTTTGGTCCTGCTCTGGCAGGGGGGTTAGACTCAATGATCTTTGGAGGTCCTTTCCAACCCCTAATAGCCTGTGATTCTGTGATTCTGTGATTTTGCAGTCTTAATAGTTGACCTTATGCAAAGTTTGGCATCAGTAAATTTAGTAGCAATTTCATTGAAGCGTTATGAGTCTGAAATACAGTTGATTGTTGATGAAAGCAAGCATTTCCCTTTGCTCTTAAGAGTAAAAATAAATACATAAATCACAAATTGGGATGAAACAATGTATTTTTTACTTTTTTCTTATGAAATTTAGAGTGGAAAGGCATCTGTGAGAACCAAAGTGGAATGCCTTTTGTGTCTCCTTAAGCAGTTCTATATTCCCTGGTGCTTCATATATTAAATACTGGAGCTGCTAGGAGACTCTGCCTGGAGAGCAGATAAGTCTTTTTCACAAGTCTGTGGAGTTCATCTGCTTGTTAAGTGAGGAACTGGTGGGGAGAGGGTTGAGACCCAGGGAAACCTCTGCCTTCCTGGTTGCTAGCTGGGGCATCCCAGCTTCTTGGTGCCACCCCAGAGGGACTCCCAGTTCTCCCCTGCCTGCTGCCTACCAGCAGTTCTGGTAAAGATGTTGCATCCCTCAGCTATGTCTGTGCTGGCACAGAGAGACAAATCCATAAAAAAAAATTTGATCATACCTAGTTGAAAAATGTTTGCCACCATTGGGTAACAGTTTTAAACTGAAAGAGGGTATATTTAGGTTAGATATTAGGAAGAAATTATTCACTATGAGGGTAGTAAGGCTACCCAGAGCAATAGGTTGCTCAGGGATGTTGTTGATGCTCCCTCCCTGGAGAAGTTCAAGGCCAGGTTGGATGAGGCTTTGTGCAACCTGGTCCAGTGTGAGGTGTCCTTGCTCATAGCAAGGAGGTTGGAACCTGAAGATCTTTAAGTCCCTTCCAACCTTAACCATTCTATGAATCTGTCTTTTTGAGACATTAACCCCAAAGGCATTTTGTTTAGACTTATGTGGGGAAGAAAAGAACAGTTTCCCACACCCTGATTACCACAACTGCTCAGGAAAGGAAGGGACCTGTCACATTTTGACTCAGGATAGGCAATTAAACCAGCAACTACAATGCTTTCAATCCCCTCCCTGCTCCCCCACATGGGGAAAGGAGAGAGATAATAAAGGGAGAGAGACTTTCTGGATTGAAAACTAAACTAAACAGCTGTAATTAAAAACTACTAATAAGAAAAGATGTGCAATTAAATACAAATCTATTTAGTAATGTGCAAAACCCTATTGCCTCCCCCCATCCCCAGTCCCATGGCATCTCCTGAGCTGTGAGCAGTCCCAAGATGTCCCGGAGCACTGCTGGAGATAGCGGTAGAGCAGACAGGGGCTGAGGGGAGAGTTATGAGGGTCAGGAATGCATGAGCCTATGGATGAAGGGTGATGGATAGACAGAGTCCTCCCCAGATGCTGACCATGGATGGAAGAGAAGGGAAGAAGAAGCAGGAAGAAAGTTGACTTCCATGATCTCTGACCACACATAGAGCTTACATAGATATGTGGAATGGAATACTTTGGTCAATTTTGCTGTCCATCTAGTCCACTACTCCCTAGGGGAAGATTACTGATACAACTCTTCTGCTGACCATGCAGTCTCAGCAGAAACATAAACATTCCAATGTTATCAGTC
Organism: Chaetura pelagica; assembly: GCF_000747805.2. NCBI lineage: Eukaryota > Metazoa > Chordata > Aves > Apodiformes > Apodidae > Chaetura > Chaetura pelagica. Next base: position 31,403 of record NW_009954544.1, read on the forward strand.
CACTAGCTGTAAAACTTGCTGCTAGTTAAAAGAGAGCTCAATGAAATGAATAATATATTAAAAAACAACCAGTAAAAGGAAAATTGGCTTCATCCTGGCTCAAACCAGGGCAGTACCCTTACTGAAAGCTTCAATGCAGGCACAAAATAGACTGTGATATTATAGATTGACCACAGATATCCATGAAAATAACAAAATGTCCAGCTCTGAGCTTTGCTGTTGATTTAATCCGACCCTGGGACTCCTGTAGTAAATAGACATTTATTTTTCAGTCACCTTACAGCTGTATGAGACAGGAATATGTTCTTCTGTCTCAGATTCCTCAGTTATAAAATGCAAATTATACATTCATACCTGCCACAGAGGAGTCTTGTCAGGACTGATTAGTTAATGTGTATGAAATTCTTTAGGGTTGTAGAACAAAATTGCATTACATATTGTTACATACAAAATACAAAACCTAAATATGAAATGCATGTTAGTGGAAGGCTCTGGATGCTCAGAAGGTGGAGCTGGTTACATGCTGGGGTTTTGGCAAAAATAGTCACAAAATACTTCAGGGTTTTTTGTTGTGGACTTTTTTTTTATTATTTAACAATTTGAGTCATAGTAGTTTTACTCTGTAGATGACTATTTGGTGTATACTGATTGTGAAATGCCTATTAAAGGGTTTTACACAATTTTGAAACCTAGCAGTCTCTGGGATTACTGAGCAGAGAGGGATTTACAGCCAGGCAACTGAATTGAGACCTGTTTGTCTGTAACCTTTTCCTGTCACCTTTTTGAATGGTTTGCTGTAAGTGCAGCCAACCACATGCACATTATTTCAGCTGAAGGAAAATGAGACAGCTGGAAATTTCAGAATCAATCAATATATCTTCCAGTAGACCTGTACCAAAATGTTGGTGTAATTAGGATCACAGGATATTATGGTAATTAAAGTCGGAAATGAATGGTAATATTTCATATTAGATTATGCAAAGGACAGCGGGCATTTCGGCAATGCTCAATATTTTAGTGCAATACCTTCAATCTCTGGTCAGTAGCACAGATGTAAGTCATTGGAGTTAAGAGGGAAACCAGCAGCATGAAGTCATCCTCTCTACAGATCTGGCACTAGAGAGAGATGAGGAATATACTTCTGCTGCTAAATTGCCAAGTAGTTGCCTGACTGCATTTCAGTGCCTGCTGCTGGCGGAGATTTCTGTTCCAATTGCTCCCTTCCACCTTACTTGCTGGTAATCTCCACCAATATCTGTTTATTATTCTCTTTTTGCTTCTTTCTGTATTGGTAGTTCTTCCATGCCTTCTCACTTGAGCATGGTAAGCTTTTCACTTAATCTCTTCTCTACTAGCTGAGAAACCAGCATTAGGAATGTAGGGAACCAGCACAGGGAATGTAGGAGTGTAGTTTTGCTTCCAATGTTCACAAGAGCCCCTTCGCATTAGAAAAAACAAACAAACACACACCCACAAATAAAACAACAACAAAACTGCCCAAACAACCAACCAAACAAACCAACCAAAAAATCCCCCACCCAAACAACCAAATAATTAACTCCTCATCTTCTGCAAACTCCTTCGCCATGTCTGTGCATGTGGAGCAGCTCTACAGAGACCAGGCAGTTCTCAGGGCAGTGAGGACCTTTGAGAACAGCAATGGAATCTTTTCACAATTCTTATTTCTTTGTATAATAAATGCATTCTTATAAACAGTTTTTGTGACTCCCAAACTGTAGGAAGTGATATGGTATTGATAAAGTAAAATTTTTATTTTCTTCTAAAATGGCTTGCTATACTGAAATTCATACCAGCCTTCTTTTTGGAGATGCAGGCTGAGTATTGATGTGTGCATACAGAATACTGCCAAGGGTGTTCTCCTGCTCTCTCTGTAAGATTCTGAGGACAACTTTCAGTTCTTTCTTGCCACTGGAGGTCTGACTGTACATTTGCAGCATGACTTTTCCATTTCGTTGGAAGGGGGTTTTTTTCCCTATTGCTTAAGCAGATTTATGTATTCATATACTACTTTTCTTTTAAATCCTGGGAAAACAAGATAGATTTTTTTTTTTTTTTCACTACTAATCCATCCTGCAAGAATTTGCTCGATCAGATTTTCTAGTGATGTGTTCACCTGTTCATGAGCTAATTGAGGAAACTTTTGTCGAGATGAGGTAGCTGAAAGAGCTGCCTTTTTTCCAGCTGAACCTGCAAAATTCGTTAGCGCCATTGCATATCCTTGCTGTTGGCAGCAAAGCAGAGAGAATAGATGACAACTAATGAAAAAAAGAATCCTGACCCATTTCTGGTAGGAGGAAGAGGAAAGCTGAGATCTAAGATATTAAAACACTTGCTGAGGCAGAAAATGCTCCAAGGGCCAGGCAGAAGTAACAAATGAAGACATCCTAGTGAACACTGTGACTGTGGATTCTCTTTCTCCCACCAACAGGCCATTGGTCAGCCAGGAAGCTGCTGCCTCAGTGAATTGCAAAGTCTTGTGATTTTGTGCACACTTAAAAACAGATTATATTTGCAGCCTCTGAACTAACAAGCCTCTGAAAGCTTTTACAAGCGTGTTCTCCATCAACAGCTTGGGCACCTTGGTTGCAGAGAATATGCTGTTTGCTCAAGCTGGAAGCTCTTCTTCAGACTTGAAAGGTTTTCTAGACATCTGTGATAAACACTACAGTGATTATTTTATTTTATTGTATTTTTTATATAGCAAATACCAAGGAAGAACGTGGCCCAGCCAGTCACGTCAAGAGTTTACCTTGCTCTGGAAATATAGCATCTGTAAATCGGTTTCCTGCCAGGGAAAGATAGTCCTGCCACTCTGCTTGAAGAAAGGCTACTATCAAAAGCGTAAGTAAGCTGTTTTCTTAAGCTGTTGGTTAAGTGGGACAGTTTGATATTTCGTTAACAACAAAGAAGGGTTCTCAAAACATGTTTTAAAGCAAATGCCAGTAGATTTAACTGTGGTTTTCTTGCAGACTGGAATTAGAAGGGGACATTCTGTGCACATTCTCTTTGATTGTATTGATCCAGAAAGTTCCTCAGTAAGCCTGGCTGAAAGAAACCAAGAGTCTGCCAAGACTTCTGGCTGAACAGTTTTAAGTTGTCTGCCTCTTAAAAGCACTATTGGAATCAGAAGTCCTGCTGTGATGGTCACAGTCTACCAGGTCACTTCTGTCTGGATTGCATGCTAATCAAACTCAACCTGAAGTGCTGGTGGCATTAATATATTCTGTATCACTCAGAAAGGATGTCTGAAATGCAAACACCTGACTTATGTAACAGAAGAGATTTGCCACCCGGGAAACTCAAAAGTAAGACTGAGTTGTCAGTCCACCACTTCTATCTCACACAACTAGTACATCAGACTCTCATAGTGAAGGAGAATGAGTTCAGCTTTCCCCTTATTTTACAATGATACCTGTGTCATCTTTGAAAATTTTCTTTCCTTGACATCTTTCATTCCACCTACATAAAGACATAGACTAAATCTAGTGATCAGAGCCTCAGTGAAATGTTTTACGGCTTCAAAGAGAAAAAAATATTTTGTGCTGTATGTATAGACAACAATGAGAATTTATTTTTTGTTTTCTTTTGCTTTTTGTCTTTTTACAGATTAAAAATAGTAAAACGGTTTTCAATGCTTATATAAAAGACTTTGAAGTATTGAGTTTATATGCCAATCATATTTCATCTTGGAATGAATTAGCTATTCCGGTGTAAATAGTGTGACTGTAGTCTCTGCCTGAACTAACAATGAGATTGAGTATTTGGTCAAATGGGGTTATTTTATTTGCCATAAACTCCAACTGCATAAGACTTGAGTCCAGACTGGACACAGTATTCCTGGTCGGGTCTCACGAGAGCAGAGGGGGAGAATTCCCTCCCTTGACCTGATGGTCACATTTCTTTTGATGCAGCCCAGCAGACAGCTGGCTTTCTGCGGTGCAAGTGCACACCCACAAGTCCTTCTCCTCAGGGCTGCCCTCAGTTCCCTGTTTAAAGTAGAAAATGCTCACAGGTTAATGAGCCTTTCTTCCTGAGCACTTAAGGGAATACGAGGGAGAAAAGGCCAGTTGTGCTAAGCAGTGGAATTAACCAAATTAAAAAAAAAAAAAAAGGGAGGTATAGCTAATGAGATTTTCCTGAAGTGATTATTAAGAGATCTGTTTTACATGTTTTGCAGGGGAATGAAGCTAAAGACCAGGTCTCTGGTGCATTTTAGCAAATATTTGTATTAGCAAAGTTATGTCTCCATTTGCAAAGTCAAACCTGTGCATCGTAGAGGATTAGCAAACTAAGGGATAAATTTCAGTCACTGTAATCAAATCCATTTAAGACTCATCTTACAATTAAAAATAGTACAAATTCACAATTATTTTTCTGTACTATTGTTTTCTTTCAGAATGTGGGGAAAGAAAGTTAAATGCTGCCTAAAGATCTTAAGCAACATTTTAAAAAATCATGTGTAAATTTAGGGGTTACATTCTTTCCTCTAAGGCTCTGTTTTATTCCAGTACATTTAAAATGTGAGAAAATTCTACCCTTTGATAATAATAGCTTTAAAAAGGTACCAAATAGTGATACCATTAAGATGGTATAATATTAATCTGCTTTGCATTAATTTAAATATCTGTTATCACAGCTTTATGGTTCAGCATTTTTATTTATAAGTAATTTAGGATAATAAAAACCAGTTTGATGAAAGCAACTCTGTGTAAATAAGAAGAGTAATAAATCAGTAAGAGTAATGATGAGAACTAGCTGAGAGATTTTCCTTTACCTAAGCCAAATAATTGATGCTTTATTTTTTCACTCAGGCTGAGGACACAAAATACACATTAGCTTACCTATTCTAGTGAAATTGAGGTGCAGGTAAAATTCCTTTAGCTGGAGTCTCAGGTGAAATTCTCTGTTCTCCTCTATCCCCCAATTCAAGTAAATACAAGTTGTATCTGAATACCTCTATTCAGTGGCTATGTCAGTGGCTGATTCATTAATTTTTCAGCTTCAAGGAATACTACTCAATTGTATTATCCAGAAGCTGGAAACCATATATACTGTATTTTCTTCTAGAGGAAAGTGTTGCTATTTTCCCTTTAAAAAAAAATAAAAAATTAATTGCTTTGTTTCTAGTCTGCTTATTTTCAAACTCGGTTTTATCACACAGTGTATCTATGGCTTCTTCAAACTCTGCATCCCTTTTCTGAACTACATGTTACCTGATGGATATCCTAACTGTAGATCCCGTTATTTATAAGGAAGAATACTTTAATATTACATTTCATATTTGAAAATCTGACTGGCTCGTTGTCACAGTTTGACTCAGGTCCAACAACAATGCTCTCAATCCCCTCCCCCTCCCACCCAGGTAGGGAAGGAGAGAGAGAAAAAGAGAGAGACTTGGCTGGATTGAAAACTAAACTACACAGCTTTAATTAAAACACTAATGAATGATACAAGAAAATATATACAATTATGTACAGATATGTTCAGGAATGGGCAAAAGCCTCTCGCCTCCCCCTACCCCAGCAACTCCCACAGCACTTCCCTGAACTGGGAAGAGTCCCAAGGAATCCCAGAGCTGCTGCTGGAACAGAGCAGAGAGTTATGGGGGTCAGGAGAGATCAAGCCTGAGGATCGACGATGATGGATGAACAGAGTCCTCCCCGGACACCGGCCATGGACCGAAGAGAAGGGGAGAAGAAGAAGGAAGGAAGT
>NW_009954544.1:37307-68203 GCF_000747805.2 Chaetura pelagica
CTGTCTTATCAGCCTAGCAGAACACACCGTTGCTAGTTACAAGAGAGCTTACTGAAGGAAAAAAAAATCAGTAAAAAGAAAAATTGGCTTCATCCTGGCTCAAACCAGGACACTCTTCTACCTGACTTCTTTTGTCTGATTTCTATTTGATCCAGATGGCTATTCAAGCAGATTTATTGCTCTGCTTTGCAATTATCTCCATTTGTTTGTTTGTTGGTTGGTTTGCTTTCAGTTTTTGTGGAGGTTTTTTGTTGGTTTTGGTTTGTGTTTTTTTTTGCTTTTCAGGGTTGTCAACAATGATAGATGGCCTTCATTTTATTCCTGACTTCTTTTGTCTGATTTCTATTTGATCCAGATGGCTATTCAAGCAGATTTATTGCTCTGCTTTGCAATTATCTCCATTTGTTTGTTTGTTGGTTGGTTTGCTTTCAGTTTTTGTGGAGGTTTTTTGTTGGTTTTGGTTTGTGTTTTTTTTTGCTTTTCAGGGTTGTCAACAATGATAGATGGCCTTCATTTTATTCAGATTATTTTTCAGTACTTTTTTCTGATGTTCATAATTGAGTTCCACTGTCAATATTCTCCATATATATTGAGTAAGAGCATGATTGCATTGCTTACCATGCATAACTATCTCTGTTTACAGTGGACCATGTTTCTTTCCAATCCAGTCTTTGAAAGGCTCATTTGGGCAACCTTTTAAACAACTTTACAGAGATACTTTTTTTCTTTTTGTTTTTCAATCAGTTGGAAAATATCTTTACTGAATGAGAAGAAGTCTGATTTTCAAGTTTCACCTAGTAAGAAGGCATTAGGTGTCAAAGCTCATCAGCTTCATCAGGTGAGTTAGTTAGTTCCTTTTGCAAAATGCTTTTGGAAAGCTTTTTTTGTTTGTTTGTTTGTTGTTTTTTTATAACCACAGACTCTGTATTGAAGTACAGCTTATGAAAGATTCAGTCTGTAATATGGATGTGCTTTTTAAATATATTTGTCCTGATGAATTTATTTTAATTATAGCTGCACAGCAGATAACTTGCCTTGTCTTTGATAATGAGTTTTGGGTTTGTTTTTTTTTATTTTAAAAAATGTTTTGTTTTGTGGACAGATTCTGAGTTTTCCTATAGCTTAATTGCTGCAACTAACTCAGAAATGAGGAATTTTTTTAAGCCCAACTGCAATACTAGTTATCTCTGACTTGGGCTCACAACTATCAGTCCCTTGAGCAGTAGAAAACTGCAGGTTTTGTCCTATCACCCTGATTATCATTTGCAACTCCCCAGAGTAAGAGAAGGTGCAAAAAGGTAATCAGTCTTGCATTGCTTTTTTTCAGTCATCTCCTAGAAAAGCATAATAGCAGTATATATCATGCTAATGAGTCATCCTTCTGGCTGTAGGTTACTCAGCTCTTGAGCAACATAAACCATAAGCAAAAGTAATCAGTGAATAAGCATTGGATGAAAAGAAACTATTGTACATGTTTTGATTAAAAGGTCAAGCGCAAAGCAGAAATTATGACAAATGGAAAATATTTTCTGTAAAATAAGTAAACATCTAAAATTGACTTCATAGCCTTCATTATAATGTTGAAATTGCTTAAGCTAATTATGATAAATGAGGTTAAATGTAGTGTACCCCCTGACTGAAGATATTCAAAATGTCCTGATTTGAGCCAGGATAAAGCAAATTTTCTTTGTACTGATTTTTTTTCTTCAGTGAACTCCCTTTTAAGCAGCACACTTGCTGATATTAACAGCAGGTTTTCCAGCTAGTGCACTGATTAATGCCTGAATGTTTATAGTTACTGCTGAGAGACCAAGGCCATTTATGGCTACAAGCTGTACAAAAGAGACAGGAGAGGAAGAAGTAGTGGAGGTGTTGCAATTTATGTAAAGAAGTGGATAGAGTGTCCCTAAAGAACAGTCATGAGGTCAAAAGTTTATGGGTAGGAATTAGGGATTGGGACAACAAAGTGAGTCTTGTGGTTGGAGTTTACTACAGGCCACCTGATCAGGTGGAGCCTATCAATGAAGCCTTACTCCAGCTACAGGAGACATCATGCTCACAGGCTGCTGGGTAATTTCAACCACCCTGACATCTGTTGGAAAAGTACCATGGCAAGCTGTAGGCAATCCAGGAGACTCCTGCCATGCCTTGATGTCAACAAACCATTTTTTCAAATACATTAACAGCAAAAGGCAGTGTAGAAACAACATGAGTCCTTTACAGGATAAGGACAGTCACATCACCAACAGGGATATAGACAAAGCAGAAGTATTTAATGCATTCTTTGCCTCTGTCTCCAACATTGATGTGTTGGACCAAGAGCGCCTCAATTCCCAGAACTGGAGGACTGCAACAAGGATCAACTCTGAGCTGATCCTGAACCTGTGTGTGATCAGCTGCTACAGTTAGATCACTACAAGTCCATGGGGACTGATAGGATCCATTCAAGAATCCTCAAAGAGCTGGCTGTTGTCATTGCCAGACCTCTTGTGATGATTTTTGAGAGGTCCTGGGAATCTGGAGAGATCCCAGTTGACTGGAAACTGGTGGATGTTGTATCAATATTCAAGAAGGGCAAGAAGGAGGACCCTGGAAACTACAGACTAGTCAATCTAACTTCAGTACCTGGTAATATTATGGAAAAGATTATTCTGGGAGGCATTGAAAAACACCTGGAGGACAACGCAGTCATCAGTCACAGCCAGCACGGCTTCATAAGGGGAAAGTCTTGCTTGTCAAATATAATTTCTTTTTATGACAAGGTAACCCATCTAGTTGATCAAAGGAAGCCAGCGGATATCATATTTCTGGATTTCAGCAAAGGTTTCGATACTGTCTCTCACAGAATTCTATTGGATGATTTCAGCAAAGGTTTTGATACTGTCTCTCACAGAATTCTATTGGATGAAATGTCCAGCATACAGCTGGACAAGCATAACATATGATGGGTGAATAGCCGGCTTACAGGTTGAGTACAAAGAGTGACAGCGAATGGGGTAACATCAGGCTGGTGACTGGTCAATAGTGCTGACCCACAGGGCTCCATCCCAGGCCCAGTCCTCTTCAATGTCTTCATCAATGACTTGGATGCAGGACTTGAAGGATTCTAGGCAAGTTTGCTGACGATAAAAAGCTGGGAGGAGCTGTCGACTCCCCTGAGGGCAGGCAGGCCTTGCAGAGAGACCTCGACAGGTTAGAGAGATGGGCAGTCACTTGATGACTTGATCAGGACTTGATGACATTTAGATGTGCCTTCCAACCCAATACATTCTATGATTCTATGATCTGTGGTTTGTGTGTGTACTCTGTGTGCCTGTGTCTGCCAGGAACACACCTTCAGCCTTGCACTGCCTGGTCCTGGGGGCATGAAGCAGTAGCAGTGGCAACTCTCTTGGGGAGTTGCATCTGGCATGTCATATCTTCCTTTGAAACTCTCATCAACTGCCATTAGAAGTCTTCATTACAAAAAAATATATCACAAAATTATTAAAGGGGAGAACTGTACCTCATGTAGACCATGTATATTTTGCCCAATGATGGAAAGTGAATACAAAATTAATAAAGTTATAATATTAAAATATGACTAGATAAAATACATCTCTTTTATTTCTTCTATATTTTTTGGGTCCACTTTATTTAATTTCCTGGTAGAAATTTCAGAGTAACTGGTGTTGCTTCAGGATTCTGTTTATTTATATAGAATCCTACAACTGGAATATACTACTATTTTAACGCTGTTTTTAACTTTTTATCCTACTTATCCAACTCATCTCCACAGTCTGTTTTGGTGCAGGAAGGATTAAAAGTGCTAATCCATGAACATGAGAAATTGCATTTCATTTCAAAAAGAGCCTAAGAAATGTAGGCCCATGTTCTCCAAGGTACTTCAATATTTAAAACTGTACCTGGGCTTTTAGTGAGACTGAAGGAAAATGAAGGAAATATGAAAACACTTATCCCTGAATTTTATTTTATTTATTTTTTATGTTTCTGTTCTGTCTATAGATATCCTTGAAAAAATGGATCTGAGACATTTTTCAGATTTTTACTTATATTGTTTAGTGAAATGTTTTAATTTTGTCCCTTTTTGAAATCATAGTATAGATAGGAATACAGGCATTACAAACATATCATTTGACCCAAAAGGACCAAATATCCATTTCTTTTGAGCTCATTTTTTTTTTCTCATGGGTTTTGTTTGGCCTCTAGCTCATGATATTTATTCTCAGAGTTTCATGGAAAATGTATTTTCCAGGGCTAAGGTTCCTGCTATAACCTCCAGGCACCTTTGCTGTAGTTTTTACTTGGCTTTGTAAACAGCTTTGGTGTGCTCTACTATGATAACTGTATGCACTTCTCATCTCCACTGTCTTTTCACTGTCCTCCAGGGTTGCCTCAGGTTTCCCAGAACAATATGCATCAAACAGTGCCTTTGTCCTTCTGAACATTTTCTTTTTTTTCTGGTTCAGAGGTAAATCAAATATCATCAGATTATGAACACTTTTATATTAGTGCAGATTACTGAGGAAGCCTTGGATTTGAGTTATGAAATGGCTTGAAGTGAACTGATCCACTTAGGCCAGTGTAATTTAGGCCAGTGTAATTTATGTCAACAACCATGTTAACACAGTTTGAGGACGTTAAAGGAAACATTTAATTTTTTTCTGTTGTTTACTTGCAAGTATTTTGTTATGTTTTCTGCTGCTTCTGAGTTTTTAGATCAGCTTGTATCCTCTTGCTGCTCCTGTGAGAAGATGCCCTCCAAGTCCATGCCTTCTTGTGGCAGCTTGAGTGTTTGTGGCATTTGGCCCAACATCTCTTCAGAGATACCTCTTTAAATGAGATTTTCTGCCCTAGTGGTTTTGTCTGCCTCTTCTTTTTGACCAGATTTTGTCTTCTCTAAGACTGCCTCTTTCTTTGAAGCCCTAGGCAGCAGAGCCACTCAGGCAGACCAACCCACGTCTTGGGATAAGGAACCGTCTCCCCATTTCCTATCTGTATTCTCCAGTTCGTTTCCTTTCATGGAAGTGGAATGCAGGTACATCTAAGTCCAGGTTTAAACTTTTACACTGATGGAGGGTAGAAATTAACCCTATTTAGTTTTAAGGAGAAGAACTGTCATGAGAAATTCCCAGGACATACTCTACTCATCTTTGAATCATTTGACGGAGATGGAGAGTGAGCGCAAGGCATCCAGGAAAGTGTCTGTGGATCCAGAGAGGCAAAAGTAGGACAGCAGATGAAAGATTAGGGTTGGTATCAGCAAGAGCATGGTCTTTCTGGATATATACAGATGATAAGAAGATGTGATAAAAGGAGAAATCATATTGAATTTAGAAAAAAATATGGGTAAACAGGGTAATAAGGAAAAAAATACCCCAGAACATTCAAAATGAAGGAGTGATGTTAACACTTGTACAAATCTGTCAATAAGGAAGGAGAAAGGTTAAGCTGTACAAAAAAGTCAATAGCTTTTCTTAAATAGAAGGGATTACAAACAGGAGAAGAAAATCAAAGGTATAGTTTGTATGAGAAGCAAAAAATTAGTCACTGAGATGGAGATGAGGGAGTCATCTCTATTCTGAGGCAAGAGACCTGCCATAGAGGAAGAACAAACTGGGAAGAGGGATTCCTCTGTGTAGGAAAGTCAGGACTGAGGATTGGGGGGGATATGCTGCTTGGATCAGAAATTTAAAATTATATTAAAAGCATAAGACATCAAAATAAAAACACAAAATCTGAGGAAATGTATTATAATTAAAATATTTACTGTACATTACAATATTTGGAAAGGACAGCTAGTGGTCAAATCAACAGACCATATTGAAGCACTATTTTTCCCCCTGAAAAATAATATTTTGAATAGAAAGTCAACTGTGAAATGAGATATACTTCCCTTTCAGTTAAATTCCCTATTTATCAGCCATTTCACCTACTATGCCATGTACCTCCTATACAGAAACAGAATTACCCTCTGTTAAATCAAAACCAAAAACCAATGAATCAAGTACATTGCCTAGAAAATCAAAGCAATATAAAATCAGATACATTCAGAACCGGTGAATTGTCAGCTTTTAAGTTCTTTCTGTGAGTTGTACAGGCTGCCCTTTGTTATATCCTACCATAAATTCATACGCAGATTTTCCTCAGATGATAATTTTAATCTTAAACTTGTCTAGGGAAAAGTACAAGGAACAATACTTCTGTTAATAAAGAGAGAGAGAGAAAGTATTTCCAGCATTGCAGAGGCTATTAAACTAAGAAGCAGATGTCACAAAGGACTTATTTTATATTTCTTTATGTATTCGATATCGCAAGAACCTTTGTGAAAAATAGTACTGTTAGTAAAAAATACTGTTTATCTAACTTATTATCCTGACCTGTATCCTCTGCTATTCTTATTTGTGCACTGAAGAGTTGGAAGTTGGGTTTTTTTTAGGTAGTAGATTACTTTTGAGATAGTAAATACAACACATTAATAAAGGCCACTGCATACCAATTGTGTGATATAAAACAGAGCTTATAAGTAACACTCACCTGATGACTTCATTTCCCACAGCCAATGTAAAAGGTACAGAAGAACTCACAAAGATTGGGCAAATGAAATGTATCCATCATTTAGCTGATACATAATTTTCATAGCAAATTTATTTTAAGAATAAGGAATATAATGATTCCTTTCTTGTTTATTTGATTTGCATTTTCAGAACTTCACTGAAAGACCATTTTTAACCATGTGATTTCCTTACATAAATTGTCATTTAAGCATATCTTCTCTTTTCTCTGAGCTTATTAGAGTACGTAATAATTCTGTCAAATATATGTATTCGCATGCATCATCTTGTATCAAATGTATCTTTCCAACTATTGGCACAGAGGATTAGTGAATTATTTGGATGGTACATCTGTGATATTGAATTACAGTATGTATTTTTGGAAACAAATTCCACCATTAAGTAGTGAAGGTTAAAATAATTTATATATTTTTTAAAGTCCTTTAGGTGCTTTTTTTGGTTGTTTTTTAGTGCTTTTTAGAATATTTCCTTCTTAGTCCTTAATGAACTTAGTAAAAACACAGAAAAAACTCTCTTAACTTGGCATTTAATTAAAACTTTCAGAGAAATCCTGGATGGAGATTCCTCTCCTTCTGAAACCAGCAATGGAACGTGATTGTGGAATTTTGTTTCCCTAATGCTCGTATTCACTTGGCTGTTTGCCCTGCTACCTGAGATTTTAATTTGAGGCTGATGTTATTATTACTGGACCTGCTCCATGAAAGCTGTGTCCTACTGTCCTTGCTGATGAGAGGTGACTTTGGCAGTATCACTGAGTGGACAATGTAGCTTTGATATTTCCAACAGGGAATAGGATTTTGGAAAAATACTGCAAGACATCTGTTTTCTTACAGCTCTGGAGCAGACTCTTCTGCCTATTCAATTTTTACATAATACTCTGGAGGTGCATTAGACACCAAAATAGCATAAAAGATTACAGGTGAAAATTAGTGACCCCAAATGATATCAACTTCTGTGATATCTTTGTTGCCTTCCTGTAAAATAAAAATGCTTCTTTACAAGAACTGTTAGGAATTCCCAGATTGGCTTTTTGTATTCTGCTTCTGGTGGGGCAGAATATCACTTGTGGAGAGAGTTTAATTCTGCTTCTCTTAGGTCAGCCTGCCTGTTAAAGGGATTCAGTCTGGACAAACATCTGTATGTTGCTCTTTTCTTGTGACAGGCAAGACATGTGGCCTTTGAGCACTCCTGAACTACAGTTAGGACTGGTGGTGAGAGTTTAAGGTGCTTTCCTGCAGCCTCATTTTTCTCCCTCTCCGAGTTATTACAGTGCATGCCTGCCACTCCAGTACAGCTGCTTTAACTACATGGAAGTACAATTCTGAACATCTCAAATGCATGAGCAAGTGATCTGACAAAGAGATAAGTCTCTGCACAATTCCAGGAGACAGTTCATATCTCAGGGTCTTAAAGATAAGATCAGAAAAGATGTTCTGTGTGTAACATGAAATACAGGCAAAACTGAGACATCCAGAGTCCTGGTTTGAGCCAGGATGGATCTGTATAATTCATGCTTACATCAGTCCCTGACTCTCTCTTAGCTTTGTCTCTACCTGCCTAAGTATTGTCCTGGCCTTTAAGCTTGACTGAAGCTGTGCAGAAGTCTTTAGAATGCCATAAGGTCTCTGGGTTTATTAACTGTAAGCTGTTATGACCTAAATTACCGCAACTGGGCCCTGTGTTTCTGTTCCTTGTCTCCCTTGGTCCCCTGAAGAGGGGTAGTGATATTCCCTGCTCACAGGCTTACCAGTACTTGCAAAGCTCTGGGGCAATTCAGTGATGAGCACTAGAAAAACCAGAATGTGAGAAGTTGGGCATGGGAAGCCCATGCAACCACACGATGAGCAGGGGTGGTACAGTGAAGTGACCATGCACCAAGCAGTGGCCTTGGGAATGTAGCCACAACTCCTGTGTGAAATGGGAGTTTATGTACTTGGTGTTCATATTTATGTTCATGGTGTAAAAAGCCTTGGGGGGCTGGCTTAAGGCTTCACTTTAACTTACAATTATTAGTTTTGCAACCTCAGTGCCTTTATTGTGGCAGATTTTATTTTTTATATGCCAATATTGTGGAAGTGTCCTGATTTGATTCTAGCAAAGTCTATATCCTTTATATGAGGAGATGTAAGATGTATGCAGAACAACTCAGGGGCCCAGGTCAGTAAAGGGGAGTCAGAGGTTTTGGGAATGTTGCAAATTAAAACCTCTTCCACAGACAGGACTCAGTAACATAACATTTGAAAAACTAACAGCAAGTCAGGAAGTTCCTCTCTTAATCTGGCAGGCTTTTTATGTAAGGCTTTTATTTTCCACTGGGCATTCTAGAGTAAATTAAGAAAGCCAGGTAGGTGTGCTGAGGCAGGGCACTGTATTCAGCAGTAGACCAAACCCCTTGAGCCCGATGCGGCTCTCCACAAAACTGATATGATATAGCTATCCACTTTTCACCTCTAATGTTACCATTTTTCTGAAATGTTATGTGGTTTTGAAAGAAAGTAAAGTACATTTCAAATAATAAGATGTATTCTTATAGCCAGGAGAATATACTTGTTTGAAGAAATACTCAAACTAAAAATGAACACTACCTACAGACTACAGGAAGCTCAATAGTAAAGGGAAAGAAATTCTACCAACATCCAGGGTACTCAGATTTTTATCAGTTTTAGAAATCTAGGAATTCTACTGCTTCTGCCATTCATTTCAGATGTGAGAAAGAAAGATAATGTTGAAATATTTGTTATTTCTTCTAAGCAGAAGACTGAATATGCCCATAAATTAAATAAACTTTACTGGAAACCATTTTGCTTTTTCTAAATTAACAAAGGAGAAATCTGCTCCAACAGCATCCTTTCTGATATCACCTGATTTAAATTAATTGCCTGTCCGTGAGTCCAAGTCAAAAATAGAGAATCAGACTAAGCCTGCAGTACTAATATTGCACCTAACTATTTAATCATGGAAATGGTTCTTTCAGAGCTTGGCTTCCAAAGACAATTGCTATGAGGTTCTATGTGGGTTGTTTCCAAAAAAGGAAAACATTGCCCTCTCTCCACTTCAGCATCTCCTCTTATGGAAACAGTGAGTTGCAGCATCGTCTCTCTATCCCACTGAAAATTACTTTCTCTCACAGCAGAGATATCCTTTCATTTTATCCTGCTGATCATAGTTAACTGATGATGTGCTTTTTGCTCACAGCTATGCACAGCCCCAGCCTGGGCAGCCTTACTATCCAAAAGCAATCCAGAGCTCGCAGGCAGAAATGTGCAATTTTTTAAGACACAAAGAAAGTTTGTGTGCTCTGGCAATGAGTTTCATTGCAGGCTGTTTCCCCAGGACCTAGGGAAGAGAAACAAAAGGGGACTGGTTCCTGGTCAACTAGCCTCAATAACAGATGGAGTCACTGACTTGCAGAAACACTCAGTGCTATTGGGACACTAGAGCTCTTCCTGCTCCTCCTGCCTGGATTCTGAATCAGTGCCTACACAGAAGAAACACAACTGTTAGTGAAAATCCAGGCTAAGCATTTCATGATATATTCTCTAAGGAAACACAGTAAAGTTATCCAGAGAATGAGTGTTTTTCAGTTATTTCATTCTTAGGGAAAAATTTTGGTTGAGACCTTCTCTCATTCCAAACCTGGTTGTATGTTTTGTTGCTCCAACACTTGAAAAATACTTATATCTACCCATATCCTCAAGATAGTCTATCTGGGGAGTTCCTTTCTCTTACTATTTTTCTTGAAACGCAGTCATGCTTTCCTTGCACCTCTGAATATGGGCACCAGTGCAAGTGTAGTGCAGGTAACAGCTCTGCAAGGACTCAAGAAGAAATTAACTAATGGTTTGCTTGATCTTGTATGGTTAATTAGCAAAAAAATCCACTATTCCTGCCTTTTTGCCATCTTTGTCCTCACACCGTTTCTTTTATTCCAAGATCCACACCTATCTCTTACACATGTTGAGGTATTAATGTTCTGGGCACTGATGAGGCTCAGGTCCAGCTGATCCACAACAAACTCCCTGAAATAACTTAGGGGAAAAATCCCATAATTCACACAAAGATCATTGCCTGTACATGCACAAGGAATATTGACTCTTCTCTAACACTAGTTTAAAATCTTTCTGCATCAAGCTCAGCATGCTTGTGCTATACAGAAGAGAGCTTAATCTGTAGAATTGCATTTTACAGCTTTCTCTGATACCTCATGATGTATCTGAAATTGTATGTATTCTGCAATTGTATCTATTCTGTATCTATTCATAATTGTGTGATGTGTTCTGCAATTGCCTTTCAAACTCAGGATTCCCTCGGGTTAATAATCTATATTCTCATGTTCTGAGTAGCTACTCATGGGAGTTTCAGTTTGATTCCAGAGCGTAGCCTAGGAATAGTGCATATTTATCGAGCATGTTTATAGGGAGAATATATTTACAGTGAAGCAACCCATCCACACATAAGGCATTGCATAAGGCATGCTAATCTGCATGACTTCAGTACAATGAAGTCTGTGGCTGGGACTACAATAATGGTTAGCATGTCAGTGTGGTTGATCGGGGAATGCTTTCCACTAGTGATGTGGTTTGCTTGGCTATGGATTTGATATAATAGGTAAGGGGTCTGAATAAGTTGGTTGTGACTTTGATACGGTGTATAGCATCTCTACTTTGATAGGTCATTAATCTGCCAAACTTAACTAAGTAACAAACCTCAGCTTTCGTCAGCTCCAGAAGTAAAACAAGGCAGAGCCTGGATGATCTCTACATGCCACGTCCTTTCTCAGTAATGAGATAATTTGGGGGATTTAAGTTTCTGGGCTGTGATTTATTCTTTTAAAGGACCACCATGACTACATGAGATTTGCTAGTCAACAAGTCTGTCTTGAAAAGTAATGTTTCCACATGCAGCCCAGTACTTCTAGGAGTATAAACATGCCCTTCTGAAAAGGCGTTTCTAAATCTAGGTACTCTCAATTTCTCTGGCCCTACTCCCCTTACTAAGGTAGAATTGGGATTTGATAGCAATGTGGTTTGATATAGGCTCAATTAATCTGAAAGGTGGTTTACTTTCTTTTAAATATATAGTTTTAACAGCTTTTATTAGATTAGTAGTATGCATATGTGGCTATTTGTTTGACAGAACCTGTGATATCTCTGAACACTAACAGTTTATCTTTGTATGCACAGCTGAGCACAAATACTTCTAAATATTGGTCAGTAATTTTAAAGCTTGTCCAAAGTCCAGTGTAGTGGAGATCTCTTCCAGTACTGTCACCCAAATATTCACAGTACTGGCACACTGAAAGCTTAATGCATTCAGAAGATTTTACAGGTCCCAGACCTTTCCACTAAAAGATCATCAAGGACTCTTCAAAATTGTTTTAGCAGGGCTTTGACAATTTAAAATATTTATATTTTCTTGAAAAGTAAAAGATGTCAACAAATGTATTTTCTAAATGTTGATGAGAATTATGAGGGAGAGATGAGTTAAAAAGCCACATTCTTATATGGTGTGTATTATCTCCCAGCAGACAAAAATGAGAATATTTACCTGAAGGTCATGGGTGATTTGTGAGATTATGGAACAAAATTAATTTCCTTAATTTTCTATAAATGAGCTATTTTTTCTTTGAAATCAAATGTGGTATTTCCTGTAAGTGGGATTAGTATGAGAAGAGCAATAGTCGTGCTAAATATTGCCGGATTCTCATTGCATTTGAAGAGGTCTCAATGTTGTACAATTAAACGATGCATAGTGCATTTAGAAATAAATTTTAATGAACTTATGAGTGGTAAGTATGGAGAAAATAAAACTCACTGGAGAAAATTCAAAGATGAATATCTAATGAGAACTCTGAGTAGAAGACATGTATTTGCTTTATATTCTTTTCTACTAGCTAATTTGTTTCTAAACTTAATTTTACATACAATTTTAAGTATGCTTAAACTCAGTGAAGGGAGCACGAGTGTATTTCACTATTCAAGGAGAGACTTGATCAAAACAAACAAATATTGTACTGAGAGCCAAGTAGAAAGCTGGGGGTTGGAGGACAGAGAAGATGATTTAATTTCCAGATAAAAGGGTCCAGGAAATTTAGAAATATAAATTCATTTAGGGGAAATGCATCCCTCTGCCAAAAGCAAACACGAGCCCTAGGCACCCTTCAGGCCTGCTTAGGCTCTCTCTGTGAAGGCTAATTAGTTGCATAACATGAATTTTCAATTCCAGATAAATGTGCATTTCTCAAACAGTCCACAGAACTAGATTTATTGGATGTGCTTGTGAATAATTTCAAGTATAGGATGAACCCAGTAATTTAAAAAATATATTTACGGTCAGTTTACAAGTGGGTGGGGAATAAAGAATCAAGCTTAAGAAATATTTGTTTAAAAATACCCTGATTTCTCTAGCTGTTAAAAAAAGGCTCAAATATGCTTTATGATAGGGGAAACAAGGACTTGCAACATTTTAGGGCATCACAATGTCTCTAAACACTTCAGTGAGTCACGAGGAAATTTTTAGTATTTCATTTTTTAGATTAGAGTATGTTTCCACCTTTGGGAAAAGGAGTGCTCTCCATTTTGGGGAAACGTGGACAGAGTGAGAATTTTATGCTGTGGGAGTACAGAGGTGGGCTCCTTCCTTGTTGTCTTCCACCATGGGCAGGTTAATAAGAGTCTGACCCCAAAGAATCTAAAAGTAGTTCTATAAAAAAACGGGTGGCATAAGGATATTCACTTAGTTATTTTCCTTTTCACAAGGAGAATGAAGTAAATCTTTATAGACATTTAGTAAATGCTATGGGATACATGTCAGGATGTGTATGTGATGGAATATGTTAGATGTGCACATATTCATGGATTCCCCCATGCGCACTTTGAAAAGAGGTCTAAGACCAGCATACTCGCTTTCAGGCTGAATACAGAGCAACTGGGCAGCTCATTTTTTTATAAATCAGCCTGAAAGCACAGGTTCTTCTACTTCCAGTTACTTATCCACATTTCTAACCATAATTAATTCATGGCTTGTTTATGCTCATTTGTCCTCATGCCAAAATTTTACTGGTTGCTTAAGTAATTTTTCTCTCCCTTCGTGTTTACATAGCCAGATATACTTATAGGGAACAGTCATATTCCTTCTTAGCTATTGTTTTGAGAAGCTGAGCAAGCCAAGCTCTTAATCTCTGCTTGTAAAACAAATTATCCTTTATATTGCTCAAGCACATGTGTTTACTATGAGGTTATTTTTGTTCTGGCCTGGGCTTTAATTATTCTTTGGCTTTTTTATTTCTTAGGAACAAACAAGAAAAAAAAAAAAAAGAAATTAATCACAGGCAGTATTTTCTGTGCCAAAGAAGGCTTGGGATGCACAACATCATGTGTATGAATGACAGCTGGATAAACATGTGCCAATCTGATATATAGCTTAAGTGCATTTTGGATGGGCTCTTTTAATTCATAATAGTTGAGTGGATGTTAGAAAACAGCATTTGCAAATTTATACCACGAAAACACCAACTCAGAAAAACAGTTCCTTTTAAAAGCTAGACTGAGTAAGTTATATTTTTTGGGTAAATTCAGCCTTGAAAATTTCTGAATTCCATAACTGTAGAGACTACTTGCCACATATAGAAAATTATTTCCTCACTGTATGTTAAGCTTTCAGTGACTTAATGCTGAATGAAAAGGCAGATTTCGCTTCTTCTGGATATTTCAAAACTTTGACATGCATATTTTCTCCCAGATTTGATGACAATAAAAAGCCTACTGTAGAAAATATTAAGAAAATATCTGATTTGGTTTGTATTTGAAATTGCTTCCTTTCTATAGGTCAGGTAAAACCAAAACAAGTTCTAAAATTAATGCTCTATTTTGAGAATGATGTATACAACTTCTCATCCACTGGGGGTACAAACCTTTGTGCAAGATGCAGTGGTCCTTGGCATCCCCCGTATGAGGGGTCACTGTGTCTTAGGAGGGATAGTTTTGACTGAATTGTAGGAATGCTCATGGGGGAGAATGAGGAGGCCAGAATTACAGCTCTGTTGGACCTACATCTTCATCCTCAGGTGGAACAGACTTTTCATTACAGAATCACAGAATACTCATGGTTAGAAAGGACCTCTGAGATCACTGAGTCCAACCATTTTAAAACAAAGCACAAAAAACAACCAACCTAACAAAAAACCAAACCAAACCCCAAAAAACTAAAATCAAACCACAGAAAACCCCAAACAAAACAACAAAAAAACCCAAACAAAAACCCCACAAACATACAACCTACAATCTTGGCTACTAGAGCGTGCCCTGAAGTTTCACATCTGCAAGTTTTTTAATACCTCCAAGGATGATGACTCCACCACCTCCCTGGGCAGGCTGTTTC
The DNA here is from genome assembly GCF_000747805.2 of Chaetura pelagica. Lineage (NCBI taxonomy): Eukaryota > Metazoa > Chordata > Aves > Apodiformes > Apodidae > Chaetura > Chaetura pelagica. The sequence goes on from NW_009954544.1 coordinate 52,262, forward strand.
AGTGCCTGATCACTCTTTCAGTAAAGACATTCCTTCTAATATCCAATCTAAACCTCCTCTGTTGCAACTTCAGGCCATTTCCTCTAGTCCTGCCATTATTCACCTGGGAGAAGAGGCCAACACCCAGCTCCCTACAGTGTCCTTTCATGTAGTTGTAGAGGGCAACAAAGTCTCCTCTCAGCCTCCTCTTCTCCAAACTAAACATCCCTAGTTCCCTCAGCTACTCCTCATATGACTTGTTCTCTAGACCCTTCACCAGCTTGGTGGCTCTTCTCTGGACATGCTCCAGCACCTCAATGTTCTTCCTGTAGTGAGGGGCCCAAAACTGAACACAGCACTCAAGGTGCAGCCTCACACGTGCCAAGTACAGGGACATGATCACCTCCCTACTTCTGATAACCACGCTATTCCTAATGCAGCCCAGGATGCTGTTGGCCTTCTTGGCCACCTGGGCATATTGCTGGCTCTTGTTAAACCAGTTTTCCACCAGCACGTCCAGGTCCTATTCTACTGGGCAGCGCTCCAGCCACTTTTCCCCAGTCCTGTAGCTGGGGTTGTTGTGACCAAAATGCAGGACCTGGCACTTGGCCTTACTGAACATCACAGATTGCAGATATTTCCAAGGAGAAAAAATAATAATTAAAAAAAGTGTGATCCCTAGATGAAACATAAACTTATTTTCTCAATATGTGCTTGCCCACTGGTGCTGAAGGCAGCACTGGTGCACCTGAAGGGATGGGAATTAACAACACCTGCTTGCTAAATTACTGAACTCAAATCCTAGGAAATATTTATTGAAGGCTTATATTCTAAAGCTTAGTTACTTTGTTGACCAAAAAATATTCTGTAATCAGAGTAATCTTTTGCTTCTGGATTTTAAATGTCTGTTTTTTGTTGTTTGGAAGTGTTTTTTTTTGCTAGCACGTTGCAAGTTTTATTGTCTTTTTTATTTCTATCTCATACTCTAATCTACAATGAAATATACTATTCTTCTTAGTTTTTCATAGGTAAACAAGGACTGATGGAAGCTACAGGAGGGATGGTTGTCATAAAAGCACACACCTGAGGAATCTGTCTCTATCAAATGTTTCATTTATAGACTGGTAGAATTGAATATAATCTGGTTTTCACTTTTAGTTTTTGTTCGCCACATCCCATGCAGATTTTTTAATGGATGCCACTATTTAATGATGCTGTGCTTTACATCATACTACACTCATCATACCAAAATACCATATAACACACATAGCAAGAAAACCAGTTACCATACAAAGTGTGTACAAACGGGCAACATACAATCATAGCAAACAACCCGCAAACATCAATACATTGTATTTTGTATTAGGCCTCAGAAAGGTCATCAGTCTACAAGAAGTAGAGAAAGCCCCAAGGATTTCCATTTCTTGGCTTGGCATTAGCAGCCTGCCTATCAAACCTGGCCTTTAGAGACAGATCTGACCTACAGTAAAACAAGCAGTTCAACAGGTGCCTCAATGGAAGGAGTAACTTGATAGCCAGCAGATGTGCAAGCTTCTAAAAATATTTTTTAATTGCTTTTTGTGCTGGATAAATGTAGGCACAAAATAACTAGCTTTTCTGTATTTGTTTAGTCTTAGCAATTACTTCTGTTCAGACGTGCCACTGGCTTGATTTCCTTTTCATACTCATGTAACTCTGCTGTCTTTAACAGTGCTGAACACCAGTGTCAATGAATTAAAGTGCAGATACTGTATTTCTAAATAAATGCATGAGTCACTGCCAAAAACATTTTTATATAGGATGGCCACTCAACCTGTTCTCTCAGAGTGCACTGCGAATCAGCTCGTGCTGATTCCTTCAAAGAGCAATTCACCTGGCAGAGACTTGCTTTTGCTCCCAAATAGTTTGCTCCCAAATATTTGCTCTGCAAATAGTCTAATTGATTTCAGGAAAGAAGATGCTGAGAATTTCTCTTGGCATCTGGTCATCAGCACTTTATTTGGATAACTAGAAATAAGCCTGGTTGTCAGCCCACCTTGGGGAGTATGGTACACCTCTCTGCAGACTGCTTTGCCTCTGGGTGTGCAAATGCCACCGCAAACTGAGTGCTCTGTACAGGATCTGAGGTCATGTACAGAGATGACCTGAAGTGACCTGAAGTCATGCTCCTCAATGTGCTACCCAGAAAGCAATGGGAAATGACACTATTAATGTCTTCCTAAATTTAAGGCATCATTGCTGTCCATGTTGTGAGCCAAAAAAGTAGCCTAATTTGCAGTATTGGGCTTTTTAGAAAATTATTCTTAATTCAGAGTTTCCTGGATTTTCCTTCAGAAGTTAAAACATTTCTTTGCTAAGAAGAAGTATAAATAGCACTTGGAAATAGTTGAAACATCTTGCATTGTTTTCATTTTTGCTGATCGGGATTTCAAAAATAGACAAGCTGATTTAAATGTTTTTCCTTTTAACTGACAAGAAATGTGATGTTTTTAAAAAAATGATTGTTCATAAAGGAAGCACTGACAAGCTGTCTTGCTTCTTGGTACTGCCTGAATATCAAAACACTTATTCTAAATGCCTGATGTACAAGAGTTTTGTTATACAATCCAAAACACTAAATATTTATTTTTAGTATGTGGCTGTAATTTTCAAGGTACTTAGCACCCTGGCATTTTAGTGATGGCAGCAAAGAAAAAGGTGTTCATATGTCAACAGCAGGCCTGTATCTGTCTCTGTCTTGCTTTTCTCTTTTTTTCCTTCAGTAAACCAATATGTTCTACTAATAGGGCACAGAAAATTAACCAGAAAAAAAACCTATGAATAATAGGTTTCATGAATAATTTTCTAATTTTTTTTTTCCCTAAAAGAGATGTCTGGTTTTCTATCTCAACTCTGGTACTAATGTTGCACTGCTAGTTGGGAGTATGGGTTCCTGAAGTATTGGGTCATACTGCAGCTCTGGAGTTTCAGATGTTTCTGGTATTTCCATCAAATGACTCCCAAGGAGGTATTTATGCCTAGCAAGCAAATACTTTGTCGACATCACAGGAGTGATCTTGAAATATTATTTTGAGCCTGGAAAATTTTACTAAAACAGAGTAACAGGGCAATACTGACTTGAGGGCATGCTACCAGACTGGACTGAGGAAATAGAGGTTGGATGACATCCCATGGAAGAAAGCTCTTCTCCACTTTTTGACAGTGACAAATGATTCAGTCTCCTCTATCTCAGTTCTCTCAAAATAACAGGAGTAAGGGCATTTGTTGACTCCCTTGGTTTGCTTGTCTCTACTATTTTGGCCTACATGAGAGCAGCTCTTTCTGTTGCCCCTCCAACTCAGGCAGCCTCTTTCTCAGCTATGTTGTAATTCTCAACTACCTTCTGCAGGCTGATGCATTAAAAAATAAATCTCTCCATATATTTGGAAAAAATAATGCCTGTGAAGAAACAGGGAGGTAGCCTGATTTGTGGCATAGCCTGGGGATGGCTGTGTGGCAGAGCTGGTAAGAATGTCTCTGCTCTTCTCAGGAGCTGAGTTAACCTCAAGGCACAGACAGCTCTCCAGTACACAGGAAGAATGTCTGTTTTCTTTTGGTTGATCCAATGTGTCACAGCCTTGTGGCAACTCCTAGTGTTTTGTCACTGACACCTTATCAATGATGCAGCCCCAAAGCAGTGGACATCTTGTGCATATTTTATTGATATTATTGCATTTTCTATGATTGTCTGCCACTGCAATGTAGTTGCTGCGGTGTATGTTCTGCTGCTGCTTTTGCAGAGATCAGCTTCTTGACCTGAAGGACCTGTCAAGCCTAGGGGGTGTATTTTGCAGCACAAGGCTGCAAATTTGACTCATGGGCATCACCCTATTGATCTCATTGTTGAGTAAAAAGACCAGGAAGGGGAAGAATCACAATAGGGCACAGAGATATAAAAATAAGTGGTAAAGAAAGTTGTAATCGCTGAGATTCTCAGAAGCAGATTAGCTCATGAGACTGCATAGGCAGAATGTGTCTGGAGGAAGCATCATGTTTCACATGTAATAGATACTAAGCCTCCTTGAAGAAGGGCATTAAATAACTGATGAAATTTTGTTGAGAGCTTAAGGTGCCAAGGAGGTGGGAAAAAGGCAGTAGGAGGGGATTTCTGGAGAAAAGAGAGATCTAGAATTGCAGTGAAACATACAGGCTTGTATTTGCTCTGAAATTCTCATTCAGAAACCTAACTTCATATAGAACAAAGCAAATACAAGATAAAAATATTTAAACTGTAAAATGGAGTGTTAATCACAATTTGATGATGTTTGGCATTGCACTGTTGATGTGTTCCCTTAAGAATATGCCAGCTTCTTCTAGACTTCCTTGTGAAGCAAAAGTAAACACAACATTAAACTCACTTTGTCCTTGCTAAGTACCTATGTACATTTAACATTTTATGTAAACAGTTTACAAGGAAGATTCTTGCTTTATGAGTATACATAACCATTCAGAAGCATATTTTAGTCTATTTGCTTTCAGGAAAATAAGGGCAAATAAATCACACTCTCTTGAACTATTTTACTTGATACTGTCATAGTGAAAAGTGTTAATCTTTAATATGCTGATCTAGACTACAGTTCAGAAACCCCAAGTTTTGCAGGAAACTACTACTTTTGAAATTTAACTGTGACTAAATCTATTACTTAATATTATTTTCAAGCTGTATGTTGTTAGAGGGACAACCTAAAATGGGAGAGGAAGGAAGAGGTGGCTGAACCAGTACAGCTAACAAGCTGCAAAGCAGAAATTTTGTAATGTAATATATGTTGATAATATCATGAACTCTTCTATCTTCTGCCATTCAGAGCAGGGGATGAGAACAGTTTGCAGCAGCAGCTGAACAAAGATGAACTAAAAATGCCAGGCTAAAACTACCTGCTGCATTATTGATTATCTGGATTTTCTGACTTTTTCTTTAATTTTATTAAATTTAATTTTATAAATTTATTAAATTTAATTTTCCCACAGCTGTTTGCAAAGGTTTACCATTATAAGAAACTATTTCTTGTTACTGATTTTTGAGAAATACCTCTTAATAAGGAGCACGGATACCATAATTTCAATTTAAAAGCATCTCCTTTCAAATTGATTCTATCAATTTTGAAAATGGATTAATTTAATCTGAAAAAAGGCCATCTTTTATTTTTTTTCTTTCCCTTCCCTCCCCTCTTCTTAGACAGATGTTCTAACAGGAATAGTCAGTCTATTCTCATGTCTGCCTCCAACTTATCCAAATTAATGTAGCTCTATTCAAGAATATAGTGTCATCAGATTTCAAGTGCTAAGGATTTAAAAAAAAACATTAACAGAAAGATGAACTAACATGTTTTTATGATTCTACTTCTTTAGTTTTCCATAATTTAATAAAGCAATCAGACAAGGCCCTTTCAAAACTATGCCTGTGTGTGAAGTAATATATTAAGCTTTCTTTTGACTCACAAGATTAGAGATTTTTAAAAACCTTGTTCACCAATAGCTTTACTTCAGTTTCTTCCAGTAATGTTAAAAATAAAAAAAACAAACCCTAAATCTCCAAGTTTGTTCCTGTTTGAAATACTGGTGGTCATCAGCTAGTACTTCAGGGGTTTTATTTATTACAATATTTTAATAGACCCCCAAATCTTTCAAGTCTGAAGGGTGGTAGAAAACAGTAGCAAAGAATAAATTAACTGAAAAAGAATCTAACATAATGGTACATAGTGCAAATAATGGTATAAGTTGCACTGACTGTAATTGCCATTTCAAAAAGAAAAGTGGGATTTGCATAGTCTTCTAATACACTAAATTCTCATCTAAGAAATAAATCAAGCCTGAAAACCAGAAAGGTTCTTCCTTCTTTTAAAAAGACTCAAACCACCAACCCCAACCCCTCACCAAAGTGCAGCAAACTGATTCATTCATAAATTAGTTGTCAAGATGCCCAGTGTCTCTCTGCTGCCCTGATTGTCAAGCAGCAATGTGTCTGTCTTAGAAGGTCAAGGTTCCACTCTGTGCTGTGGACATCTCACTCTCACGCTACAGAAAACCCAGACACCCCCCCTCTCATGTTGCTAGCTCCCTTCTCAGCTGAACTAGAGCAGAGGCTTCAGTCTTGGGAGAAAGTGAGCAGCAAGGAGTTTGTTCTCTCTGCCTTTAGCATTAGCATAAAAATTACACATAAATAAAGAATCTACAACACTACAAATGCATACTGAATATATATACTAAAATTTTATATATAGTTTCTTTATAACCTCTGAAGATGATAAATAAATATGTTGTTCATTGTTTCTTGAAAGTAATATGTTAGTATGGAAATGTGACCACATAGTTCTGAACTGAGTGATTACGATGCTGCTATTGCTGTATCAAGGTAAGGTTCAAGTCTAGAAGTTGACCTCATCACCAGTAGCAGACTCAGTTTATAAAGGCACAGTGGTTCTGTTTGCATCTGTGAGTAACAGCCAACCACGGGGATGAATTTGGCCTAATGCATCAGTTCATCAAACTGCTTTAAAATGTCTGCATGTGTTTGTTAGAAAAAGACTGAGACTGCACCTTCAGCAAGCAACCTTCTAGGCATATAGGTTGGGCTTTTGCTCCAAAATCCATTCAGGACATTTTTTAGTAGTGCACACCTAACCTTCTTGACAACCAATTTTCTTGACAGCCAAATTTTTTTTTTTTCTGACATGGGTCATGTTGCATATTGTGATGCCTCCCAGTCATATTGCAGTTTAGTTGAACAGGAAGAGTGGTGAGCTTGATATGGAAATGCTTTTGTCATATGTGAAAGGAAAGCTTCAGCATCAGTTTATCTAGACCAAAAAAGGAAAATTGGAATGCTGCATGTCATTTAATTTAGAAAAATGACCTGACCAATTGTCAAATCTATTAAGAAGCAGCATGACAGCTCCTGTATGCAAACCCTTGAAAATAAGACAAGCAAGACAAGGAAATACGTGGACTGAAACTAAAGTCTGAGGGTGTATATTTTCTTAAAGGGGAAACAAAAATCTCTCTGTAAATATTGGGTCAATCATTTTCTTCCAGCAGTCAAAAATATGAGCTGAAGTTTGTCAAATCACGGGGAGCTGGAAAATGTCAACCTGTAATTTGAATGATCTGTACTTTGGTTTTCTCTCAGGAAGGCTATTTTGGATATATCTCCCAGAGATTATTTATAAAATGAATACACTTCAGGACTATGAGAGGAGAGCTTTGTTTTCCCATTCCTTCCTTTGTCCCTTTCTGTTCCCTGACAAAGTCCATCAGTTGTGTAAGATGAACTGGAAGGGGGTAAGTATGTGCAAAAGCTTCATTGACTGTCATTTTGCAGACAGTCTGAATGGCCCCAAAAAAGAGCTCTTGTACCGTCTTATCCCATGAATATGTTACATATGATCACTTGCAATCTCACCCATAATGTTGACAGTGTAAACTAGATAAATATTTTAATGATAATACATACTATTCTATTAAGAGAGTGTTTGTTTTGGTTTTGTGGGGTTTTTTATGTACAAAACACTTCATAACCTTTTCTCATAAACTCCACCTTTCACAGTGAGAGGAGTGCAAGGAGGCATTTATCCAATGTTGAGGAAAAAGCACATTAATAGTTACATCCTCCACTTGGAATTGAATATCTCTGCTTTGTGACAGATAAACAGACTGGTTAAAGACTGAGTTGTTCTGCAATGCTGCTCTTCATTCTATTTCTATTCTAGCAGAACCAAAAGAAACACTGTTTCCTATCTGCTGTCCTATTTTTAATTGTTTCTTTGGTGTAATAAGATCTTAACTGATGGATGAAAATATGGATCTTGCATTTTTCTGCAGGGATAATTTATTTTCACCCTTTATTTCTGAACAAAAAAAAAAGCAAATTCATTTTTGTAAAAACTTTTAATAAACTATCTTATTCTTTCCTACTGAAAGTTAATTAAGAAATACATTAATTTTTGTAAGGTTCTCCCAGATGTAGCATTTCATTTTTAAATTATAATTACAGTATTTACCATCTTTCATCACTGATGTCAGTCTTCAGCTTTCAGGAACCTATAAGGTCAAGATAGCGTAATGTTTGAAAGTTATACCCAGAAATTGAATATCAAAGTTTCTATTAAAAGAAAAAGCAAATAATATATGGTAATAGCATATTCAGTGTGAGAAATCTGTCAAAGGAAAAGAATTTTACAGTAATTTTATCACTTAGAGGAATCTATCATCTCCTCTCTATTTTCCTTTGGGCCTGGTTCTGCTAATATTACTTGATTCAGATCTCGCTAGTACTAATGTAAATCTCCATTAACCTTACTCAAGATTAACTGCCTATGCTGATGCAGGCAGAAATGAAGTCAGATACCATGCAAAAAGCTGGGCTTCTTCAGGAGAAGAGGGCGCACAGTTATGATGAGGCACAAGATGACACCTTGCTAATATAGGTTTTGAGCTCGTGTCCAGCTAACTGAAATAGTGGAGAGAGGACTTTTTGTCTATCAGTCTGCAGTCCTGTGGCCTTACCCTTGGTAATTATCTTACACACCAAAGAAGGGAAAAGAAAGGAGAAGACTCTTATCTTCTAGTAGAGTTTTTTTAAGTAGTAGTGTTTAAGGGACCAAAGAGGTAAAGAAGTGTGAAACAGGACAAATTTATACATACTTTTCAAGTGTGACACTTGACCCATGAGCTTTTTAATATTTTCTCTCCCTGTCCTGTTGAGGACAGGGACCTGAGGGAGTGTTTGGGTGGGTGTCTGGCTGCTGGCCAAGGCTAATCCACCAGACATAGCATGGCAGAGTCCTAGGCAAACTGCAAGTGTTCTTCATGCCTTTATGTGATGAGCGAACATGCTGTTCTGATAGGATTTCATCTGCAGAACCACTGAGCATGGCAGTTTCCATTGCATGCTACCTGTAACTCAGGATCTCTGTTCTCTCTCCCCATCCCACTGCTGAACACTCGTCTCTGCCTCACCCTCCTCTCATTCCATTTGTCCCAGGCCACTGTTCTTCCAGCCTTTATGTTTTCTGTCAGCTGCTTGCTTGTCTCTATCCATACCCAGCTGCTCACATCTGCATTTGTGTTCTTTCTCAGATGTCTGGTGCCACTGTTTGGGCTGGAAGAGAGGACAAGCCACAGAGTATGACTGAACTAACCATGTAGCTTTTCTTGCACCTTCCCTCCTCTCTGAAGCTCTCCTTCTAGGTCTTACAGCATCACTGCTGCTCTTTCACACCCTAAATTCAATGTAGAGCCACACCAAAGAGATGTTACCCATGGGTATGCCACCTGCCCCTGTCTGCCATCCTCCTGCAGCACGGTGTTTGTGTCCAGGATCAGCAGAGTTGCCTTGTAAAAAGAGTGCCTTGGGATCAGGCCCCACTGGCCGCATAAAGTTCCCCTTGAGAACCTTGTACCTTGCTAGTGGGAACAGTGGATCTGGCTTGACCTCTAAAATAATGCAGGTAGTGGGATTTTGCCCAGGCCCTCCTACTGAGGCCCAGGAACACATGCTTCACAGTGGCAGATGTTCCAGGAAAACAACAATCTTGAGGAAATCCAGAGCTAGAGAGCCTGCCACTTTCTTTAGCAATATATTCTAATGGCAATTAATCTTATTGATAAAAAGTGTGTCTTTAATTTCAATATGTCTGGCTTTAACTTCCACTTCTGTGTCTTTATTATGATTTTTTCATATCTCTCATTTTCATCAGTAGACTAGTAATATCTTTTAGAAGAAGTGATTATTATCAACAGTAAAACAAATGTTTGATTTTCCCCTTAGACCAAGATCATCACAAATGCTGAAGAATGTTAAATACCATCATAGCAAATTCCATAATTTCTATTAAAAAAGCTATCTTTATTTTTCCCAAAAGAAAAAAAAAAACAAAAAAAAAGACTAAAAATCCTTTACAATGTAACTAATATCAGCTTGGAAGAAGTTCAAAGGTTAATGTTGTAAATATGGCACATGAATTAATGTTAGGATAAAATCCACATACTTTAATTCTTTTCATAATTCTTTTGAAAAAGAATATGTTACAAGTAAGCAGAGATCTTGCTTCAGATGAGTAGAGACATGATAGGATGAGATAGGATGAGGTCAAGTTGTTGAAAGAAGACTGGCAAGGTTGAAGGAATCCACATACAAGCCAGACAAGATAAAAAGAGGAGCTAAGTTACACACCAGAATTGTCTAAAGTAAATTCCTGTCAAACCAGCTTCTCAAGTAGAAGGGAAGCATTCAGGCAGCTTTAGTCTCCCCAGGGACAAACAGGACCCACGAAATAAACCAACAAAGTCATTTTAATAGCCAGTGAATTGACACAATTTTTTGTTTCAGTTTACCCTTGTATATCAAAGAAATTGTCATCCATACATCAGGACAGATATTTCAGCATTCCAGAATCAAAATGTTAATTAGAACATAAATCCTGAATTCACATTTAAGAGATTAGAGGGAAAACAAGAGGCTTTCTCACTGTCCAAGTACGCCTGACTTAAATTTTTGACAGAGTGGAGAAGTTGTCTCATGGTCAGCAGGTACCCAGAAGACCTAATTTTCTTGGCACCTTTGTCACTTTTGCCGCTAGATGGAAGACAAATAATTTCACTCTCTGTGCCTCAGTATTAGAAAAAATAGTTTGTGGTAGTGAGATTAAAAGGGGTATAAAGAAATAGAAAAAGACTGTTTGATCATATTTCAAAAATATTTTGAAATCCCATATGACCTAGGTACGACGACAGTGATGGTAATGATGAATGCAGTGCAATCTTAATGCATGGAAAAGACCCCTCATTTCAGATCACCAGTCCCAAGATTTCTAAGAGCAAATAACTACCAGAGGACTAATCTTTCCATGGTAATGTGGCACAGTGAAGTAACAGATGGCACTAGGTTTGCATGTGTCTTTGAAATACAGTCTACAATTGACAGGCCTGTGGTTTCCATTCAGATGTTTACTTTGCAGAACAAATAGCATGGTAACTCTCTTGTCCTCTCCTCAATGGGTTGAACACAAGGTCCAAACAGTAGGACCCAGCTGAGCACCAATGGACAGGAAACGTCTTTCTCATGAAAAATTTATGAGCTTTGTGCCTGTTACTCTCAGTGCTGCTGATTGCTGGGATGCTGGGTTCCAGAATCAGCATTTGGCAGCATCCTGATTGGCAGCTGTTGTGCTGCAGCACTGTGTGATAGGGTGAGTAAAGCTCAGTAAATAATGTTTTAGTTTCCATTGCAAAACAAAAAAAAGCACTGCTTGTCTTCAAACACTCTCAAGGATGTTGTGTCAGAAGCAAAATGGTTCAAAATGCTGCCTAATATCCAAGTTCAAAATCCCAGTGCTGGGTCAATTCCAGAGAACTGAATTGGAAAATTTAGAGCTGTGGTTCTGTGTTGGATACATACTCAAAACCAGTCATGGCAAGGGGATTATGAACCAAATTGTTGCATTAGCAAAAATGAATTGAAGAAAATAAAATTAGAAAACAATACTTAAACAAAGCAGATCATGTGAATTATTTGTGTGATAAATGATGAGTCTGTGGACATGGTGTCAGTCAGAACCATCAAAATAGCATAATTTTTTTTTTCCTTATCTGGCTTCTGGGTTCTTGACTGAACCTTGACTGTAAGATTTTGATAGGTCTGATACTGCATGTCTATGGTTATGTCTGAATTGAGCAACTGAGTTCTTGTGGAGATCACCAGGCTCCTCTGTGTGTCCTCAAAAGTAATATAGCTATGTCAGCCCAAAGCAGAACCTGTTATTAGCTAGTATGGGCAAGTGACAGGTCTTATTAGTGTGTGTGGGGCACAGCGTTAATGTGTCTGTGCTGCTTTTGTCTCTGGAAGAACATCTCCTCATGGAATTGCTCTTGGCAACGTAGATGCAACATCGCGTATAGGTGCTAGAATAATGTCTCTGTATGGCATAAACACACTCAGAATATTCAGGTATGGACAGTATGTTTTATTTTTGTTTCAATAATCTTAAAACTGTTTTAGACAGGTTATTGTGCAGTTATTTAAATTTAATAAGAACGTGATGAATTAACAGATAGGTATGTGGGGATATGTATGTCAAGATGATGAACCAGAACTACAGAATCCTGATGTTGAGATGCTTTGCCCAAATGTGGGGGTTTTTTTCTGTATGTGTGCATGCTACCCTTGGCTGTACAGTCATGTCCATACAGCCAGAGAGGAGAATAGGAAGAGACCCTGCCTACTCTAGCCCACATAAGAATGGCCATGTTTTAGCCCAGTGACCTACATGTAATAAAAGCACATCTAGGTAAACCCGAGGCTGACCCTTTCTAGACCTTAGTATGTTGCCACCTGAGTTCAGGGAGACTTTGATCTTCTCTCAGTCAGAGGCACCTGGAATTGTCAGGGTAGCTAATAGCCTCTGCCCAGAACACTTTTTGGATTCAGGCACTAAAAATACAAGGTAGGGCCTTCACCTCTTGAAGGGAAACGTTCTTTTGTGCTCTGTGTTGTGTGCTTTTCTGGGATGCACCATCTCAGCAATCTCTATTTGCACAGCCCCTAATGTAGGGCTAAGCTAGTGTAGTCCTTGGTAATTCACCAAATAAAAAGGAACTATGCAGTCTGCTCTAGAGGATCCTGTTGTGCCAGGGGAGTTGGACTAGATGATCTCCAGAGGTCTCTTCTAACCCCTACCATTCATGATTCAGTGAAATATAAATATTATGATGGTGCAAACACTAAGTAGTAACACACCTAATAAAATGATTGCTGGAGGAGCTCTCTCACTTGCTGGTCGATGCTATGGCCCATATTATTCAATGCTGTCACCTAAGCATATTTGTGAAAAATAATACTGGATGAAAAGGCACTTAGGATATTTTGAATGTCTGCTGAATTGATTATCTGCTTGCTCTATTTGTCAGAGCCAGCATAAGGTAAGTGTACTAGACCACATTGACAGTGCCCTTCTGCCAGTTAAGGAATCCATGTAATGTCAACTCACGGCACATCGTGATTGCAGATTGTCCGATAATTTAAAGGTATTGCACAGCATAGCAAGCTTACAATTTCTGAGCTCTTAAGTACATCATAAAGAATACACTGCTAACTGCCTATAAAATAATCAACACTGTTAAAGTATGAATTTCTGGGGTGAAAACTAATAATCTGTGGGTAGGAAGACATAGAAACTTCCCATCCTCTCTCTTCTTCAACCTCAGCAAAGCAGGGAGAAAAGGTTTAACTTTTGTAATAGACCATAAAACTTCTTACCTGTGGACTCCTAGTTCAAATTCAATTTAGGCTATCAGTCAGGGAAGGTAATTAGCAGGCAGTTGTCCTATGACCTGAGAAGGAGAAATTAGCTAATGAGTGCAGTCCACTTTCTTCCTAGTACATACAGGTACCTGCATTTCATCCAGAACACATGGGGCTCACTGCTACCCTGACCTGTCCTGTGGCTGGAGTAATGCTTGATGGAGCTGAAGCCCATTTCATTTTCCCCGCTGGGAAGGCTTTAACTGGGAGGAGGGTGTTCACCTCAGATTAGTACTTAGAGTGATAAGCTGTACATAAGCTAGTCCTTCATTTGGATATATAAAATCAGACTGCGGTTCGATAATGTTGTCATGCAAGTTCTTTCACTTAATAGCTTTTAGATTCAGTTTTCTGTCTCTGACTTTGAATAGCATTGGTTTTCTCTCCCCATCCCTTGTCATCTCTGATTGCAGATTCCCAGCACAGAAGTCTCTGGCCACCCTTCTGCATATACTTTTCATTATAAATGGGTAGAGGCAAGGTTGGCTTAGCTATGCTAAAGAAGTCTTACTTTTCCCAAAATTTGTGGCAGTTGATATTTTCAGTTATTTCTGAGATTCAGTGTTTCAAACAAGTAAGTCCTTTGTTTGATTTTTCCTTGCTTTAATTCATACTGCGTGCAACTACAGATGTAATGTGGTCATGTTGACTTCATATCAGACTGGTAGGCACTTTCTACTTTTATTCTCCGCTATTTCTCCCCATCAAATCTATCACAGTTTCTGTGCCACAATTTCCTGCAGCCACTCAAATACGTGATTACTGGAGAACTGTCTTTGATCACTTGAAATAGACTTAAGTACTTTTTCAGTGAATAGGGAGACATTACTTCATATTTCAATAAAGTAAGTGCTGGTATGAAATTTAAATGTCATTTTGACGTGCTCCTGACCTATATCTCTTTGTTCCTACAAAAAGCTTAAAGGCAGATATCATATTTAAAAGTATCCAAATAAATCTTAAAGGGAAAAAAAGGGTAATTGGCACATTCTAGGGAAAACTATTTTTATAAGCACAGAGAAGTGGTGAATCTTATTCTGCATTCACATTTAATAAAGATTGGAGAATACATTTTAGCAGATAAGGAATTCACTTGAACTTTGCCAGTCCAAAATTTTTCTTCAAGAAAAAAAAATAATAACAAAAAATAAGAAAACGTGACCTAATATCTGCATCTGTCCAGAGATACAACAAGGGATGTTTTCAGGATTAGAGCCTTCCTATTTTTACAATGGTAAGAAGAACAACTGAAACTATAGCAATAGTAAGTATTTCAGAGATGAAGCCTTTAAAATAACAGGAAAGAAATGTTTAAATACATAAAAAGCTATATAAGTAATACTGTCATTATTCCAGTAATTTCCAGATTACGCAGGTGTAAATACACAAGTCAGTAATCTTTCTACATTTATCTCCTACTAGGCTGCATATTTTATCTCCTGTCTTTGCAACATCATTTACAATCTTCTTCCTGCTCGTTGACCAATTGCCACATTTCACATTTGGCATTGTGTTGGCAAGGAAGATTTGCATTTTGAGGCAAAGCCAATTTAAGTGCAATACAATGATCTGAAAGACTTGGCTCATTTTCCTAACCCATAAGGGCATGAAACGAGATAAAAATAGCTAGGTTTGTCTGTTTCTCTGAAATAATAAGAGTTTGATATGTTGGTAAGAATGTGGTTTAGACTAGATGATCGGTAAATTTGAATGTTTACAATATTTTATTAATACTGCTTATGACTTATTTGTTAAAACTAGTAATATTTAGTAATCATAGAGTTTTTGAAGATATGTTAGACATATGATTGTATATACTGTATGGGAATTGTTCCCTTGTTCATACATATATATTCCAGCTAACACTCAAGGAGAGGAAAGATCAGATGAGGAGGAGAAGGATTTGGGCAGGAATCCAGATATAATGTAAATATATATTAATGTACATAAAACTTCACTTTACAACTCGCTGCCTTAAAAGCCACGGGGTGAGATGTGGGAAACTGTTCTTTTCTTCTCCAAATAGGTCTAAACAAAATGCCTTTTCAGCCAGCGAAGGCCTCTCCTGATTATTCCCTGCTCACAGATTAAAACAGACTTGCTTCTCAAGGACAACTGAACCCAAAACAACAGATGTGGTGCGGGGCAGAAAGGATGGGCTATAAGCCATCCTGTGCCCCTGGCAGACACCGCCCTAACTTGGGGCTCATGGATGCCCATTGGCTCTGGCTGGACAGGCAGGTCACGAGGGGTATCAAAGGCAGCGAGTGCAGCAGGTGGGTCCTTCCCTCCTCCCTGAGGCCCATTCGGATGCTTTCTGCGTGGGACACCCCCTGCTGCGGACACTGGTGTTGGGACCTGCCTGCCTGCCTGCCTGCCCCGGGTCCAGCCTGAGCCTCAGCGCTGAGTGTGCCGGGGTCCTGAGCCCTGGGGTCTGGGCCGGAGCCCCCTCCCCGTGTTGCTGCCAGTTGAGGGGAAACCAGCGGCTGCTGCACCCGCTGCTGAGAGGCCTCCCCTCCGACACCACGGACCTGCCCTCCTGCCTGGTGAGACAGGGCCACCAACCAATGCTGCCACTGGGAACGGAGCCTTGGGGACAAGCCCAAGAATGACATCAACACACACAC
>NW_009954544.1:68640-77572 GCF_000747805.2 Chaetura pelagica
TTTGTGGAGCAAACCTTGGTTTTAGAGGCAATTCCTGAGCATGGTGGGCAGGTGCTTTCTAACCACCTCCCTGAAATACCGTCCCGCAGTGGCCGCTGCTCCGTGAGAGGCGAGTGCCACGTGTGACTCTCGGTCTTATACAAAAACCCCTCCACATTGGGAGGGGGGAATCACAAAAGCACCTCACAGCCGGTAGCCGCCCCAGTACCGGCTTGAGACAGCAGGTAACAAGAAGGACTGTGCAGGCATATCCATATAATTGTAAAGGTAGAATATATTTTGTTATTATCTGTAGGCAATGTGAGACTACTTGGTGAGCCTGTTTTTATTAAAGAATTTATAATGGGTGTTGAAAGGGAGATGGAATTTGGATAAATTTTCCTTCCTAGTGCAAAACTGAAAATGATGATGTACTCAATTTATTTTGCACTACAAATGCAACATTTTTAATTCCAACATTTCAGGATATTCTTTTTCTGTTTGAAACAATTTAAATGAGGTGTGATAGCTCTTTATTTTCCCATTTAAGAGTAAATGCAAGCACCAGTACATCTCCCTAACAGACTGGCAGAAAAAAAAAAAAAAAAGCTTTTTACTGAGCAGTCCTTCTCTTCTCTTTCCATGCTTGTTTCCCTGCTGCAGAGTCCCTCAAACTGTCATCTCTCTTCACGCTCGTCAGCACTTGACTGGAACTGAAGGGGGAGGGTGATTCCTCCCCACGAGGACTCTGATACTAGCAACAAGCAGTCAGTCATCAGCAACAAGCAACCAGAAAGGCAGAGGGGGAAAACAACAGTAGCACTTCCTGAATGTTAAAAAAGCTATTCTAAGGCAGAAACAGCAGTAACTATTGTCAATGGTAAAAGACTAATGATGGCTAGATACAGTCAATTTCTTTTAGATTAAAGATTTTTTTTCACAATTAATGTACCACTTAATTTTTTTTCTATTGCTTATTTGCTTTTTTTCTTTTTTGCTCCCTCCTTTTCCCCCATTTACTGTGATACCTGAGATTGGCTACACTGGTTCTTGTGTTATATTCTGCTTCTTCATTTGTTGTCCAAACTCCCTACAGTTTGCTAGGGGAAAGAAGCATCACCTAGGCACTGTCCTGTCAGCTTTTACGCTTGCTTTATACTACATGCTTCTTCTGAGCATGCATTTAACATAGGCACATCTTAGATAAATGTCCATTACTAATTTTTTTACATTTTAAGCTTGAATATATGGTGTGAGATACAGCGTGCTTTGAAGTTAACTTTCTGCCATCCGATTTCATTCAGCGCAGGAAGCAGCCAATGCATTCACTTAATTTAGAGCCTGTCACATCTGTTTCCTGCCTCATATAGCCATGCATTGGATTTGACTGTGTATTATTACAGAATCACAGAATATGCTGAGTTGGAAGGAACCCAACAGGATCATCGAGTCCAACTCCTGTCCCTGTGTAGGACACTCCTAGAATTACACCATGTGCCTGAGAGCATCATGCAAATGCTTCTTAACTCAGGCTTGGCGCTGTGACCACTTCCCTGGTGTCACCATTTGACTCAGGTTCAACAGCAATGCTCTGGATCCCCTCCCCCTCTCACCCAGGTAGGGAAGGAGAAAGAGAAAAAGACAGAGACTTGGCTGGAATGAAAACTAAACTACACAGCTTTAATTAAACACTAATGGTAAAAGAAAATATATACAATTATATACAAATATGTTATGTCCGCAAAAGCCTCCTGCCTCCCCCCACCCCCAGCAACTCCCACAGCGCTCTCCTCAGATGGGACAGTCCCGAGGAATCCCGGAGCTGCTGCCGGAGAAAGCAGAGAGTGATGAGGGTCAGGAGAGCTCGAGCCTGGGGGTCGATGGTGATGGATGGATGGAGTCCTCTCTGGACACTGGCCATGGATGGAAGAGAAGGGAAGAAGAAGCAGGAAGGAAGTTGTCTTCTGTGATCCGTGACCTTCCTCTGAGCTTGCATAGATATATGAAATGGAGTATCTCTGGGTAATTTTGCTGTCTGTCTAACTCAGCCTCCTACAGGGGGGGTCATAGATCTCCCCATAGTGTCTGAGCCAGCAGAGTGAAGATGCGACCTTGAAGATCCAGCAGTTAGAAAAACATTCCACTCTTATCAGTCTTAGTTAGAACACACAGTGACTAGTTAAAAGAACGCTTACTGAAGAAAAAACCAATCAGTAAAAGGAAAATTGGCTTCATCCTGGCTCAAACCAGGACACCTGGGAACCTTGTTCCAGTGCTCAACCACCCCTGGATGCAAAACCTTTTCCTGATATTTAACTTAAACTTCCTCTGATTCAGCTTCCTGCCATTTCCCTGAGTCCTGCCATTGGTCACAAAAGTGAAGAGATCAATACCTGCCCCATCTCTTCCTCACATGAGGAAGCCATAGACTGCAATGAGGTTACCCCTCAGCCTCCTCTTCTCCAGGCTGAATAATCCAAGTGACCTTAGCCACTCCTCATAAGACATACCATCCAGACCCTTCAATCAATGAAGATTCATTGCTCTCCTTTGGACATTTTCCAGTAGCTTGATGCCCTTTTTATATTGTGGTGCCCAAACTTGCACACAGTACTCAAGGTGAGACTGCACCAGTGCAGAGCAGAGTGGGACAATCACCTCCCTCGACCAGATGGCAATGCTGTGCTTGATGCACCCCAGGACACTATTGGCCCTCCTGGCTGCCAGGGCACACTGCTGGCTCATATTCAGTTTTCCATCAACCAGGACACCCAGGTCCCTCGCTGCCACACTGCTCTCCAGCCACTTGTTCCCTAGTCTGTACTTACCACCAGGGTTGCCCCATTCGAGGTGCAGAATCCAGCACTTGCCTTTGTTAAACTTCACACGGTTGGTGACTGCCCATCTCTCTAACCTGTTGAGGTGCCTCTGCAAGGCCTGTCTAGGACGGAGCCATGTGGTACAGAACTAGTGACCAGTTATCAGCCTGATGTTACCCCATTCCCTGTCAGTCTTTGTGCTTGACCTGTGAGCCAGTTGTTCACCTATCGTCTGGTACACTTTTCCAGCTGTATGCTGGACATTTTGTCCAAAAGAATTCTGTGAGAGACAGTACCAAAATTTTTGCTGGAATCCAGAAATATGACATCCCCTGGTTTCCCTTGATCAACTAGGTGGGTTACCTTGTCATAAAAAGAAATTATATTTAATAAGCTGGACTTGTGAAGCTGTGCTGGCTGTGACTGATGACTGCATTGTCCTCCAGGTGTTTTTCAATACCTCCCAGAATAAACTTTTCCATAATTTTACCAGGCACTGAAGTTAAACTCACCAGCCTGTAGTTTCCAGGGTCCTTCTTCTTGCCCATCTTAAATATTGGGACAGCATTCACCAGTTTCCAGTCAACTGGGATCTCCCTAGATTCCTAGGACCTCCCAAAAAATAATTGCAAGCGTTCTGGCAATGAGAACAGCCAGCTCTTTGAGGATTCTTGGATGGATCCCATCAGGCTCAATGGACTTGCAGGGATCTAACTGTAGCAGCAGATCCCACACAAGTTCAGGGTTAGCTAAGGGTTGATCCTTGTTGCAGTCATGGTCCTCCAGTTCTGGGCATTGAGGCCCCTTTGGTCCATCATCAGTGTTGGAGACAGAGGCAAAGAATGCATTAAATACCTCTGTTTTGTCTATATCCCTGTTGGTGAGGTGACTGTCCTTATCCTGTAAAGGACCCATGTTGTTTCTACACTACCTTTTGCCATTAATATATTTGAAAAAACTCTTTTTATTGTCCCCCACAGTTCTGGCCAGTTTCAGCTCCATCTGAACTTTGGCCTCTCAAATTTTCTCTGCAGAGTGGCTAGCAGCATCTCTGTATTCTTTCCACATCACTTGACCTAGCTTCAACTGGGCATGCACCTTCCTTTTTTGCCTAATCAGCCAGAGCAGATCCCTGTTCAGCCAAGCTGGTCTTCTGCCTCATCTGCTTGACTTGTGATATTTTGGGATTGCCTGCTCATGTGCCCTTAGGAGGTGATATGTAAAGTGTGACCAGCAGTCAGGAACCCCAGCTACTGCAAATATGTTTTCCCAGGGTACTTGACTCAGAAGTTCCGTGAGCAACCTTAAGTCTGCTCTTCTTATGTTCAGTTTTGCTGGCAGTTTTCCTCTTGTCAACAGAGATTTTAAATTCAATCAGCTCCTGGTCACTGTGTCTGAGACAACCTCCAATCTCCACTTCATTCACAAGATCCCCTCTGTTGACAAGCAGAAGATCAAAGAAGGGCATTCTTCCTAATTGGCTCCCTTATGACCTGTTCCATAAAGCTGTCATCCAGGTGGCTTAGAAATCTTCTGTCCCAGGTTGTGCTAGTTGCATGTTTCTCCCAGTTGATTTCTGGCGAGTTGAAGCCCCCCATAAGGACAAGGGCGGTTGACTTGGAAGCATCCCTTAGTTCC
Source organism: Chaetura pelagica (assembly GCF_000747805.2). Lineage (NCBI taxonomy): Eukaryota > Metazoa > Chordata > Aves > Apodiformes > Apodidae > Chaetura > Chaetura pelagica. The sequence goes on from NW_009954544.1 coordinate 73,077, forward strand.
TCAAAGAAGAGATTATCAGCATCCTCATCCTGGCCAGGATGTCTACAGTATATTCCCACAATGCCATCCACGTTATTTGTTTTTCCCTTGATTCTTACCTAAAGACTCTCAACTGTGCCATTGCCAACTGTGAGCTCCATACACTCTAGCCCTTCCATTACGTACAAAGCCAGACCCCCACCTCTTCTGCCCTGCCTGTCTCTCCTGAAGAGTCTATACCCATCCAACAGGGCACTCCAATCACAGGACTCATCCCACCAGGTTTCACTTATGCCAATAACAATAAACCTCTGGGACTGAGCCAAGGCTTTGAGCTCATCTTGCTCATTTCTCATGCTGTGTGCATTAGTGTAAAAAGACTTCAGGTGTGGTACATTGCAGCTAACACCTTGCAAAGCAGAATGAGGGTTCCCATTAGTGCTTGGTTCCTCAAGTTTTGCCACACCATCCCATTGCTCACCACTGGCAGCCCTGTTAGGTTGAACTATACATCACTGCTACCTGCTAATATAGGCTCAAGGGAGAGAAAATAGTTGAAAAATATGTTGTTAGGTATCTGTTTAGGTATCTGAAAAATTGCAACTGATGATGTCAAAGAACAGTAGATATTCTGTATTCTTTACTAATTTGGGGCTTATAAAAAGATTACTAAGAAAATTTTCAAACTATCATACATTACTACAACACAATTACAAATACTTATGATTTTCATTTTCACAAGCTCCAATACCATTACACCAATCTGTACTGATTCTGGATAAACAACACTAAAATCTTGCTCACCTATTGGAGAATTAGAAGAAGTGATTATCCTTTGATTAATGTGTGCTGTAGCCATATCATCACTGTGCTGAAGCAAACGGTACTGCAGTCATGTATGTATTGCTATAATGCAATAGGACCTTTGAATAGTGTGGATGGATGCAGCCTCTTGCTAGCCCCCTTCTGTGTGCAGAGACTAAAAGGACTAAGAGCTCTATACCTGGTTCACTCTTCCTGCATCAGTGCATGTCAAGTTGGCAGGAGTTGGCAGCTCTTGCAAGAGAGGTGGACATGGCTGGGGCATGGTACCAAGGCAATCATGGGACTTTGAAAACACTGCTATACTGCAAGCTCCACTTGGATCATGAGAAGTGAGGCCACTCCCTCTCCCATAAATAAGCTGCCCCAGAGAGCACCGAGCAACCTGGAGTGTGGGTTGAGCAAACAAAGGAGTGCTCAGGGCAGTTAGCACAGCAGTTAGCATGGGCAGGGTGCACAGGCAGAGTAATGATGTCTGCCAGCTCAGTTCAGAAGTAATAGTGTCTACCTGGCAGAGGAAGACCGTGCTCCCAGCACTCACCAAAATGGATGTGGGTACTCAGAAGGTTTCTCCCTTGGAAGGAGGTGGCTATCTAGGTCACAGACTGTTGGGAATGCCACAGCCTTTTGCTGACAATGGGGGGCAGCTCTAACCATGGCTGTGTCTGGTATAAGCAGGTTGATGACCTGCTCTGCCGTGTGGCACAGCTGCAAGATGAAGTGATGGAGCTCAGGGAGGATGTGAGCAGATTGAAGAGTATCAGGGAGAGCAATAGGGAATTAGGTGAGTATTTTCAAAGCCTGCTCTCCACAAAAATGGCTAGGGAGGCACACTTCATTAGTGGAGCACAGGATTCCTTATTGTCTCAAGGCTCCTTATCATCTCAGAAAGCTTCCCAGCCTTCCCAAGCTAACTTACAGGAGCAGGGACAATGGTGACCGGTCCCTGCCCAAAGTCATGAGCAGGGCAGACATGTTAACTTAAGAACTTCACTGCCTTCAGTGCTCTTGCAGAACACTATGGGGCCCTGCAGAAGGAAACAGCTAATAGTGGTGAGGACACCTTGCATGGGCCAGAAGTGCCACTGAGGCCAATTCGCCCTAGAGAAACTATCATAACTCAATCCAGAAAGAAAAATAGATGGGTCACTATTGTGGGTGACTCCATCCTGAGGGGTGCAGACCAGACATGCTTCATAGGGAAGTCTGCTGCCTCCCTAGAGCCTGGAAAAAGGATGTCATAAGCAAAATTCCCACCCTGGTGAGGCCTCCAGATTACTACCCACTTTTGTTCTTCCAGGTGGGCAGTGATGAAGTGGCAATGAGAACATCAGAAGCAATCAAGAGAAATTTCAGGGCTCTGGGGAAACTGGTTAATGGATCAAGAATGCAACTTGTGTTCTCCTCCATCCCTCTAATGGCAGTGATGGATGAGGGAACTAACAGGAAGAGCCAACAGGTAAGTTCATGACTCCAGGACTGGTGTCTTCAGCAGGGATTTGGGTTCTTTGATCATGGGTAACTACAAGACAGCAGGCCTGGCAACAAACGGTATACACCTGTCTGAGAGGGACAAAAGGATCTTGGGGCAGGAGTTAGCAGGGCTCATTGACAGAGCTTTAAAACAGATTGGAAAGGGGATAAAACTGTGCCTGCTGTAAATAATCTTGGGGATGCATGCCAGGGTTTGTAGGATGGTGTGGTAGAGAAGACTCTTGCTCTGCCACCTCAGTTGACAGAGGGCATAGAGATAGAAAGAGAATCAAAAAGGCAAGGGTTGTTGATGGTTTAGAAGCCATAGACCTGAGAAGAGTCAGGCAGGAATTAGGGCCCATGCTTACAAAAAGGTATTGAGATCGTTAACCCATCTGAGGTGCATCTATACCAATGCACACAGCATGAGCAATGAACAAGGGGAGCTAGAAGCTGTGATGCAGCAGGAAAACTATGACATAGTGGCTATCCCAGAAACGTGGTGGGATACCTCACATAGCTGGAGTGCCACAGCTGATGGCTACCAGCTCTTCTGGAGAGGCAGACAAAGGAGAGGTGTTGGGGTGTCCCTGTATATTAGGAATTATTATTAATGTCTAGAACTAGACTATAATGATGACAAGGTAGAGTGCATTTGGATCAGGATTAGGGACAAGGCTGATATTGCTGTGGGAGTTTGCTAAAGACCTCCCAGCCAGGGAAGTGAAGTGGCTAAACTGTTCTAGAAATACCTGAGTGAAATCTCATGGTTATTTGCCCTTGTTCTTGTGGAGGACTTCAACTTCCCTGGTGTCTGCTGTAACTACAACACAGCAGAGAGGGAACAGTCCCAGAGGGTCCTGGAATGTGTTGAAGATAACTTCTTAATGTAGCTAGACCTGTTCTTTGCTGGTAGATGTGATGCTTGGAGGCTGTCTTGGGCACAGTGACCACGAACTGTTGGAGTTCTGTATTCTTAGAGGTGCCAGGAGGGGGCTCCGCAAAACTGTAACCCTAGGCTTCCGAAGGTCTAACTTTAACTTGTTCAACACCCTGATTGCCAGAATCCCTTGGGATTCTGATCTGAAGGGTACAGGAGCCAAGGAAGGCTGGATGCTTTTTAAGAAAGAAGTCTTGAAGGAGCAGGAGCAGGCCGTCCCTATGTGCTGTGAGGTGAGCCGGGGGCACAGAAGACCAGCCTGGCTGAACAGGGAGCTTTGGCTGGTGCTCAGGGAGAAAAAGAGAATCTACGGCCTTTGGAGGAAGGGGCAGGCCACTCATAATGGCTACAAAAATGCTGTGAGACTATGCAGAGAGGGAATTAGAAAATCCAAAGGCCAGCTAGAAATTCATCTGGCCTCCATGGTGAAGAACAACACAAAAAGATTCTATAAATATACTAACAACAGAAGAAAGACCAGGAAGACCCTCCACCCAGTATTAGATGCAGGAGGAAACGTGGTGATGAATGATGAGGAAAAGGCTGATGTTCTTAATGTCTTCTTTGCCTCAGTCTTTAGTAATAGGACCATCTATGTTGAGGGAATCCAGATTCCTAAGCTAAGCTAGACAGGGACCAGGAGCAGAACGATTCCCCCACAATGCAGGAGGAGATGATCAGTGACCTGCTACACCACATAGGTATGCACAAAGCTAAGAGTGCTGAAAGAGCTGGTGGGGATGCTCAGCAAGCTGCTTTCCATCATTTATCAGTAGTCCTGTCTGACTGGGGACGTACCAGCAGATTGGAAACCAGCCAGTGTAACCCCCATATATAAGAAGGGATGGAAGGATGATCCAAGAAATTCCAGGCCTGTTAGTCTGACTTCAGTATCAGGGAATAGCTCATCCAGAGTACCACTATGCAGTACCTGTAGAACAACCTGGTGATCAGGCCCAGTCAGCATGAGCTCATGAAGGGCAGGTCCTGTTTGACTTCATCTCCTTCTATGACAGGGGGACCTGCTTTTTGGATGAGGGATGGGCTGTGGGTATTGTCTACCTTGACTTTAGCAAGGTCTTTGACAAGGTGCGGGGAACGGTCCATCTTCTTCCCCCCACATAAGACTAAACAAAGAATGCCTTTCAAGTCAGCAAAGCGAGAGTGACGCCTTTTCACTGATTCACTCAAGGACAGAATGAGCAGGCCTCTTACCCTACCAGGTAAGTGCATAGCAAAGAAGCAGCACAAGGGTTGTGATAGCTGGCAGAAATATAAACAA